>NC_050460.1:51735879-52035879 GCF_903995425.1 Onychomys torridus
TGTTACATTACTGCTTGAGTCATAACAACAACAATTTTGTTATTGTTTCTCACGTGGTGCAGGCTGGGCTCAAAACCACTGGGTACCTGAGAATGGCCTTGAATTTCAGATCTTCCTGCCTCTGCCTCCCAAGGCTGGGGTGAGAGAAGTATACCACCATGCTTGGCTTGAATCAGGTCTACTTTTATGGAATCCATTTCTTCAGGGTTTTTTTTTTGTTGTTGTTGTTTTGTTTTTGAGGGGGGGGTAGTTTGGTTTGGTTTTTAAAAGGAGGATCTTATATAGCCAAGATAAACTCAGATCCTCCTGCCTCGACCTTCCAAGGACTGGCATTATCACATGTTCCACCATCCCTAATGGATCCTATTTCTTAAAAGATTTCACCCCATTCGTGTTTGCTGTCTCCTTGGAGGCCTCCAAGCCACCCATATTAGTGTCTTTTTCAGTTGCTGTGATAAAACACAGTGGCCAAAAGCAAGATATGGAAGAGATTATTTTGGCTTTCCCCAGTTTCAGAAAGTAAGAGTCTACTGTGGCAGGGGAAGACATGGCCACAAGCAGCGGGCATTGGGGAAGACATGGCCACAAGCAGCGGACATTGGGGAAGACATGGCCACAAGCAGCAGGCATTGGGGAAGACATGGCCACAAGGAGAGGGCATAGGGGAAGACATGGCCACAAGCAGAGGGCATAGAGAAGACATGGCCACAAGCAGCAGGCATTGGGGAAGATATGGCCACAAGGAGAGGGCATAGGGGAAGACATGGCCACAAGCAGCGGGCATAGAGAAGACATGGCCACAAGCAGAGGGCATAGGGGAAGACATGGCCACAAGCAGCGGGCATAGGGGAAGAAATGGTCACAAACAGTGGGCATAGAGAAGACATGGCCACAAGCAGCGGGCATAGAGAAGACATGGCCACAAGCAGAGGGCATAGGGGAAGACATGGCCACAAGGAGAGGGCATAGGGGAAGACATGGTCACAAGCAGCGGGCATAGAGAAGACATGGCCACAAGCAGCAGGCATTGGGGAAGACATGGCTACAAGCAGAGGGCATAGGGGAAAGCATGGCCACAAGCAGCGGGCACATTGGCAGGAACTAAAAGCTGAGAGATCACATCTCTAGCCACAAACATAAAAGAGCAAGCTGGAAGTGAGACAGGCCATCACCTCTCAGAGCCCACCCCCAGTGATGTACTTCTCCAGCAAAGATGTACCCCCGGCCTGCCCCCCCCCCACTCTCCACCCTGCCCAAACAGCACTGATACCTGGAGACCAAGTGTTCAGATACCTGAGCCTGTAGGGGACATTTCTCATTCAAAACATTACACCACCTATGAATAGATACTGTCATTTACTGACTTGTTTACTTTGGTGTGTATACTTTGGTGTGTCCCCCTGTCGTGTTGTTCCTTGGAAGGTAAGTAAGTGCTCTATGCTGAGTGTTCTTGGTACTCTCAAATTCAGCTCAGTTGATGTCTTTCAATCCAGTGGTTGCTCCCTCTTCTTCTCCCCATGGTCTAAAGAGTGCACAGACCCTACAAGTTTGCATGGAGAGATGCAATGAACCTAAGAAGCCATGTCCTTCAGCTATTGTTGCCTCCATGCATTAGGCTACCATGTATTTAAAGTAGTGAAGATTCTTTCCAAGTTTAAAAGAGAGATGAGCTGAGACACATAGCAGGTAATCAATCTGGGCCTTTACTTATAGGTTTGTTTTGTAGTTAAGTCTCTCTCTCTGGAAGTATATGGACATGCATGTAGGTGCCCACAGAGGCTATAGGCATCTGATTCCCTAAAATTGGTGTTCCAGGCAGTTGTGTGCCACCCACATGGGTGCTGGGAACTGAACTCAGGTCCCCTGCAAGAGCAGTACTCACACTTGGCCTCTGAGCCATCTCTGCAGCCCCATCAGGTTCTTTAATGAAAGCCAGCTCCTGGAAGCAGGAAACCTGGAATGAGGTGGAGATCTTAGCAGCAGCCTGCAGCACAGAAAAAATTCTTGCATTTGCACCCTTTCAAGGGCAGTGGTTCTCAACCTGTAAGTTGCAACCCCTTCGGGAGTCACATATCCAATATCCTGCATATCAGATATTTATATTATGATTCATAATAGTAGTAAAATTACAGCTGTGAAGTAGCAAGGAAAATAACTTTATGGTTGAGGGTCACTAGAACATGAGGAACTGTATTATAGGGTTGCAGCAATTAGGAAGGTTGAGAACCACTACCTTAGAGGGTAGCGCTCCCTCTCACCCCTTCACCCTTCACCCCTATCCTCCACTCCCAAGCATAGAGAGAAAGGGTCTCAGCAAATTAGTGAAGGTACTAGACAAGATATCAGACATTAATGTAGGAAACTAATCCTACTGCCCTACCTACCTTGGATCTGTTACATATAGGAGCTTGGTCCCTTTGGGAAGGCACTAGATGGGATGAAGGGAGAGCTGATTAACCTAGGGCCAGCCTCTGAGAGCCAACTCCAGGACGAGCTTTGTTTACGGTTTGCAATACAGACTCTTGGAAGCATTACTTGGGTCATCCCATGACCACAGGGAGTTGGGATGTTAATATTACCTACTCCCCCGCTCTACCATATACTCAGAGCACGGTGAGATTTTGACTTGGATCTCTCTGTGCAGGGGAGTATACGGGCCTCACTCAAGGCCTCATCCTCAGGTTTGTTGACTGAGGAAAGAGATAAGTACATAGCTTGCCCTGTCCTGTCTGCTTTGAGGATGAAATTCTCACTTGACCCACATTGGTTTGGTTGCCCCATCCAGTGGTCACTCCAGAAAATCACATTTGCTTTACTTCAGACTAGATGCCCTGAGTTTTGTGCGTAACCTGTTGCTAGGCGACCTGTTGGGCACTGGTGGCAGGCCCATATTTCCCTGTTTCTCAAGGCAGCAGAGCAGACAGTCTAGGAGAGGTGGGGGGCTCCAGATCCACCCTGGGTCTTAACCCTAACTTTGGACACTGAGGGGCTAACAGCAATCAGGAGTGACCCAACAAGAGAGCCAGCTAGCTCTCTCTCCTGCTCTCCACTTTCCTTTTCTTGTTCTCTCCTTCTCTCCCTTCCCTCCTCCTCTTCACCCATCTCTTCCCTTCTTCCCTCTCTCCATTCCCCTCTCCTCTCCTGACCGCTTCTTCTGTACTTAGTGTTTATTCCCAGATCTGGGCTTCTGGGCGTGTCCTGGTTTGCAAGACCAGTGCGTTCTATTTATTTCCAGACCTGGGCTTCAGGGTGTGTCCCGCTTAACGAGGCCAGTGTGTTCTTACTCTCCTCTCTCCTCCGATGCGTCGAGCCAGCCGCTAAGGTGCTATTTTGGGAAAATATTAAGCTCTTGGAGACAGTGACCTCATCATTAGTCAGGCTTTAGACTCCACTAACTGGTGTGTAGTTTGATTGTGATAGTGCCCCTGCTGACACTTCCACGATGGAAATGCTAAGAGTGCCCATATTTCCTTTGACGTGGGCGTGAAAGACCTTAGGAAGTCAGTTTCTAATATACTGTCGCGGTGAAGCCACTGTAAACCAGCTGGTATCTCTGTGCTGCCAGATTTTGTAAGTCTTTGTGGGCCTCCATTTCCTTGACTGTGAAGTGAGTGTAATATCACTCCAAGATCTAAAAGGTTCTGGAGACTCCAAGAACCTAAGGCAGCCTTTAACCATTGAATCACTACACTGTGAATTGTTGTAGCACTGTTAAAAAGAATTGAAAGCCAAGGCCGTCACCAACCCCCCTCACCCTTACCCCAGCACCTTGAACTCCACAGTCAATTTGAGACAGAGTAGCAGAGCTGAACAGCAGGCCCCTGTCTCAAACACAAAATAAAATTTCAAAGGATTAAGCACTTTTTGAGTGAATAAGTCGGACCTGGATTTTTGGTAAGATGTCATGTTATAATTGAATGGGAGCTGACAGTTGACACAGCATCCTGTGAAACTATCTGTCAAGTCCCAGGGTTTGGCCTGAAACTGGAACATTTTGGGGTTTGTTTTTTCCCCCAATAAATCATCATATTTTAACAAATAACCTAACAGAAGCCAGAGTTCTCTGGAGAGTGTGGAAGTCTTATTACATTTAAAGATTCTGTATTACCGCTTCTTGCCAATATGGCATTGGTGCCAGGATGTTCTTTACAGTCTTATCAAGAATTTTATCAATGAGTGAAAGACAAAGACGCTGGTGAAACATGCCAAGGACCACAGGCTGGCAGATGTTACCAGGGAAGCAGTAGAGCAAAGCTTCCATGGGGGGTGGGCAGTTGTTGAAAGTTGGCTTTGTTTGTACCAAATGGGTATGCATACTAATCCCCTGAACACACGCACCCCCTTACCCATGGCCAGAAGAGTCTGTAGGGTTGTCAGCACACTTGTAACCATAGAGGCCAGAGAGAGAAAGGCTGCTGGCTGACATGATGCCCAGGAGCAGGCCTTGGCACGGGAACATGGATGTTGGACCTCAGCCAACCCTTCTAGCTGCTGCCCTGAATCAACAGCCCAAATGATTACCCCACATTTCTAGAGTTGATATGGAAACTCAGTGTGGACATGGAAAGGCCCACCATCACCTTTGAGTTGGCTCCAGTCGGTAACCCGGTAGCAAGGGTCACCCACAGGAAATGAGAAAAGGAGTTGCCCAGTTCAGCTATGTGTCTCAGCCCCAAAGCTGAACTTCTTCACTAGGTCCTACTTCCATGCCATGAGACCTAGGAACTAGGTCTCATGTAGCCCATTGCTGGCCTGGAACTCACTACTTCAATGAGAGTGACCTTGAACTCCTGCCCCTCCTGCCTTCACATTCCAAATGCTGAGATTGTGGGTGTGTGCTACTCTCCCCAGGTATGTGGTACTAGAGATCAAACCCACGGTCATCTAACAGAATGCCCTTTTGAATGGTTATTGGTAGAGCTAAGGCTTTGGAGCCATGGTGCCTTGTGCAGTGACAGGCAGGACATTTTGAAATTAATATTGTTTTCTAAAGTTAAGTAGATGCTGGTATGTCACAGTTCAGTTTTACCTAACTCTAGTCTGTACAATGTATCTGAGACAGTTGGAAAGGAAATTACCAATTCATGATCTGCCTGGTAGAACTGCAGCTTCGATTGAGCTGCCGTTATTTTGTTTTAGAAAGCTCCCCTGTAGGAAGAACACTCTGGTAGCTCATATTTAAGTTATTCAGACTCAATTAGGACCACTCATAAACCTGAACCAACATCCAGGAAAGAGAAAAGCGAACTCTGAGGAGAGATTACTCCGGCACCTAATATTGGATTGAAATGCTGCCCTTTGGAAGTACATCAGAACATTCTAGCTCTCTAGTGTGGTCAGGTCTACCAGCTGCTCAGTTGTGTTGTGACTGGGTTCTGAGGGTGGCAAAGAGCTACAAGAGATGAGGAGAGGAAGCAAATCTAAGAGGGGTGTGGGATCCTGGCAAGTTGGCACATCCTTTCTAGTAAATATTACATGATGGCAGGATTCCTTTCTGTGTGGTATAACTCATGGTTTCAATAATTAATGTCACCAGTACATTTCTCTGAGTGCTGGAGGTAAATAATTTACTGTAATTAACAAAGAGGCGGAAGATTATTAATTTATCAGGCTTAAAAAACAAAAATGGTCCAAGTGGAAAATAACCCCAGGGCCTCACATATTCTTCAAATTGTAATTTGTCCCCACAGCCCCTAGCCACCACCACCAAAAATATTAAGTAGCTTTGCATCTGGCCAGTCCCTGACCCTACCCTCACAGTTGGCTGCTGACATCTCTAACACCTGGTCTAAGTAGTTAGTAGATGTGGCCAGACTGAGGGCAAGTTTCTGACGTGGTTTATTGCTTGTCTAAGGTTAAGGTCCAGGTTCTGTCCAATTGTATTAGATTCTTTTTGTTGTTGGTTTGTGAAGTTTCTGTTAGGTGTATGTTCCTGAGTGTATATATCTGCACCAAGTAAACAGAGTCTGTGGAGGCCAGAAGAGGGTGTTGGATCCTCTGGAACTGGAGTTACAGATAGTCGTAAGCTGCTGTATGGGTGTTACAAACATGGATCCTCTGCAAGAACAGCCAGTGCTCTGAACCACTGAACCATCACCCTAGTCCCAGCACTAAATTCTTAATCTCTCAATCTCTCTCTCTCTCTCTCTCTCTCTCTCTCTCTCTCTCTCTCTCTCTCTCTCTCTCTCTCACACACACACACACACACACACACACACACAATGTCTTCTCTTTGTTGAAGGCAGTGATACCCCTTTCTCATTCATTTTTTTAATTTTCCTAGGACCTAGACAGTAACCTACATATAATTGCTCTACAGGTTATTTTTTAAATGTCAGAGCTGTTATGTTTTTTAAGGCTGAGGAGATAGTTCAATCATTAAAGGACTTGCCACACAAGTGTGAAGACATGATTCCTGGCCCCAGGTCCTGTAAAAAGTAAGGCTTGGCAGCATGCTATAATCCCAGTGCTGAGGAAGTTGAGACAAACGATCCCTAAGGCTTGCTGGCTAGCCAGCCTAACCAACTGGGAAACTCCAAGCCTGTGAGAGACCTTTTCTCTCCAAAACCAAGGTAAACAACTCTTGAAGTATGATACCCATCTCTCTCTCTCTCTCTCTCTCTCTCTCTCTCTCTCTCTCTCTCTCCTCTTGCTCTCTCTTTTCTCTCTCTCCTCTCTCTCTTCTATCTTTCTTTCTTTCTTTCTATCTATCTATCTATCTATCTATCTATCTATCTCTATCTCTCACATACCATGCACCTTCATGTACACACACAAAATAAATAGAGTCATTTGGGGTATATTTGCAAGTTCAGGGGTTTTTTGTTATTTGTTGGCTGGTTGGTTTAGTTTGTTTTGTTTTTTGAGGCACAGTGTCATGTAGCCTAGGCTAGACTACAAATCACTCAATATATAGCAAAAGATGACCTTGAGCTGCTGCCCATCCTCTAGAGTACCAGGATTCCAGATGCACACCCCCATGTCTGGTTTATTCTGTGCTGTGTATTGATCGAGCATAGGGCCTCCTGCACACTAGGCAATCACTCTGCCAACTGACCTACATCCCCGGTGAATTCTGATTGTATTGCCAAAGCCGCACAACAGAAGTCGAACACTAGGCTGTTATACAAGCTAGACTCGTTAGGAGAAAAAGCAGCCCCTGTGTATATATTGCACCCTGATTTTTCTTCCCAGGAACTGTTGCTGGTTGTATTTTTCTGGTTGTGCTTTTCGTATTTGCTTCTAGGTCTCCAAATAAGAAATGCGTGTTATTTCTTGGTAGATTTTCTCCATTGGGGAAATTAATTTATGGGTTCTGTCTGTATTTCATATGTAGACGTGTATTTCATATGGACAAAATAAGTTTTGGTTTTTGTTTTTTTAATATGGACTCTCATGTCACCCCCAGCTTATCTAGGTCATCTTGCTTTCTATCTCCCAGGTGCTAGGATTATAGGCAGATGCCACCCTACCCGGCTAGTATTTATATTTTTATACCTCTTAAAGAACTACCCTTGAAAGCCAGGGCTGTAGTGGTGCATGCCCTTAATCCCAGCACTCAGGAGGCAGAGGTGGGCAGATCTCTGTGAGTTCAAGGCCAGCCTGGTCTGTAGAGCTAGTTCCAGGACAGCCAGGGTTACAGAGAAACCCTGCCTCATAAATAAATAGATAGATAGATAGATAGATAGATAGATAGATAGATAAATGAGTGAATAAATGAGTGAATGAATAAAATAAGTAAGTAAATAAATAAGTAAGTAGGTAAGTAAGTAAGTAAAGAAAGGAAGAAAGAGAGAAAGAAAGAAAGAAAGAAAGAAAGAAAAGAAAGAAAGAAAGGTAAGTACTAGCCTTAAATGTATTGTTTTTTGTTTTTTGTTTTTTTGTAGAGCTGAGGATCGAACCCAGGACCTTGCACTTGCTAGGCAAGCACTCTACCGCTGAGCTAAATCCCCAGCCCCAAAAATGTATTGTTTATTAAACTTGAATTTCAGTTTTACTCTTTAAAAAAATTGCCTGGAATTTATATTTACTTCTTCTCTGTACATTCCAGTCATCCATCCCATAGGGCTTGCCCACATGGTCCAAATCTTTTCGGAGTGTGCCCCTGTGCTGCCAGTCTTTTCTACTGAGCCTGACTCTCTCAGAACCTTCTCACTTGCCAAGTGCCTTGAAGCCCTCTGCCCAAATCCACGCTTGCGCCTGCCATCATTTTGAAAGACCCTTGTTTGATCTTCTGTTAGATTCTATGCCTTCCTTTTTTTTTCTTTTTAAATTTTGATTTAGTCCTTCCTTCATTTGGCCGGAGTATGCTTTGTAGTATTACCCTCAGAGTCGATATGATTAATCCATTTTTTTAAGGTTTTTAAGTATCCAGACATACCTGTTTATGAACTTCATTTGCCTAGTCGGAGAGCTGCAAACTCATTTCCTCTTAGAACACTTGAGAGATTGCTCCTGTCATCTTTGCCATGTTTTTGCTGTTTGCAGTAGGGTGGAGGTGTGAAGTCTGTGGCCATCTCCGTCTCTGGGTTCTGGAATTTCATGCTGATGCACCCGAGTGGGCACAGTGGTGTCTTCCCTCTCCCACACTCCTTGGCACACCGTGAATCCTCTGAGAACACAGGCTTCCGATCGGGGAAGGGCCTGGAGTTCCCTTGTTGTCTGTTGTTACACTCTTTCTTCTTTAGAACTGTCTGTTGATCCATTCGTGGAGGAGGATTTGAAGCTCTTGTGGTGTTCTTTGATTTCTTACATTTTCTCCCCCTTTTAACTTAATACTCTGAGAGAGGAGAGAGAGAGAGAGAGAGAGAGAGAGAGAGAATATGAATGAGAATGTGTGTGTGTCCCATCTCTGTAGGAGCGCTGGCATTACAGATGCCTATACTACATCTGGCTTTTAATGTGGGTTCCAGAGGTTGAACCCAGCTCAGCAGGCTTGCATAGAAGTAAGTACTTTTCCTGCTGAGTTATCCTTTCTGCCCTGGGTGGCCACTTTAATTCGATCAAGTTTTTGTTGCAATGAGGCAAGTACGTTGGAGCCTCTGAATCTTCGTTTTGCAGCCCTGATGTGATCTTTGGGTCCATTTCCTTTGTAAGTTCTACGTCTTCATCCACTTTCTCATGAAACCGCTGACGAACTCTCACATGCTTGGTGGGATTTTTCTTGGTATGTTTTCATAGCCCCACCACTTAGCTCAAGTCTGTACAAGACTATAGCATGCTTGAGGCTACCCAGCTCTCCATCAGAACCTTCTTAGTTTTCCTCTTCTTCAGCAGCCATCTTTGTAGACACAAGCACCTATTTTATCTATGTTGACTATGGACAAGCATTCCCAATTCAGAAATGACAGGAAGTGAACCACTGGCTTCCAGATCATCCATTCTCAGGCATTTCAACTTGCCCTCTGCTACTTCCAAGTTTCTATATTTTCATCAAGCTTTCTTGGTGGGAGACTAGGCTGTTGTCAGCCACAGTGGCCCATGGGTGTTAAAGTCATCAGGATTGAATCTGTAATTTGAGAATGGGGAGAGATTTTAAAGTTGTAGGATTCTTTTGGACCAGAAGTGAGCTGCTGACAAGCATGCAAATTAATTTCTCAGTGTTTCCTTTACCATACAGATAGTGCCAGGGTGCTTTCTTAGGATTCCCACATGAAATATTTTGTTAGTACACTTATTTATTTATTTTTAAATGTTCTTCTATACAGACCCTAATGTAGACCTTATGAACAGGATTTGCAAATTCTTTATATTGAATGTTAGCTTCTCCAGGCTTGCAAGGAAATATAGATATATTTTGTATGTATAGAGAAAGCTGGTGTCTCATGTGGGTGGTTGATGTTGCTCTCTGTTTTATTTTTCAGCACCTGACATTCACAAGGGAGTTTGATTCAGATTCTCTCAGACACTATAGCTGGGCAGCAGACACCTTAGACAATGTGAACCTGGTTTCAAGCCCCGTGCATTCTGGGTAAGTGCCCGCATGTCATCTCTCCTTATTTCATTACACTCACATTGCATTTATTATTTAGCGTTATCCATGCATACTGAAAACCTCCATATCTGTGGATATATTCACCTATGAAATACATGCTCATTTGTGAGAGTGTGTGGTTTGCATTCGTAAATCATTTAATAAGTACTTTGGGGGACAAGTCTGTCTGTGTTTATTCCTAAAAGTAGAGTATCAGAAAAAATTGATTATTGATACAGCAAAATTTCCTGACCATTATGGTCTTCTAGAAATCTTTTAAAAATTTTTTTCAATGAAAAAGATTCAAAACCAAGTTATTTTTCTTAATTTTTTCCTGAAATGAGGCTTTT
This sequence comes from Onychomys torridus, assembly GCF_903995425.1. Classification (NCBI taxonomy): domain Eukaryota; kingdom Metazoa; phylum Chordata; class Mammalia; order Rodentia; family Cricetidae; genus Onychomys; species Onychomys torridus. The sequence goes on from NC_050460.1 coordinate 51,746,203, forward strand.
ATATACATACATATATATATGATTTTTCTTCCCTATAAAAATATGAAGTACAGAGCTGGGAAATAGTTCAATCAGTAAAGTGCCACACAAGTATGAGGACCTAGGTTTGATTCCCCAGAACCCACATAAAAAAAGTTGGGCATGGTGGTTCCCATCTGTCATCCCAGGGAGGAAGAGACAGTGTAGGCAGGCAGATCACTGGTGTCTGCAGGCCCGCTGCCCTTGCCTGATGGCTGAGTTCCAAGTCAGTGAGAGATTCTGCCTCAAAAAACAAGGTAAACAAGGCCTGAGGAACAGCACCCTAAGTTGACCTCTAGTTTCCACATGTACATGTACACAGGAGCACCCCTGACCACATGTACATGTACACAGGAGCATGCCCGACCACATGGATGTACACACAGGAGCATGCTTAGCCACCTATGACCACATTCGTCTACACACACACAAATGTATACATATGTGCACACAAACATCAAATGTATTATTGACTCGCCTCACTCACTGCTCCAGTATCCCTGTAAGCAGCGCAGTCTGTTTTCAGTTCCCTCTCATTTGATATCAGCCCATTTTTAACTGATGATTTGTTTTGTGCGACTGTCATTTTCAAAAAGAAGCTCTAAACTTGGAAGCTTCCAATTGACTTTGGCACCTTCTACAATCCTGAAATAAAATTGCCAATGAAGTTATAATTAGAAAAAAAAAAAAAAAAGAATCTTGAAAGAAAATAAAGAAATCTCCTTTTAAAATGACACAATACCAATGCATGTACCCCCGAAGTGCTGCTAAGAACCAAATTAAAGGGTTCCTCTGTCCCTGTCTCACGGCAGAAAACTGAACAGTGACCTGCTGCAGTCAGTGAAATGGTCACCAGTGTGCTTTCAGATGCTGGATTCTTTAGTAGGTAATTCACTAATGAGATCACTGATCGCCATATAAATGGGAGGGAAAATATTTGCTAAGATAATAAATACTAGGCTAGTGATTGGATAAAACACTTGGGCAAATACCCACCCGATCCTAAATCCTGATGCAGCAGCAGCAACTATACTCTGAGCACCCCTAAAGAGATGGGGCAGAGTTGGAACCTCTGGAAGCCGGCTGGCCAGCTCACCTGACGTTTGCAACAGTGCACAGACCTGCTTCAAACAGGTGGAAACTGAGGACCCCCAGCTAAGACTGTCCTCTGACCTCTACATGTGCACTGTGGTACACACACACACACACACACACACACACACACACACACAGAGAGAGAGAGAGAGAGAGAGAGAGAGAGAGAGAGAGAGAGAGGAACCATACATATATGTTCTACACAAGCACAGCATGTACACACATTGAAATAATAAATGTATCAGGGTAGATTTCTTTAATTTCTCTCGAAGACAGACACGGACACAGCCAATGTCAGGACAGCCAGAGAAGTCCCACGTGGAGTTCAAAGCACTGATCCCCGGTCTGAGGACTGGGCTCTGCAGCAGCTAAGGCAAACGTGTACTACAGGCTGTCCCACAAATGCTCAGTGCCGTGGTTTCATTTTCTGAGTTTTTCCTTTTGCTTGTCATTGACATTGTCTGTTGCTTGCTTCTAATGACTGTACATTAATTTCTCCCATTTGCTTTCTAAATTATTTTGCAGCTACTCGTCTCCGCTGCCTCAGTATGACTCAAGGTGACAACCGTGTCCTCTGTGTCTTTTTCATTTATGTGGCATCCCTCAGTTAGATGGCGTCCGTGTCTGTACAATGTCCACACTTGTCACCCTGCCGTTTGCGAAACTAGACGCCGCCGCCTGGCAGTTATAGGGTCGTTCATGACACTCATGACGCAATCTGAACAGCAGCCACACGATAGAGATTTTGAAGGATCACCTTTGTGTGCTTCTCTTTGTTTCCACAACCCGTGTTGCATGTCGTTTGGGTTTTGCTCAGGTCTTGTAGAGAATGAGTTTGGAAAACAAATCACTGTGTTTCACACTCATGGCCTGCCTAACCCACTCACACCTTTCCTCCTTCTCTTAGCTCTGTGAAATTAAAGATTTTGGAACGATAAATGACTGCAAGCACCAACCATGTGCCATGTACTCTGTAGAGTGTCCAGGAGAAGGTTCTTCCAGATTGTCGTCCACATCCTCTTTTTCACTCCATTTATTCTGGTAGTCTTTGTAGCTGGCACAGTCTTAGATTGCCCCCCCAAAACCTCCCTATGCCACCTTCAGACCACACAGTTAACATCACCCTACATCTCTGTTTGCCCGTCCATTTGTTCGTCTTAGTAGCCAAATCTCACCTGTGCCATTTCTGAGCTCACAAAGCAAAATTTTGCTCATAGATTGATTCAGCTGACATTGGCCGTGTGTTGGCTATGTGTGGACTCTGCTGGGCCGCACAGGTCAGGTGGTGAATATGCCAACCCAATCTGAAATTCTGCCTGTATTGTTGAGGCTCAGCTATTGCCCGGGTGAACACTCCAGTGTGCATTTGCAGAAGCACAATCACGATTTCAAGCTCAGGGTTTGTGCTGAGTCCTACTTCATGCACCTTGTGATAACTGATCGTCACCACTAATTACAGAGAAAACTGAGACTTTTGTCATACTATCTTGTTATAGTGCCTTTGTTATTGAACGACATCAGCCGACGAGGCTCATGTGTGCATGCACACACTATATAATATATGTGTATCTAAGAAAATCCAGCACTTCAGAACACTTAGATAGGAGCTGCAGGCCATTCTGCATTGGACATCATTCATGTGAGAGCCTGAGTGGTGAATGGAAGCAGATAACCATTTTCTTTGAGGAGAGAGGGGAGACTTTTTTTATTGTCTCCTTATTTTCGAGACAGCTTTTCCCTCTCCTGACTTGAATATTCTAGAGGCAAAAGTCTCTCAAGATAGCATCATGGCAAGCACACAAAACAACAGAGAGAGGAAACTAGTTAAATCCAAACCCTAAGCAAGAGGTGAGGTGAGCAGTTGATAATGGAAACACACTCAGCTGAAGGGCTCTCTCCACCCCATTGGGGCTCTCTGTGGGAGATGGTAGGCCAGTTTGCTGAGGAAGTCTTCCTTGCCAGGAAACCCACAGCCGCATAGGAGCTTCGGACCTGTTGACAGGATATTAGTGCCATGCTTAGATAATTACATAGAAAAGAATTTTGATGGAGAGGATTATTTTCTTAATATTATAGGGAGCCATAGCGTTTGCTGAGGATCACTCTCTGGTGCTACTTGAATCACGTATATATTTCAGCTCTAAAAATCATCATGTAAGGATGTGTTTGTGTTGCCATCTGTCTATTGGTTTTGCGTTTACCAAAGTGCCCATCGCTGACAGAGAAGGCTTTCCACTGTGATCTATCTAGCGACACACCAGGAAACCATTTCCCTTACTAGCTTTGACATAAAGCCTCAGACACTCTCAGAAATAATGTTTTGGTTCTACTTCCATTACCACAGGGCATATTCAAATATAGGGGATTTTAATAGCTTTTTAGCCTCTATTGTTCAAATGGTTATTGAAAAGATTCAATCCCTTTCCATCAAAATCTTAGCAAATCTAGTCACCTGCTTTTATTTTTCTGTTTCATCGAGTAAAAATTGAGAGTGTTGGTATGAGTGAATTGTCCCTTTGTCTCACGAGTTGTGTGTTTTATACTATGCGGTGGAGTCTCGTCTTATGTGTCCTGGAGTGAGGTCCCATAAACAGGTTAGGGGAGAAACTAGATAGAATGACTGTCCCCTAACCCATCCTCAAAGGCTATAGAAAATGGTGGGTTGTTTTTTTGTTTTTTTTTTTTTTAATCTGTATCCCTTTCATAGATAATTTTAATTCCAATTGAAGAATATCACTGTTCCTTCTTTGTGCCTATGGTGACTTCCTTGCCTCCTGGGAGGGACCTTCCTCCCACCGAAACCCAGTTGTCTTTCCATCTTTGCCCTGAGTCTGAGTTCCGTGCATGTCTGATGTGACTCCACAGTAGCGACTTCCAACTGTTGTTTTAGAGAAGGCACAGCAGCTGCCTTTTCCTGCTGTACATTTTACATTGAGTTTCAAACTCTTTGCAGAGTTTACTTCTGTCCATGATGGCATCTGATCTTCCCCCCACAGGTTTCTGGTGAGCTTTATGGTGGACGCGAGAGGGGGCTCCATGAGAGGAAGCCGTCACCATGGGATGCGTATCATCATCCCTCCACGCAAGTGTACGGCCCCCACCCGCATCACCTGCCGCCTGGTAAAGAGACATAAACTGGCCAACCCACCCCCCATGGTGGAAGGAGAGGGATTAGCCAGTAGGCTGGTAGAAATGGGTCCTGCGGGGGCACAATTTTTAGGGTAAGTTTCTCCAGTTTTTACTTTGGCCGTCTCATCACGTCTTTGATTTTCCTTTAGTCCTTGCTAACTCAAGACATTAACTCTGAAAACGGCTTCATGGACCTCACTGGGGACTTGGGGTGTGGTGTCAAAGGTCACCAAGCTGCATAATAGGCTGTGGGTTCTTAACTCCGTTACTGGCCAAGGCACTTACTAACCAAGACGCATGCTTTCTGCCCCCACCCTCACCCCCCACGGGTGCGTTGGATCCCTGTGGCCACCCACGGAAGTCAAGGCACCATCCTTAGAAAATATTACAGGTGGAATGATAGCATAAATGGCTACCTTGCGGTAACTCTGAGAGACATAACCCACTGGGGTAGGGTATTTCACAGGAAGGAAAACTAAATGGTGCTTCATTGTCTGAGGTGGCACTTGGAAAGGCAGGCAGGCTCTGTCGTGATGGACAGTGTGTTCACAATCTCCCCTTCTTGTTTCTCTTCCTGCTGCATGGATGTTACTCAGTAAACTGCACCTTCCTACCCATCCTCCCCCTGTAAATGAGGGCGAGAGCTTGGTTAGCCGCATCCTGCAGCTTGGGCCTCAAGGAACAAAATTTATTGGGTAGGATCTTCATAGACAAGATCAGAATGTCTACAATTTTTTCCTTTCCATTTTCAATTTTTTTTTTCTGTCACACCCATGGTCGTCTTCTTGTCTTCAGTTTGTTCTTTTTCCAGTTTTTTTTTTTTTTTTTTTTTTACACTTTCAGTCGATGTGTGTCACTGAAAGAACACACCCATAGTGGCTTGACTTAGTGTGGCATTACCGCTACCTTGTGCTTTCGAAGCATGTGGGACTCACCGCAAGCATTCCGCTGACTTTGTGCATCCGTCGACCCACCTTTAATTTGAAATGTTTCTTCTCTGTGTACTTATTAGAGCTAGACCAACTGTCTCATTTTAACCAGTGTAAGAGAAGGTATTTGCAGGCTTTGGATCAATGTTGCCACAAATGCTGTGTGTGTGTGTGTGTGTGTGTGTGTGTGTGTGTGTGTGTCTGTGTGTGTGTCTGTGTGTGTCTGTGTGTGTAATTAGACTTCGAAAGCACTGATGGCACAGTGTAATCTTTATGGGCTTTGAGAAGTAAAAGAAACCAACCCATGAGTAAGATAACTGTGAATGTGTCAAGAACACAGGATGTTTAAAGAAATGGGGCTGGGAGCAGCCGGGATGTTCTGTTGAGTTGTCCAAAGTCTTTGGTCCTGTTTAAGATGAAATGTGTCATTGTTTGCTTGTCTGACTGTGTTTGCCTTGGCAGTTTGCATGAAAAGCCTGTTATGAATTGTCCTGCTTGGCTGTCCCCTTGGTCAAAGACCTTGCTCATACCTTCTCTCCAGCATTGTCGAGTGGCCTACACAAAGCCACAGAGACAGGATTGGGCACATTGACCTGCAAAGATTGTATCTTGTTCTCAAAAAATAATATGATACCTAATGTCTAAAGTATGGTTTAAAGTTATGGGCAATTTTTTAATAACACTGATAGGAATAATTGCTCTTATTTTTACTTGTTAAAGAATAAAGGCATTATAAAAATTTATAATGATTTTGGCTAAAAGTAAAATCATGATATTTCATCAGTCTTGTATTAAAATGAATGCTTTTATAAGTAGTCAGATACTCATGTTTATTTGTGGTTTTGATCTTTATGACAATCTCTCTTTATGCTCTGCCTACTCAAGCCTATAGTGTTACTACCATGTGTATAGAAACAGCTAGGTTAAGACAGGTTACCTACAACCTCTACAGAGAACAATGATACTGTCTATTAAGCATCACCTGATAAAGCTGCACAATCCAACTACATAAACTGTGTGTGATTGTGGGCTGCTGACTTCTCTCCATCCTTTTATCCATAATTCTGTAAAACTTAACAAAACAATTTCCTGTGACTGGATTGGCGATCTTCAATGCTCAGCCATTCTCTTTCCTTCATTGGTGAAAGGACACTGTCAAAAGTTAAAGCCTTCCTGTGACAATTTCAAGCTGACATGTGCTCTTCCAGAATGTTCCAGTATCCCCGGATAGGTGGTAGTCAGGTCAGGCAGTGAAGCTACCTGTCACCTATTCACAAATGGAACAATCAGAGAAACCGTTTTAACTGCAAAGCCATGCAAACTGTTGGAGGGACTAGATTATGACAATGTCTGCTTGATTCCTGAGAAGAAAAAAATAGAGAAATGTTCTTCATAATTGGAGTAAATTTCTTCATTAAAGAAATGACTGTGTCCTTTTAACTCATTAGCATCTTGTATTATATAATGTACCTATTATGTTTTTTACTTTTTAAAAAATGGACCAGCTTTCTTTCTTTAGGGCCTATTTTAGTCATGCTTAATTCCTTCACTCAAATTGCCTATTTATATGTGGTTCAATTCCGCCCCCCCCCCATTCAATTTAATGCCTAACACACAGTAGGCCTTCAAGAACTATTTGTGAATGAATGATGGCATGTTATTGGGCTTGAAATATTATTTACTGAGCGATGATTCTGCAGCTTTGAGACCCAACCCAAATGGCACCTCTGATTTCCAACTCAGTACTGTTAATGAGACTTTTTTTTTTTTTTATAATTCTACCATCAATACATTTAATTTGGTCCAAAAATCATGTGGCTTTTTGTTTTCTAGCCCTGTCATTGTGGAGATCCCTCATTTCGGGTCCATGAGAGGAAAGGAGAGGGAACTTATTGTTCTCCGCAGTGAAAATGGTGAGACCTGGAAAGAGCATCAGTTTGACAGCAAAAATGAAGACCTCACTGAGCTCCTGAACGGCATGGATGAAGGTAATGAAATGATGCCCCTTGATTCTGTGGGTGCGGACAGGCAGAATGCAAGGGACTGTGCAGAGTGAGTGACGTGCTGCTCGAACATTCCCTGATGCAGAATCCAGGGTCTTCCACATGTACTGCTGTTTCCCATGCCTAAGCTCCCAGCACCAGTACAGTTCAGACGGACAAACACCCTCATTGTTCTTTTGTTGTTTGACCAAATTCTTCAGTCTTTCCAAGACCCGAGAAGGCTTCTTTTAGTTAAAAGGTCCAATGGGAGTATATAGTATTTGCCTACAGCATGAGCATTTACAATATGTTTTTGGAATTTTCATTCCATTTACTCTTAACTTATTTCAACATCTTTCATGATTTTTTACTGTCTCTTGAGCCATAATTTTTCTTTTTAAATAACTGTCAAAACTTATTGGAGTCTGTGTGTTTTGATGTCTTATTCTTTGAGCCAATGAGGCTAGTGTGTGGCTGCTACAGGTCTCTTTCACATACATTCCTTTGGGGGTGGGTGTCTGGAGGTATTAAGATAGGATTTCACGTAGCCCAGGTGGTATCGGATGACCTTGAACACGTGATCCTCCTGCCTTTGATGTCTCAGAGCGAAGATTACAGTTGTGTGCTGCCCGTGCCTGGTTCACACTCCTTGAGGTTTTTTGATGCTTAGAATTGTATCAGTTTTTCTTAGTAAATGTTGGGTACCAACCGGCTTGAAGAGTACACTTGTAATGCAGCTTTCCTTGAGATGTGACACAAGGCAAGTTAGAGAACTGGCTGGTGAAATGGTGCTGTGGAAAGGCATCCCAGCTAACTGTGACAGCGACTTTTCCTCCTACTTGGTGTAGATTCCATGGCTGTTTTATGTCATAGTGGAGATCTGTTCCATAAAATCAAATTGTTTCTTTTTATCATTTTATTCACTGCGTTTGGAGTTCATCTGCCGGGGCCTCTTGTGGGTTCAGACTGTGGACCATGGAGGTAGACAGATTTGGGATGTTTAAAGAATGAATGAGCAAGTCCCTGGCCCTCTGTGAGCCTAGAAATAGAAATTGTTCTCTTTATGTGTACAGGGTTACCATTAAGATGAATAAGTAATTATGTGAAGCCCTTAGGAAATAGACTCCTTAAGCTTTTAGTGAATACCAGTTATTGTCACAATTGTTTTCATCTATAGAAAAAAAAAAAGTACCATACCAAAAATTTAGTATAGGATGGAGTCACCATTGACCATGCAATTTGATGCCTGTACACTAAGGTAGAAACTGCTTCATCTGCACTGAAAAAAATTCCTTTTCATGTGGAAGTTCGAAAAGAAATCATAGCTCATAAGCTCAGCAATCTTATTCTTTATTATTATTATCATTTCATGTGTATGAGTATCTTGCCTGCATATTCATCTGTGCATCACATGTGTGCTTGGTGCCTGAGGAGGTGGTAAGCCTCCAGTGGGTACTGGGAATCGAACCCGGGTCTTTCACAATGGCAACAAGTGCCCTTAACTACTGAGCTAACTCTCCAGCCAAATCGTATTCTTACTTAACAGACTCCAAAGCAGACATTTGTTGAACCCAAGTGACGTACGCAGAAGGGATACAGCTGAAATCTAACTGTGCCTGTTTTAAAAGAGTTACAGCTATATCCCACTTGTTTTCAAAGTGCATGTCCTATGAGAAAGAAGACAGGTGGAAAATTCTAGAAACCTCTAAGATTTGGTCCAGATGAGAGTTGGTCAAGATTAAGTCCAAAATAGTCCTTATAAGTGGTACATTCAGTGAGTGTAGATTATCCAAGGTGTGTGCAAAGGCTTCTGGGAAGATAGTTTCTTAACTATGTTTTTAAAGACCAGGTAAAATTTTGGTTCCATTTTGCACGATGAAAAGGAAGTACAGATACTTCCATGTTTAAAGAGTCAAGTACTAGAGCCCATTAGAGCAAGATATTCAGAGTCAAGTTTTGGTCACATATTAAATATAACAGTTAATAAGAATGGAGCACAACATATTTATAATTGAGGCTCAGTTATCAGTAGATTAACCATTTATACCAACCTCATACCACTAATAATTTCACACCAACCTCAAGTCCCATGTCCCTAGAGATACTTCGTTATCTCTAGAACATCCCTATACCCAAAGGTACTTAAAAATGGAAATCATTCTGGTTTTTTGTTTTTGTTTTTGTTTTTTTTTTAAAGCCACAAATCCTTTTCCTTGAATACTCAACTATAGACTAAGTTCCCCCAGGAAGGAGAGCTGAGGGCATGACAGGAGGTCCATGTCCAGAAAAAACTCATCCAACCCCTCCTGAGGAAGCCATGCTGCATAGTTAGATACTGGGTACCCGGCATGAGCCAGGTGACTCCCCTGGTGAGAGAGAAATACCCTCAGGGCCCCCACACTCAAGAGTCAAAATCAGGGCTTCACCCTGTGTTCCTCCCAATTCTTATTGGACAGCTGAAAAAGCAACACATGAAATAGACCAATCACTCAAGATTTCCTTAAAGAACTGAATCCGTCTACTGTTACTGTGCTCAACCTGAGAGTTACTCTCGTCATAACAGTTAGATGTCATACATTGTCTATGGCAAGTGACATCTCCTACCCCCTAACACATGCTTACTATAAATGTCTCCTTTTAATGCTCCCTTCTCCATAAGTGCACTCCATGTATTATTTTAGTCTATATTTAAAAATAATCAGTCTTCCTCCATGCAATTGTCTAAAACTATTAAAACCCACATGTTTAATACAATCTTAGTCAATAATATTTCAGTCTCCAGTTTTTACTCAGCAAGGCAGTTGTTGGGGCTGAGAAGATGCTCAGTGGATAAAGCGCTTGCCATGTGAACATAAGGGCCAGTGTTTGGATCCCTAAGAGCTCTTTAAAAGCTACCCAGCCCTGGCAGCTGCCCGCAATCCCAGCACTCAAGAGGCAAAGATAGGGAGTCCTGGGGCAAACTGGCTAGCTAGACTAACCAGAATTGGCTAGCTCCAGATTTAGCAAGACACTCTCCTTCAAGAGACCCTTCCTTCAAGGAAGATACCTGACCTTAACTTCAGGCCTCCACATGCACAAATAGGCAGACACATACACATACCAAGAGAAATGTAAACGAGTTGTAAAGATCACATAGGCTTTATTGTTTTAACATATGCAGAGTTTTTCCATGCATATTAAAGTTAATTGCTAGAACAACTTCAAGGAACCACAGGTCCAAGTAAGGGGATAATTTTCCCAGTGTGATACTGACATTGGCATCATGGTCTGTGGAAGTCATTGTGGCCAGAATTCCCATCCTGGCCTCACACTCGCTGTTAGGTGGCTGAAACCAGTCTCTTTAACATTCATCGAAATGCACCTTGCAAGCATGCCTTGTGGGTAGTTCCTAGGCCATGGCTGAGCTGGTTCATGGAGAGTTCCTACAGAAATGCCTGCTGCACAGAACTCATAGGACCGTGCTCAGAGTCACAGCCATCACACAAGCTATATATAGACAGCTAACTGCAGTCTGCAGTCTGGCCCTGGCCTAAGGACAAAGGGGCATTTTCCCCATTTGTTCAGCACTACCATCTGCAGGTCGAACTATCTGCCTGTGTGAGTTCTATCTATCTTCCATGTGAGCATTATTTCCAGATACACAGACAGGTTCAAGCACCACTACCCAGTCAAGAAGTGGTAAACAGAGGTGGATTTCCAAACCCCAGTTACCTTCTGTGCTATACACATTCGACTCTGTATATTCTCAAATGAAGCATGCTCCTTGTGATGGTTGCTATGAATTCTTGTCCTGGGAGGACTGGGAATCGCCCAAGGAGGTGAGCACTCGGGCACACCTGGGAGGTATTATTTTTAGGCTTTGACCATGCCTGTGGGAGAACCAACTCCCACCCCCTTAGGTTAACTGAAGTGCCCTCAAAGTGAGTAGCACCATTCCCTGGCTTGGGGTCTTGGATTGTATCACAGGAGAAAGCTAGCTGAGCATAAATATTCACCATTCCAGCTTCCTGAGTGGATAAGGCTGCGTTAAGCTCCTGTTACTATGAATTTACTCTATCCTTACGGTAACTTCTACCCTTAAACTGTAAACCAAAATAAACCTCTGTGTGTATGTGTGTGTGTGTGTGTGTGTGTGTGTGTGTGTGTGTGTGTGTCCGTCCCAGGCAAGGCCTTTGGTTGTGCAGCTCTATCACTTTACACCTTATTGCCTCAAGACAGGGTCTCTCACTGAACCCAGAGCTTTCCTTTTGTTCCCCTAGGCTGAGTGACCAGCAAGCCCCAACTCCTCTCCTATCTCCACCCCCCACCCCTCCCACCTCCTGACTCCAGTACTGGGATTACATAGGCATGCCTGGCCATGCCAGACTTTGTAAGTGGGTACTGGGGATCCAAATTCAGGTGGTCATGTTTACACCAAGCCGCCTTCCCTGGCTCCTGTTCCTAATATTGTTAAACAAGCCAGAGCATCAGTGGTTAGGTCAATTAAGCAAGCATGTTAGCCAAGCTGTGTCGAGGTAAACTGCTGGGATAACACAATGTTTGTCTGGGTGTGAAGAACCTGCCCTTACCAACTCAGGTTTCAGGTGGCAAAGGCAGTTTTTATCTCTGGCAGCAGACAGAGATTTTTGTCTATGTCTTTGCAGAAAGACACATGCTGCAGATGAGTTAACAAAATTCACAGGCACACACGCCGTCACCAAGCAGCGCACCACACTGAATCCCACGCTGTCAGTGGTTTTAATGAAACTTAATTGAACACAGAGCCTCCAAAGCCAGGTCCTCAGGGCTGTTTGTGGTTCCGCCACACCTGGGAGCATGCACTACAAGGCCCCTTCCTCCTCAGTGGTCCCTGATGTACAAATCAAATCAGAGGGCTGTGGGTTTATCTCTGCAGTAGCCAGTGTCTGATAAAAATGTACAAATGTAAACCCATGCTGGAGAGAATACACCCACTCCTGACTGTATTTGTGTCAATGCTATATTAGAAGTAAAGTTCTAGGTTCAAAATTGGCACCTCTGTTCAAGACATTTGAACGTTATCAAGCTTGAGACACATGGTAGTTTTGAAAGCGCCACCTCACTGATGAGCAGGGACAAACTATGGAGCTTTGCATTCTGTACATGGCGCATCAGCACCACCTGCTGGAATCATCTGGTAGTGAGTTTTGAAAATTTTTCCAAATAGCTTCCTAACTCAAGATGGCATTTGAAGCGCCCAATAAATAAATAACAATTTGCTTCAAAATCCCAAAACAAATAACCGCAAAATGTTTACATATTTTCAATCTGTTTCCATAAACTGGTGTCTTAAGCCAAATGAAGGAAGATTGCAGCTTATTAAAAGGAAAATGCTTCAAAATAGTCTCTGAAACAAAAATTGAGCCAAAGCAAAAGCAAATTGGTGTTAATAATTCCCTTCCTTCCTTCCTTCCTTCCTTCCTTCCTTCCTTCCTTCCTTCCTTCCTTCCTCCCTTCCTCCCTTCCTCCCTTCCTCCCTTCCTCCCTTCCTCCCTTCCTCCCTTCCTCCCCCCCTCCCCCCTGTCTCTTTTTCTTATGTATACAGTGTTCTGCCTGCATGCCAGAAGAGGGCACCAGATCTCATTATAGATGTTGTGAGCCACCATGTGGTTGCTTGGAATTAAACCCAGGTCCCCTGGGAAAGCAGCCAGTGCTCTTAAACTCTGAGCCATCTCTCCAGCCCAGTAATTCCCACTTTCATATGTTCTGTGTATATGGATTTGCCAGCAAGTAGATGTTATGACTATCAGTGGGTCAGAGTAAGGACCTCAGATATATTGCTCCATGGGTCAGACACAGCACCTTAGCCCAAGCTGGGCATCAGCATTAGCCACCTTCAGTGTGGCATACCTGCAGAGGCCAGTGTGCCCAGCACAGCAGGTCTACACTGTAACTCCTGGATGTGGTGCATATAATGGGCACCTGATGGATGGTTTTTAACTTCAAGGCATTCTCCATGATCTGGTTTCAAGATAGGATTGTATTGTTTGTTTTTCTCCTTAAATGTAGTGGTAATGGTGTAAATGTTTGAAGAGAGGTATGATGGGATCATTTTCCTGAAAACAGTGTCTCTATCTGCACAATGGTTAAGTAGGCTGAGCAGAGCATGTAACTGAGCAGAAATTAAACCCTAGCACAGAAATTGTCATTTGTGGAATGTTGAGGCATCTGTATTTCTTTCCTTAGACTTCACACTCACACCAACCTGGTCACACTCATACCAACCAGGTTGTAAACAGCCTTTGAGAACAAAGGCATTAAATGAACACAGTCGCTGGAAGCTGAACACAGGTCCTCTGGAAGAGCAGGAAGCACTCTTAACCCCTGAGCCATCTCTCCAGCTCCTGAGTTCTGCATTTTGAAGGCCAGGTATAGACAGGATGAGTGCACTAAGACTATCCCTACCACACATGGCAAGTCTAAGGTCTTCTGAGCTAAGCAGGAGAAGCAGGCTTTCAGGCCCCAATCTGGGACAGTCAGGTCAAAGTACCCAGTGTGGGACTGAGGGTCTATACTGTTAACAAGCAGCACCAATCCATAACAGTAGCAAAATTACATTTATGAAGTAGCAATGAAACAATTTTATGATTGGGGGTCACCACAACCCGAGGAATTGTATTAAAGGGTCCCAGCATTAGGAAGGTTGAGAAGCACGGTCCTTGGGACTCCGTGCAGGCATCACATTTATGGTATGGATTACCTTCTGGACATCTTCTCTGTGCAAGGGAGGAAAGCTAAGCAAAGATTCTTGGTCATGTATCCCTACTTCTCTGTTCTAAATAATGGACCATTTAAAAATCTCAATGTATATAAATTCATTCCTCCCAAAAGATACCAGTGTTGTCAGGCTTTATTACTGGTTGCCTGGCCATCTGACTCATCTAATGGATTTTTTTTATATCTGCAATACAAAACTTTGAAAGGGGTTGTATATTCCCATGAGTTTTTAATTCCCTTAGACCATCCCTTAAACAGTAACTTGAATTTAAAACATATGGCAGGAACAGACCTCACTGGGGATTTAAGAACCAAGAAGACTAAAGCCACTTTTCATACAGAAATTTTTTTAAAGTCTTTTTAAATATTTGCACAACTGTGGAGACCAGAGGACAACTTTCAGGAGTGGGTTCCGAGGACCTAACATGTCATCGGACTTGTACAGCAATCACTGGTACTCAGTAATAAACCATCTCACTGGCCCTCGCATGGAACTCTTTATAAAAAGTACTTTAAAAAGAGCACACAACAGCAGCTTCCTGCTGCCTGTATATCCAAGTGTGGCCTAAAGGCTTGCCGATTCTCCAGAGTGGAAACGGTTCCCACTTCACTCATTGTTGATTGAATTCTTGGTTAAGCAACTACAATATGCCAGCCTATCAGCGCTAAACAATGCTTGTTTTAACGTGATTTCACAGTTAATTCATCTTTTAGGAAAAGAAAACCTAACTTTTAGTGCACACTAACCTCAGACTTCAAGGCATTGAGAGAAGCTACCCCGACTAGTGGTTGTGGCCACGAGTTGAAGCCAGGCGTTGAGGGTTTGTTTTATTCCATTCGCAGCCTCCCCCACAGCTAGGTCTTCACTGTCCTATTTTCTCTTTCTTTTTAATGTAATATTTTAATTAGGTCTTTGAGAATTTCATATAGTTCCTCCCTCAAATTCTTCCTAGATCTGCCCCCTACCCTTCCACCTCGTCCTAACTTAATACCTTTTTTTAAAGATTTATTTATTTATTTATTATGTATACAGTGTTCTGCCTGTAGGCCAGAAGAGGGCGCCAGATCTCATTACAGGTGGTTGTGAGCCACCATGTGGTTGCTGGGAATTGAACTCAGAACCTCTGGAAGAACAGCCAGTGCTCTTAACCGCTGAGCCATCTCTCCAGCCCTTAATGCCTTCTTTGTTTTCCCCATTTTTTTCAAACAATTCACTGAGCAGTTACCTGTTTTCAAACATTCATCAAACATTATTTCAGCTCCTTTTTAAAGAACAATCTGTAGCAAAATGTAGTTTTATGACTTATCATGGTTATATATTTACTGTTACACATGTAGTAGCCCATAAATATTCGTTAAGTATTTTGTTTTTATAAGTTTTATTGGGGGGGGAGGGACAGGTCCCAGGAGAGGGCATTGAATACCATGCAGATGGAATCACAGGTGATTGAGGGTTATCTGTTAATGTGTATGTTGATGGTCAATTGTCATGCAAATGTTAATGGGGGGTCAGAAGATTTGATAAAAGCTTTAAAGTAGAGGAAGTATAATGCAGGACTCCCGAGACCCTAGCTAATCCTGAAAGATTTCAGAAGCTCCAGGGCACTGGTGAACTGCTTCTGGAACCTTCTTTTTGCACTCGAATTAGAAACCAGCCTCTTGTTCTCTGTGGTGGCCCATGCTTATATTCTCAGCATGTGGAAGGAAGATCAGGAGTTCCACACCATTCTTGGCTATATAGCAAGTCCAAGACCAGCCTGAGCTATCTGATACTCTTGTCTCAAGACAACCAACAGCTAGATGTGGTGGTGCACTCCTTTAGTCCCCCCAGCACTTGGGAGGTAGAAGCAGGCAGGTCTCTGAGTTCAAAGCTGGCTTGGTCTATATATTGAGTTCCAGGACAGCCAGATCTATGTAGAGAGATCCTGTCTAAAAGAGAGAGAGAGAGGAGAGAGAGAGAGAGAGAGAGAGAGAGAGAGAGAGAGAGAGAGAACACAAATAAAACCAGAATTAAAAAAGAAAGAAACAAAGATACACTTTCCATTAAGCATTTGCTTGTTATATCTGAAATGAAGATGCACACATTGAATTTGGATGGCTTTAATGCCCAGCAAAGATGATACAATTGAAGTGTAACAAGGTGGCCTCCATTGCATAAAGTAGCAATTTTTTTAGTGTATTCGCTCCCAGAATGTGATACAGCAGTTTCTTTTTTTTAAAATATTTATTTATTCATTCATTCATTCATTCATTCACTTATTTATGTATGTATACAGCATGTATGACTGCAGGCCAGAAGAGGGCACCAGATCTCATTACAGGTGGTTGTGAGCCACCATGTGATTGCTGGGAATTGAACTCAGGACCTCTGGAAGAGCAGCCAGTGCTCTTAACCTCTGAGCCATCTCTCCAGCCCCAATACAGCAGTTTCTACATTAAATGTTCACCATGTACCTAGCACACACACCCACACACATACCCCACCCCACCACACACACACATATACACAGTAAATGTGTACATTACTGCCACTCTCCCAAAATATGCCTACCACCGAGTGGGTCCAGAATGCCCTTAAGCAGTCTCATACTCTCAGGACACAGGTCCTTCCTAGCAGAATTAGGAAAAACTCACCTCTTTGAATACCATTTCATGACAGTATGCATGAACAGCTGAGCCGTGAACTCTGGGAATTTACTCTCCTGCATAAGCTAACTGGCCCCTGTGGGGGAACTTGGCTCTCAGTTGCAAACTCCCTTGCAGTATTTCCCTGAATCCTTACTTTGTTGCTGTTCTGGGCACCATTACCCTACCTTTTTCCTCCAGTGTTTAGGTTTGGAGAGTCAATGCTGCAGAAACAGACCAGAGCAAACTTCCAGCTCCACTTTCTGTTCCGGATGAGCCCAGTTTTAATTTCCCCTCATGGACAACTCATTGGAGTTCCCCATCTCCACGTTCAGGGGTTGATCTGTACAATGTGCCGCTGCTCTGCCTGTGCAATGACCCACTTCGCCATTTCAATATCTTTTTTATTTGGGATGAATCCTGATTCCAGCCCGAGGCAAAAATTGTGCTCATGGTCGGGCCGTGAGATGTGTGGAGAATGTGAGGCTGAGATGAACAGTAAACCCTGAAAATAGCAGTGGTCCACCCCCCTGAAGTTTGAGAGTTGTTCCTTTATCCTGAGATGATGTCCTCCCACTCCCTTCCCACCCCCAGGAGCACCCCTTGTTCCTGTGAAGTGACCATTGCTTGACTGCAAAGTTCCTTCTACAACTTGCTCATAAAGACACACAAACACGTTCCGGACATGGTGTTCCTAAAGGAGTTTCTGCTTAGCACGTGGCTCACATCTTCTCTGCTCTGTGGGTCACTTCTTGGGTTCCCTCCTTCTAATATCTCTTTTTCCAGACACTACATCTAAATGAGACCCTCCTCCCTGCCCCAGTTCTCTGGTCACCTCCAATTCCTCTCTTGGTTTTACTTTCTTCTCAGTGTGGTTTCTGCTGCACACCCCGACTCCCCACCCCCTCTATCAGACTGTAAGTTCCGTGTATGTGGTAACATTAGTTCCTGTGTATACCCAATGACCAATGGATGCATTTGGTAGATGAATGAATCCCAAGCTTTCTGTGCATCCACAGAGTTTTGTGGAATGTGGGTGTGTGGCATGTCTTATTGATGGGCACATGGTTGTCCAGTGCTCATCTGTCAGTCAACAAAGCTTTTCATGGGCTTACAAAAAAAACTGTAAGAAAATAGGATTTCTAGGTCCAAGGAATTGCATTTTGAATGGGTGGTTCCCACTTCTCTTCGACTTTAATTTTATTTGTTATTGGGGAGGATTGTGGGTGCTGTGGCACACATGTGGTGTTCAAAGGACAACTTTCAGGAGTTGGTTCTCTCCTTCCTCTGTGGGTTCCTGGGGTCAGACTCAGGTCCGTCAGCAAGCGCCTTTACCTGCTGAGCCATCAATGACATCAATGACATTCTCAGAAGATCATTCCCATTAACACCTAGCTGTGATTACTAAGAGCACACACCTTTTCCCATCATCTTCTGATTCTTCAAAAATGGGAAACTTACTTTTAGCTGACTGAAGAGGTGGACGGGGAGTTGGAGATTATTATTGTTTTTTATTATTTCCCTGTAAAATGTTGGATTTGAACATTGTAAATCTATTGACCGTTTTCCAGCTTTGGGGAGTTGACTGCTCCTAACATTTTTCTGTTACCTTCTCGTGTGTCTCTTGCCAAATCACAGCCTGCATGGTATCACACATGAACAGATGCTCAAGTCAGCTGAGACTGTTAACCTTCCTAACGTACCTCTCTCAAGTTTATTATTTTTGTCATGGAAAGCATCACACTTTTGTCCATAAAATAGTCTTTGGGGTCAACAAGATGATTCGGTGGTTAAAGACACGTGCCACCAAGCCTGATGACCTGAGTTTGATCCCCAGGACCCATAGTTGTTCTCTGACCTCAACATGTATTCACACACACATATACATATACACATATAAATAAATGAGTGTAATTTAAAAATTACCCCCAGACCAACAAGATGCCCCCACCACCAACCCAGACATGGTTTTTCTGTGTCATAGCTTTAGCTGTCCTGGAACTTACTCTGTAGACCAGGCTGGCCTCGAACTCACAGAGATCCACCTGCCTCTGCCTCCCAAGTGCTGGGATTACAGGCGTATGCCACCACCGCCCGGCCAACAAGACTTTTTATTTAAAATTTAAGTTTGTTGTGTGTGTGCATGTGTGCGTGTTGTGCATGTGGGTACCCACACAGGCCAGAAGAGGGTGTTGGATCTTCTAGACCTGGAGTTGCAGGTAGTTGTGAGCTACCCAACATGGGTCCTAGGAACAGGACTGACATCCTCTGGAAGAGCAAGAAACACTTTTAACCATGGAGTCATCTCTCCAGCCCCCACCCCCAGCCTTTTACTAAAGTTCTGGATTTCCAGTCTTGGACAGGAAGGTTTGCCCTAAACCCCAACTAGAGGTGTTTCACCACTGCCCACTAAGATCCCAGTGTTTAAAGATGTTTGTTCCTCCCAAGCAGAATTTTTAGTAGCTTTACAGTATCTTTGCAAAGCTTGATATTTTATGATCCCTGTAGTTTTCTCTACGTGTGTGTGTGTGTGTGTGTGGTGTGTGTGTGTGTGTGTGTGTGTGTGTGTGTGTGTGTGTGTGTATGTGTGTTTTATAGCTACTAAATAGAAAGATGACCAACTGTATAAGATTGGGAGTTGAAGCAGGCACAAAAGACAAGTGCTACATGATCTTCCAGGCATGGAGTAACACAGTTGGTCTTATACTAATTGAAGTTAGAATGGTGGGTAGGAGAGGTTGGGGAGAGGTTGAACATTGGTACAAAGTTACTGTGGATAAGAGCAAAGTGTTCTGCTGTGGTACTATACAGTAAGGTGGGTGAGCTCAATGACAGGGATGTACTGTACATTTCAAAAAGCTACAAAGGAAACATTTGAGATGATCAATGTGTGGAAACTGATTCATGCATTACATGGTATATATGAGCTGAAATATCTTGTGGAAACTTGCATGTTCAATTTGTATGTTTTAGGGGATCAATTAAAATTTAAGAAATTACCTTCCTGGGTTAGGGGTTATAACTCAGCTATCAGAGTGCTGGTGTAGAATGCATAGAGTCCTGGGTTCAATCCTCAGCACCCCAGAAAACAAGATGTAATGGATGGCACATGCCTGTAATCTTAGTATCTGGGAGGTAGAGTTTGGAGGACCAGAAGGACCAAAAATTCAAGTTCATCCTTGGCTATTTAGTGAGTTTGAGGCCAGCCTGGGCTACATGAGACCTTTTATCAAAAAAATAATAATTTTTAAAATTGTTTTAAACACCAGTGGGTGTCAAGGTGCTTTGTGCCAAGGCACCTGTTTATGGCTTCTCATCCTTGCTGTCTTCCAGAACTTGACAGCCCAGAAGAGCTGGGGACGAAGCGCATCTGCAGGATCATCACAAAGGATTTCCCCCAGTATTTTGCGGTAGTCTCCCGGATTAAGCAGGAAAGCAACCAGATTGGTCCTGAAGGCGGGATTCTGAGCAGCACTACAGTGCCCCTTGTCCAGGCATCTTTCCCGGAGGGTGCCTTAACCAAAAGGATCCGAGTGGGTCTCCAGGTACTGATCACAAAGCATGGACTTTCCAAGTCCTCTGTACACGTAAAAAAAGAACTCATGAGCGCGTCTTGCTCCAGAAGCATTCCAGTCATACATCCTTTGTGATATTGATAGAGTGTTTGGGGAATTAATCTCAAATGGAGAGTGTTTAAGTGTAAAGTTAGCTTACTGACTGGTCAAACATGGTTATGTATTTTTAGCAGTTTTCTGTTTAAAAGACTCCGTTGGAGCTGGGGAGGTGGCTCAGTGGGTAAATGCGTTCTGAGCAAGAATGAGAACCGTGAGTTCGATCCCTAGTCCCATTTAAAAAGAGCCAGATGTGGCAGCATGCACCAGGGATGGGGGACGAGTAGAGGTAGGAGGTCCCTAGCCAGTCTTGACAAGATTCCATGGAAAGACCTTGTCTCAAAAAATAAGGCGGAGAGCATTTGAGAAAGACACCCAATGACCTCTGGCCTCTGTATACAAGTGATATGCGTCATCCCCATTGGTTTCCTTTAGAAAATATCCTTCTCATTGTGGGTCCTTGGCCTCTGTGTATAGAGCAGCATACCAGAGCTTGGTCTGTAATATGTTGCTGTTGCACAGAAATTTGCAAGCACTCACATTTGGGCTTATAGGACTTCATAAATGCTGGGCTTCGTCCAAACAAGTTGGAACTTGGTTGGATTTAGAAAGCTGGCTGGAAATGTTGGCAAAAATGATCTTTCTTATATTTATTCACCCCAATTAGTTTAGTCTTTAACTGTTTTTCTTTATTGTAGAAGAAAAACAGAAAATGATATAACGATCATTTTTGTTGTTGATACAGTGATTAAAAGTCGAACTGACCATCAGCTTTTCTTTGTGAGGCTAGACTCTCATTCTGAGGCATTGTTGGAGAGGGGGTAGTAGGCAGACCCTATGTGTCAGTGGGGTTCCCTTCATCTGCTCCCTCATACTGAAGCACTTCTCCAGACAGCAGAGACACCAAAAGCATTAAGTCAGGCCTGGCTGACTGTAACTCATCCCTTCTGAATTACAGGTTGTTCCTTGCCTCGGAGAGCCTCACAAGCTTATTTCTTGTACTGGGTAATTTTGTGGTAATTTAGGGCACGTCCTGCACAGGGTTAACATATACCGAGGTTGTCCTTGCTTACCTCCTCTTTGCTCTGAGATTTGGCTCCCTCCCTTCCCAGCAAGCCAGTATGGTCTGCTCCCCTGAGAAAACTGCTCTGCACGGGTTAGGGTCTTTTTATTTCTCTGCCTTCCCACAGCAATGAGGAAAAAGGTAAAGACAGACACGGATTTTGTTATCAGTGTCCTCCTACCATTCCCTATTAAAAACTACATCTTCAGATTAAAAGGGAGGGGAGTGGAGAGATGGCTCAGCAGTTAAGAGCACTGGCTGCTCTTCCAGAGGACCTGAGTTCAATTCCCAGCAACCACATGGTGGCTCACAACCATCTGTAATGAGATCTGGCGCCCTCTTCTGGCCTGCAGGCATAGATGCAGACAGAACACTATACATAATAAATAAATAAATCTTTAAAAAAAAGAAAAACTTTAAAAAATTTAAGTCTACTTTTATTTCAGGTTTTGTTTTTTTGTGTTTCCCCCTCTGTCTGTAGGCTCAGCCTGTTCCAGAGGAGATTGTGAAAAAGATCCTTGGAAACAAAGCAACATTTAGCCCCATTGTGACCGTGGAACCGAGAAGGAGGAAATTCCATAAGCCAATCACCATGACCATTCCGGTGCCCCCACCCTCAGGAGAAGGCGTGACCAATGGGTACAAGGGGGACACCACGCCCAACCTTCGGCTCCTCTGTAGCATTACAGGTGTGGATCCTGCCTGTACTGAGTGGCTCCTATCTGTGTGCCTCGACTGTGTGTGGAGGTACAAAGCGTAGAAAACAAGGAATGAGTCATGTGTTCTTTCTCTTCAATCCTCTCAATGGGGAAATTTCCACCAGGAGCAAGGCCCCTGGTGCATTTACAATTCAGTGTTGTTTCCTGAGATTAGCATATCAGGAATCAAGTCCTTTTAGCGTAGTTGAGCTGTTACTGACTCAACTGAAGTGCTTAGGGAACCATGGCAGAGGCAATCAACCAGGTAGCATCTTTTAAACAAGGGAAATGAATGAGCTCTGGGTGGGGAGATCTTCCAGGGCCTGAATGGGAAGTGTTGAAGATGATGCCATTGGTGCTACCCAGCTGTGCTCATCAGCATCACCCAGGCCTTAGAACACATTTCGTTTTAAGTGCCTAGCATCCAGACCTCATACCCAAAAGACAGCTCAGCAAGTGAAGGCGTTTGGGAGCAAGCCTGACAACCCGAGTTCAATACCCAGAACTCTTGTGGTAGAAAAACAGAGTCCAATAAATTCTGACCTACACACACACACACACACACACACACACACACACATGCAAAAAGAACTTTAGAGTCCAGACTTCAGTTGACCCTTAGATTTTTCCCTGATTGGTCACTGAGCTCAAGTCAAAGATGAACCAAATCAAGGTTTTATCTTATTGTTTGATGTCCAATTCTTCCTTTTAGCCAGGAAAAAGTGGTATTTCAGCCAAGGACAAAATGAGCAGCTTCCTAAACTTTCCTGATAATTTCCCCACCCCACTTTAAAATACCAAAACCAAAACCTATTTGAGAGGCTAGGGAGACAGCTCAGTTGGTGAAGTACCTGCTGTTTAAGCATAATTCACAAACAGGATCCACTTGTCTATAATGCCAGCACAGGGGGTTGGAAAGAAAGGCAGGCAGATCTCTGAGCTCACTGGTAGACCAGCCTAATGATTTCCAGATTCAGTGAGAGACCCTGTTTCAAAGAATAAGGTGGACAATGAAGGAAGACACCCAGTGTAAATCTCTGGCCTGTGATCACATGTGGACATTAATGCACCCACATCCATATACATATGCATGGACACACACACACACACACACAACCTGCAAAGATGATATACTTAACAAATTACCCCAAGTTGAAACTATCCCTCTTGATCCAGACAAAGAGGAAAAAACATATGTACTTGTGAATTCCAGTGAACTCCCCGTTAGCAGGTAAGAGTATGAAGGCGAGCAGAGGCAGTCGCCTTTACTGCACCGCAGAACCGGATGTGCTGTAGCCAGCCTCTCAGTGGCTGCTGGAAGAACACCCAGGTGATGGGCAGTTAGTCTGCAGGGAGCCACTTTATGATAAAGTCACTCTGTCTGTGCTGTCCCCAGGGGGCACCTCGCCGGCTCAATGGGAAGACATCACAGGAACCACCCCTCTGACCTTCATAAAGGATTGTGTGTCTTTCACAACCAATGTCTCAGCCAGGTATGAAAGTGAAAGTTTGAGGATCGTCATGGAATTCATTGTCTCACCTTTTGGGGAAGTAAAAAAATGTTACCATCAATACAGTATGACTACTTTTAAATTTATGGGAGAGGATAGAAGGTCCTTAATGTTATTTCCAAGAAAAAAAAAATATTATTGGGGAATAAACTGCTTTCTGCTTGAGTAAATACCTTTGCTGTTTAAATGAACAAGTTTATAATGCATGATTTGGGATCTATTAGACTCTGATTTTTTTCATTGTATTTCATAATTCGATTTTTTTTTGTTTTGTTTTGTTTTGATGTTGGGGATAAACATGCTAAAAATATTTGCTCTATCATGGGGGGTCATACCCCTAGTCCCAGGTTTTCTTCATTGTGAGTTCTTTTGGGTTTATTTTTGCATCTTTTGCTATTATTGGGTTTTTTTTGTTTTTATTATGTGTTTTTTTTTTCTCAGATTTTGGCTTGCAGACTGCCATCAGGTTTTAGAAACCGTAGGGCTAGCCTCACAACTGTACAGAGAGTTGATCTGTGTCCCCTACATGGCCAAGTTTGTTGTTTTTGCCAAAACAAATGACCCGATGGAGTCTTCCCTGCGATGTTTCTGCATGACGGACGACAGGGTAGACAAAACCCTGGAGCAGCAGGAGAATTTCGAGGAGGTGGCCAGGAGCAAAGACATCGAGGTACTGGAGTCGCAAGAATGAGTATCTGTCACTGCATTCCCCAGACAGGGATTTATTTGGAAATCATAGTGGCACATACTATACAGAAATACCAAAAGCATTCATATTTTATTTTAAAACTTTGAAATGGGTTCAACATCAAATTATTGAAGGGCTTTGAGTTCACCTCTGCTGGCTATGATAGAATGCTAATGAATCTAAATTACTCTCCATTGTCCTGTGGCCATCTGAATTTATGTGTGTATGTATGTGTAGTAGTCACTTTCCACACACATCATCATGATTGTCGTATTTCAAACCCAGACATCATGTGAGTATCAGCCAGCCAAGAAATGGAAAGATTTCAGTCTACCTAAGGAAATGATGTCAGGCATTTTCTCTGACATGTTTAAAATTGTTGGAAGAGAAACATAATTCTGTTGTGTATACCTGTCTGTAATAATAGCTACTAATGATGGCTATTGGATTGTAAGCACCCAGAAGTATTTTTAAAGCAAACAACTCCATAGAAGTAATTGTCTCATAGTGATTTAATTATGTTGGTCTTTTAATGTTATTTGACTTAAAACTCTCAATATTCTTTTAGGTCAAGTTAACATTAAATTGTATGTGTTTTTTTTTTTTTTATTCTGGAAGGTCCTGGAAGGAAAGCCCATATTCGTTGATTGCTATGGAAATCTGGCCCCTCTTACCAAAGGAGTTCAGCAGCTCGTTTTTAACTTCTATTCTTTCAAAGAAAACAGACTGCCATTTTCCATCAAGGTAAATCATCTTTAACATCGACTCTGCAATTATTTTTAAAGTTCTGAGAGAATTAAAAAAAAATTTTTTAATGGCTTATTTAGTTTGAATTATCCCACCCAGTAGGACTTAAGAACAAGGTAAGATTTTGTTCTAATTCTACCAGGGTGAATTTTCAAACTAATAAAACTTTATTATTGGTAAACGAACATTCATATATGTATTATTTAAATGCAAGGAAATGGAACCCCTTTATAGTGGTATACACCTTTTATCCCAACACTCGAGGAAGCAGAGGCAGATAGATCTCTGTGAGTTTGCCAGCCTGCTCTACAGTAGTGAGCTCCAGGCCAAGCCCACATAGTGAGACCCTGTCTCAAAATATGCCAAAATGTAACATTAAATAATTCAAGGAAGTGTTTAGGAAATGAAACAATCTAGAGCAGAATGGACCGTTTTTAGCTAACTCTGATTTGTGTCTCCACGGGAGTTCAGGCACAGTAGGAAGGCTCACACCGTTTGCTGTTCGATGTTTCAAAGCCTGAAACTTTACATTAGTAGGGAGACAGATAATGCACATAGCCCAGAATGGCTTATGGCGTGAGACAAGTGGGTGGTGGCCATCCGATTGTTTAAGCCAGGAGCTGAGCCTCTGGTACCTTGCCAGGTTCATCCTGGGTTACCATCCCTTCCCTCTCTGGGCGCTTGATAAAACAAACATGTCTCACCTTTTCATGGAAAGGAATCTGTCTCTTTGTGTAGTCATCCATTACCCAAATTCTTCTAGGTTAGAGACACCAGCCAAGAGCCCTGCGGACGTCTGTCTTTCCTGAAAGAGCCCAAGACAACAAAAGGATTACCCCAAACAGCTGTTTGCAACTTAAATATTACTCTACCTGCACATAAAAAGGTATCTTTTAAACCTGGTTTATTTCCACACACATACCCCGACCTGGCCTTGAGGCAATGGGCCCTTGGTATGTAATGAAGGAATGCTTTGTGACACTCTGAAACCCCCTGAAACTTGAGTTGTGTTAGTCTCTGTGTGTAGATGAAGTCCTGTCCCTGTGGTGTCCTGTGCTTACAAGTCTGTACGGTGATGTCCTCTGTTGATTGCTTCCGCTGCTAGTTTGTAGATCTTTATGCTTCCAAATGATTGTCACACGTTTAATTTGCCGTGGATGTATGGTCCGTGGTACTGTTTTTATTGGCTTCTTTGATTTGCTTTGCTTTCTAAACCAGCTTGCATTGTGTACGCCCTACTCAGTCCTTTTTCATATCCTGACACTCTTTTCCCGGCTGTCCATTATAATATTCCTTGTCTCTGCAATGCATCTTGGGACCAAAAGGAGACAGAGTCAGAGCAAGATGATGAGGTAATATGAACACTTCTGCTTTTATTCTATCCGAGGTCAAAGAGATATGGGATATGGTGTGAAAAAGCCGGCAGCGGGCTGCAGTGTGGGAACAGTCTAAACGCTATTGTACATCTTAGCCTATGTGAGGTAGAGTTAGCTGTTTTTCCCTTCAAGTGGCTCACTCTTCCCATGAACATAGGAGTGCTTCAGTGCATTCTGCAAACACAATGAACTACTTGGTAAACGACCTGGAGTCATATAAGCATCTTTAAACATGACAGATTCAACATAATCCTAAGTTTCATAGGTGTGTTTTACTCCCCAAGGCCCTCTGGCTATCTGATGTGTTATCACTTCTAACTCAAGACCTTGGTTCTTATATGGAATTGTGTTGTACAATCAACTATGTTTTATGTACTGTATTTTCTCACCAACTACTGAGAGACTTTTGCCATTCCAGCTAAAGAATTGATCTTGGACATTTTTAAAAAGATTCTTTTTTTTTTTTTTTTTAACTTATGTGTATATGTGTTTCTGTGTGGGTGTGTATACCTGAATGCAGTGCCCCTGGAGGCCAGGAAAGAACATGAGATCCCCCTGGGGGATTGTGAGCTTCCTGATGTGGAGGCTGGAACCTAAACTCAGGTCCTTTGCAAGAGCAGCGTCCACACTTGACCTCTGCCCCATGGATCCAGCCCTATCTTGGCCGTTTTTTAAGAATGCCATTGTGCAGTTTTGCAAGAGTTTTTCCTACGTTATCTCTGTGTATTTCTGTAAGCTTTGTGGTAATTGGATTTTTAAGAACCCACAATAATTGTCAATAATAACAATGTCAGCCCAAGTCACAGAACCACTGATGAGTCCATCCACCTGTTCATAATCTCATCTCTACTGTGTACCCACAGTGCGATCCTGGGATGATGCTTTCTGTCCCATTTCCCCTTGAGTGTATTTTGTGATGTATACTTTCAGTATAATGAACAGGTAGAAAACTCACCGCTTAACCTTTCGAGTCCCCTGTAGTCTGTGGTGTGGGTACGATTTTTTTGCCTGCTACATCATGGTTGAGAGTTGAGGGCAGGGGTCATAGACTCCCAAGGGAGGGATAGTGCCTAAGGGTGGACAAGATATGACCGTCCCATCCAGTGAAATGTTTCAAAGTGGAAAGGTGTCCCAGGGAAGGTGGAAATGGTTTCTTCTCTTCTTTTTCAGGCTGAGAAGGCGGACAGACGTCAGAGCTTTGCATCTCTAGCTTTACGTAAGCGCTACAGCTACCTGACTGAGCCTGCCATGAGTGAGTCAGCTAACGCATTCACTAATTGATGTCGGTTTTTAGAAGAAGAGACATTTTTTCTATACACACTAAATTTTAATGTCATTTGGAAAATGAATAACCTGAAACAATTGCCTACAGAGAAATTTCATAACCCTATTATGAAATTTAATGTTCCATACATCGTTGAAGACATAGATACAGATACCCCACGTCATAGCTGAAAAAGATTTCTGTTCTTGAAGCTAGTCACTAATTATTTTATTTATAAACTGTTTTTTTTTTTCCTTTTAAAGCCTTGGTTTTATTCTGATGATTGTTAATATGCTCAGAGATAAGTACCGGTGGTGTTCCTTTAAATCTGTGTGTAAAAGGGAAGGTGTGTATTTACTTTTGGATATTTGTGGTGGGCACAAGTTTACTTTATCATCTTAGCTCTCCTAATAGAGCTACACTGTGGCATGTGTTTCCAGGTCTTTTCCTTTTGTAAGACACATATACTCTCTCTGGGGTAACACTAGTCTGTGGACTTCTCATCCCATCTCTTTTCTCTCTCTGCCTTCCGTCAAGATCTCCTCACTTCTAAGGCTGTTCTTGAACTAGACTGGCAAAGCTCTTTGGTCCTGGCAGATGAGTTTGCTCAGAACTGGCTTGTAAGGTGGTGGTTAAGTTTCTCTGGTTAGATTCCGCCTTTCTCTCTCACTACCTTCTCTTCCCTCGTGGTTGCAGTGTTCCTATCCCATGCTCACCATCACCCTAGAGTGAGCCCCAACCCCAAAGGTAACTGTGAGTACAGAAGGCGGTTCTTGATCCTATTTGGTCAACCCTGGGTCCTGTCACCATCACTAGTGGAGAGCTATAGCTTAAAGAAAATGTAGATAAAAATACTTTGTCATTGATTCCTAGCTGTTCACACTTCGGTTCCCAGAGGCTTGGAGATATCACAGTAAGAGCCCTAGGTCTTTTCCCCCCACCTCTTCTGAGGTCTGTGGGCCAGCACACATATGACACACAGGCAGGAAATGTCTCCACTACATCTAGCACAGTGTATCTGACTAACTCCATTAGGAAAGGTTTTGTGTTCAGATTCCAAATGTGGACTGCAAGAGGGATGTAGATAGCAAACCTACTGTGTTCTTAAACATTCCCTCAGACCTGACTTTTCTCCTCTACCAGACACAGCTCTAGCCTTCTGGAACCAGAGGTCTGAAACTAATTATTGTTGTGGTAGAACAGGGAAGTGGGACATGCCTGTGGCCATTTGGTTTTTCAGTCAAGTTAACTGGAGGTAACTCTGAGGTGTTCATTTTCTTTGGAGACTCTCACTAGATAGTTGTTGGGATCCCGACAGCAGCAATCTTAGGTTTAGGTCAGAGATACTATGACAACAGGCGGATTTCCCTTACTCTGCCTCCAAGGTGTTACTTGTTGGGGACACCTGAAATCTGAGGCTCTGTATGCTGAATAAGTTTTTCCTTTCACACACAAGTGTGGCTCTTGGGCCGGGTTTGGATCTATTCAGCTTGTCATTGACTTTTGGCAGAAGGAAAGGGTCCTTTGGTTTTGGTTTTTTCTTCTTGTCTGTTTTGTGACAAGGCACATAGGCATGTCCAACAGAAGAATGAGAAGGGGCTAAGAACACCAAGGAAGTGTCCCAAGCCCCTGCAGGTGTTAGACTCCAAATAAATTATACTTCCCCTACTACTCTTCCCCTTTCCCTCCTGCCCAGGGTGTCTGTTAACTGCCCAATGTCAAGAATTGGCCATGCTCACAAAGGGTGTCATGAAGTGGGTGTCACTAAAATGTAAGATATATAGCCAAGTGGTAATGCAGTGACTCCTTTCAAAGTTGGAAATCATAGGTGTACCTCAAAAGACATTTTTGTGAAGGGTTAGAGAGATGACTGAGTAATCAAGAGTGCTTACTGCTTACAAAGGACCCCAGTTCTGTTCCCAGTACTCAACGTCAGACAGTTCACAATAGCCTATAACTCCAGCTCTAGGGGAATCCAACATCCTTTTCTGGCCTCCACAGCACCTGCATTCATGTGCACGCACGCGCACACACACACACACACACACACACACACACACACACACAAATCTTTTTTAAAAAAATGCTTATTTTCTTTATCAACCCAAACACCAGAGGCCCTTCCCAGTTTCTGGTAGTTTAAAAAAATAAATAAATAAAATAAAAGACTAATTCTCCAAACACACACTGAGCCCAAATCATTGAATCAAAGGAATCTCAAAGTCCTGTGTCTACAGTATGGCCTTTCCTACTGGTTAAGCACTAGGATGTTGGTACTAATGGCCAGATGGAGTCATGCCTGAGGGACATTTCCTTAGCAACTCTTCTACTTTGGTAAGGCTAACGTGTAGTTGGAGACCTTCTCTCCAGGTGCCACCAAGCTGCCGCGGTCCCGTAACCCATATATAAAATAATCACTGAGACGATTATATTACTTATAAACTGTATGGCCATGGCAGGCTTTTTGTTATCTACTTCTTCTATCTTAACCCATTTCTATTCATCTATATTTTGCCACATGGCTTGTGGCTTACCAGAACTTACATCTTTTTTGTCATGGCGGCGGCTGGCAGCGTCTCTGCCCCAGCCTTCACTTCCCAGAATTCTCCTCCTCCTCGTCCCACCTACCCTATCCTTGCTGCCTGGCTACTGGCCAATCAGCACTTTATTTATTTTAACCAATCAGAGTAATACATTTGACAGAACATCCCACAGCACTAATGCATAGCACTAAAAAAAAGGCGCACTCTAAATATCTGCCTTTAAATGCACACTGGGTATGGAAATCTTCACCCTTGTGAGAGCAGCTGCCTACCCACTGAGAGGATTGGAACAGGGGCCTGGGCACAGTGTGAGAGAGATCACAGTGACGAAGGAGGTTCTCATGTCCTCTGCACATTTCATTGTTACTGTAATCGGTTGCCTTTTGGACCAAGACAGTACGCATCTCTGGCGTGGGGCATTAGTGAGCCTTTGGCAGGTATTCCAAACTTGTGACCAGTTGGCTTTAAGAATTATGGAAGTAGAGATGCTAAGCTTGAATTTGTTGTCCTCAATGTATACCCACCTCACGTGGGGGTTTCTTGCTTGTTTTGAGAAGAATGTTGGTATTATTGGACCCATCTTTCCTCATGGGCCATTGCAGTGTTTGGAGTAACTGAGAGTATGAGGAATATTCTAGAAAGGTACCAGAATTGGTACCTTTGCATTTGATAAACATATATGTTTGTACCATATGCCGCTGTAGGTACTTGATATATGGGGTCTTCAAAATATATTTGTGCTTTTGGATTTCCCCCACGATACCTTTTGAGAGTTAAAAGGAGACCAGATTTTGGGGGAAAGATACAAATTATGTTCTCCTTATAATGAAGCAAGCTCTAGAGATGGAGTTCTTCTCTTACAGATATATTTAATAATGTGTCTCAAAGCTTCCTAAAATCTCAAAAGGTACCAAGACTTCACATCTCATGGAAAAAGTGTCCTCTTCTTTGCAAATGTTCTTGAGAAAGTATTTTTAAACATTGTATATACCATGCATAATACTGCTTTGAAACTATCACCTCATTGGCTTGTTTGCCATGATCAATCGCCGCATGATCCAATGTTTTCAGTTGCTTTGCTTGCTCTGGTAACCATGAACCGTATTTTCTGTACCCTCCCCCTTTTGTATGTGTGTATGTACACATGCATTTTAAAAATTCATCTCATATCACCTTTTCTTTCCCCCCCTCCTCAAAAGGAATATACTGCATGGAAAAAGGATCGATGCAAACATTCCTCTTCCTTGTTTTAAGTTTTTTGGTTGACAGCTCTGATTCAGGCAGTTTCTTGCTCTTATTGGCTTTTTATGGGTGTGAGACATAACCAATCCTGCATGGGAAAAACAGACTTAAGAATCCAGTGGCTTCACGGTTTGCACACCAGTTGCCTGTCTTTTACCAGTTATTTTGGACTCTGCATGATCAAGCTTGAGTGGTTTTCTAAAAAAGAGAAGAAAAAAAAGAGTTTCTAATATTATTTAATGTGTGGATTCACATATTGAAATGGTTCTAACCAGGTGCAATTTATGGTGGACAAGCTGTAGCAGAGGAAACACTCGAGAGTCTTAAGACACTTTCTGTGGTTGCACAAAGCAGACATATGTATGTATACAGGCAAAGCAGAACGGCTGCTGCTATTTCTAACCCAGCACACAAGAAAGTCAATAGGAAGTAAGGAGGCCGTTTTCCATGGTGTCCATTTTCGTCCGTCTCCTTTGCCTGTGTGTCTCCGTTACATCATTGACCTCTGTGGCTGCTGTGTATGTTTTCCTTGTGTTTGTTTCCTTCCACGTCTGCTCTAGTTCTAGTCACCTCATCCGTTACCTTTTTTTAACTTCAAATTTTTCGTGTTCGTTCACATTTATTTTTCTCTTTTGCTTCAAATCATTCCTTTTTTTTTTTTTTTTTTTTATTTTGCCTCTCCCACCCCAAATCATGCAAACAATTGTACTTGCTTCTGCAATATTTCCAAGTTTACTGACCAATTTTTTTTTCCTCTGGTCTCTTCTCTGTTTCTCAACCATTTTTGTTGATTTTTTTTTTGTGTTTGATTTTCATTTTAAAATTTAAGAAACAGTTGAACGGAGTTCAGGAACAGCAAGATCCCTCCCCACCACTTACTCATACAAGCCATTCTTTTCTACAAGACCATACCAGTCCTGGACCACAGCTCCAATCACAGTGCCCGGGCCGGCCAAGTCAGGCTTCGCCTCCTTATCCAGCTCTTCCTCTAACACACCATCAGCTTCTCCGTTAAAATCCATATGGTCTGTTTCGACTCCTTCTCCAATCAAATCCACATTAGGCGCATCAACTACATCTTCAGTCAAATCCATGAGTGACGTGGCATCTCCTATTAGATCTTTTCGGACAATCTCCTCGCCAATAAAAACAGTGGTGTCACCATCTCCATACAATATCCAAGTGGCCTCTGGTACCCTGGGGAGAGTTCCCACAGTCACGGAGGCTGCTACGCCCTTAAAGGGGCTGGCACCCAACTCAACCTTTTCCTCTCGAACTTCTCCTGTGACAACCGCAGGGTCTCTTTTGGAGAGGTCATCCATTACTATGACACCCCCTGCTTCCCCCAAGTCAAACATTACTATGTATTCCTCCAGCTTGCCATTTAAGTCGATTATCACATCAGCAGCACCACTGATCTCTTCACCTGCAAAATCGGTGGCGTCCCCAGCCAAGTCTGCAGCTGATGTCATCTCCTCAGCGAAAGCTACGATGGCATCATCTCTCTCCTCCCCCTTAAAACAGATGTCTGGACATGCAGAGGTAGCTCTAGTTAATGGGTCTGTTTCTCCTCTGAAGTATCCTTCATCTTCAGCTTTCATTAACGGATGCAAAGCCACTGCCACGTTACAGGACAAAATTTCTACAGCCACGAACGCTGTGAGCTCGGTGGTGAGCGCGGCCACTGACACGGTGGAGAGAGCGCTTTCTGCCACAACAGCCATGCCCTTTTCCCCACTCAGGTCCTATGTTTCTGCAGCACCCTCGGCTTTTCAGTCTCTTAGACCTCCCTCCGCAAGTGCACTCTACACCTCCCTTGGGTCTTCAATATCTGCTACTACCTCATCCGTAACCTCATCAATAATCACAGTGCCAGTATACTCGGTAGTCAATGTCTTGTCAGAACCAGCATTGAAGAAACTTCCAGACTCTAATTCGCTCACCAAATCGGCGGCAGCCTTGCTGTCACCCGTTAAAACACTGGCTCCAGAGACACGTCCTCAGCCCCATTTCCATCGAGCGTCATCTCCCGTTAAGTCACCTCTGTTCCTCGCGCCCTCTGCCCTTAAGCTGTCGGCGCCATCTTCTCTATCTTCCAGTCAGGAGATCTTAAAGGACGTGGCGGAGATGAAGGAGGACCTCATGAGAATGACCGCCATACTGCAGACGGACGTGCCTGAGGAGAAGCCATTCCAACCCGACCTCCCCAAAGAAGGGAGGATAGACGACGAGGAACCTTTCAAAATCGTCGAGAAAGTGAAAGAAGACTTAGTCAAAGTCAGTGAGATCCTCAAAAAGGACGTGTGTGTGGACGGCAAAGGACATTCTCCGGAGGAGGACTGGACAGAATTTAGTTCCGAGGAAATACGAGATGCCAGGCAGGCCACTGCCAGCCACACCCCATCTCTGCCCGAGAAAGTGCATGGGAAGGCCAACCTGACGAGAGTCATAGACTACCTGACGAATGACGTTGGGAGCAGTTCATTGACCAACCTAAAGTACAAGTTTGAAGATGCCAAGAAGGATGGAGAGGAGAGACAGAAAAGGATTTTAAAGCCAGCCATGGCCTTGCAGGAGCATAAACTCAAAATGCCACCAGCCTCCATGAGGCCTTCCACCTCCGAGAAGGAGTTGTGCAAGATGGCTGACTCTTTTTTCGGATCAGATGCCATCTTAGAGTCCCCTGATGACTTTTCTCAACATGACCAAGATAAAAGTCCCTTGTCTGACAGTGGCTTTGAAACCCGAAGTGAAAAGACACCATCAGCCCCACAAAGCGCGGAGAGCACCGGTCCCAAGCCACTTTTTCACGAAGTCCCTATCTCTCCTGTCATCACAGAAACACGGACTGAAGTGGTCCATGTGATCAGGAGCTATGAGCCCTCTGCTGGGGAGATCCCCCAGGCCCAGCCGGAAGACCCCATGTCCCCCAAGCCTTCACCTACATTTATGGAGTTGGAGCCAAAGCCCACCACCTCTAGCATTAAGGAAAAAGTAAAAGCATTTCAAATGAAAGCCAGTAGCGAGGAAGAGGACCATAGTCGGGTTTTAAGTAAAGGCATGCGTGTCAAAGAAGAGACTCATATCACCACCACCACCAGGATGGTGTACCACTCCCCTCCTGGCGGCGAGAGTACCTCCGAAAGAATCGAGGAAACCATGTCAGTCCACGACATCATGAAAGCATTTCAGTCCGGGCGAGACCCTTCCAAAGAGCTGGCAGGGCTGTTTGAACACAAGTCGGCCATGTCTCCAGACGTTGCCAAGTCTGCTGCTGAGACCTCAGCCCAGCACGCAGAGGACAACCAATTGAAACCCAAACTGGAGCGTATAATAGAAGTCCACATCGAAAAAGGTAACCAAGCTGAGCCCACTGAAGTCATTATTAGAGAGACCAAAAAGCATCCTGAGAAGGAAGTATCTATGTGTCAGAGAGACTTATCCCGGGGAAATATTAACTTAAAAGATTTTCTGCCAGAGAAACACGATGCTTTTCCCTGCCCCGAGGAGCAGGGTCAGCAAGAAGAAGAAGAACTTGCCGCGGAAGAGTCCTTGCCTTCCTACCTGGAATCTTCCAGAGTAAACACTCCAGTGTCCCAAGAAGAAGACAGTCGTCCCAGTTCTGCACAACTCCTGTCCGATGACTCTTACAAAACCCTGAAGCTCTTGAGTCAGCACTCCGTAGAGTACCATGATGACGAGCTGTCAGACCTGAGAGGGGAGTCTTACAGGTTTGCTGAGAAAATGCTTCTGTCAGAGAAGCTAGATGTTTCTCACTCTGATACCGAGGAATCGGTGACAGACCCTGCAGGACCCCCTAGCTCAGAGTTACAGAGGTCTGATAAGCGCTCCAGAGATAAAGTAGCCACTGCCCCCAAAAAAGAAATCCTCTCCAAAATCTATAAAGATGTGTCTGAAAATGGGATAGGGAGAGTGTCCAAAGATGAGCATTTTGATAAAGTGACGGTGTTGCACTATGCGGGTAATGTCAGTGGTCCAAAACATGCCATGTGGATGCACTTGTCCGAGGACAGACTAGAGAGAGGTAGAGAGAAGTTGATATATGAAGACAGGGTGGACAGGACCGTGAAGGAGGCTGAAGAGAAATTGACCGAAGTGTCACAGTTTTTTCGTGACAAAACCGAGAAGCTAAATGATGAACTGCAGTCCCCGGAGAAAAAGCCACGCCCCAAAAATGGCAAAGAATACTCTTCCCAGAGTTCCACCAGCAGTAGTCCCGAGAAGGTCTTAACAGAACTATTGGCATCCAATGACGAATGGGTTAAGTCCAGGCAGCGTGGCCCAGATGGACAAGGTGTCCCTCAGGCTGAGGACAGGAAGATACCCAGTGGGTCCAGCAGCCCAGAGAAGAGGGTCCCTTCCCAACAGAGTGATGATGGCCAGCCTACAGAGGAAGCCAAAAGAACTGTCATTGCTCAGAGCAGGGGACCAGAAGGGTCCCAGTCTGGATTCCAGCTCAAACAATCTAAACTCAGTTCCATCCGATTAAAATTTGAACAAGGCGCACGCACAAAAAGTAAGGACCCATCTCAAGAAGAGAAAAATCTGGACGGCCCATCCCGAATCCCGGTTAAGAAAACTCAAGACAGCAAGCTGCCCACACACCCAGGTTTTCCTAGAGAAAAACAGCAGAAGGCTGTAGACCTCTCAGAGGAGAGAGCGCTTGTACAAAATGATGTCACGATGTTCAAAGCTGAGCGTGCCAAAAGCAGCGACATTGTTGTGAACGAATCTGGCTCTGATGATGCCAGAAGACACCGAACTGAGATGTTAAGTAAGGCAGTGGCTGACTTCTTTCCTGAGCAGCAGGCTGAAGACGACTCAGCCTGTCCCATGACATCCGACCTAGTGACCAAGGGACCATGGGACAGAAAGGTCTTTAGAACGTGGGAATGTTCTGGGGCCAATAACAATAAGGCTCAGAAAGAGAAACTCTCACATGTGCTTGTTCACGATATCAGAGATAATCATACCAGTCGCCCTGATGAGAGCGAGAAGGCCGATCCAAAGAATGAATTTATGTGTGTGACTGAGAGAGAACACAAATTGTTAACGAACGGCTCTCTCTCAGAAATTAAGGAAATGAGTGTAAAATCTCCCTCCAAGAAAGTGTTATACAGGGAGTATATTGTTAAAGAAGGGGACCACCCCAGCGGCGCTCTCGAGCATCCTCCCAGGAGAAGCGAGAGCTCAGCGCTGTCTCATATTCCCATCAGGGTCACAGACGAGAGGAAGACGCCATCTTCTAACATTCCTGATGGGTTTTGTGAGCAGTCAACATTTCCAAAACATGAACGATCCCCAAAAGTGTCCCGGTCAAGTATGAGCAAAGAGATAGTTGAGAGCCAGCACTGTAATTCCTTAGATGATGAAAAAGTTACCTATTCCGAAATCAGCAAACTGTCCAAACAGAGTTACGTAGGCCTATGCCCAGCTCTCGATGAAACCGAGACCTCTCCCACCAGATCTCCTGATTCATTAGAGTTTAGCCCAGGAAAGGACTCTCCCTCTAGCGATGTGTTTGACCACGGTTCCATGGAGGGCTTGGAGAAGCTTGCTCCGCTAGCCCAGACAGAGGGAGGGAAGGAAATCAAAACCTTACCCGTTTATGTCAGCTTCGTACAAGTGGGAAAACAGTATGAAAAGGAACTCCAACAAGGAGGTGTAAAAAAAATCATCAGTCAGGAATGTAAGACGGTGCAGGAAGCCAGGGGAACCTTCTATACAGCTAGGCAGCAAAAGCAGCCTCCTTCTCCCCAGGGCAGTCCAGAAGATGATACTCTAGAGCAAGTGTCCTTTCTAGACAGCTCTGGGAAGAGCCCTTTGACCCCGGAAACTCCCAGCTCAGAGGAAGTGAGTTATGAGTTCACGTCTAAGACACCAGACTCCCTCATAGCTTTTATACCGGGACAACCCAGCCCGATTCCTGAGGTTTCTGAGGAGTCTGAGTCGGAGGAGCCCAAATCAGCCCCCCTGAAGCAGGTGACTGTGGAGCCGGAAACAGATCGTGATGTGAGCAAAGACTCTATCCAAAGACCCAAATGTAACCGAGTTGCCTATATTGAATTTCCCCCTCCTCCCCCTCTGGATGCCGACCAGATGGAATCCGATAAGAAGCATCAGTATCTCCCCGAAAGGGAGGTTGACATGATTGAAGTCAACCTTCAGGATGAGTGTGACAAGTACCAGTTGGCCGAACCTGTCATCCGAGTGCAGCCCCCATCACCGGTCCCTCCTGGCGCCGATGCCAGCGACTCCAGCGATGATGAGTCCATGTATCAACCGGTCCCGGTTAAAAAATACACCTTTAAGCTGAAGGAAGTTGATGAAGGACAGAAAGATGTGGCCAAATCCAAAACTGCCACCGTGAAGGCTTCCAGCCAGAAAGAGGTGGAGAGTAACGGGAGAGAGAGTGAGTCTGGCCTTGACTCGCCTCAGAACGAAACAGCTCAGAATGGAAACAATGACCAATCTGTCACTGAGTGTTCCATCGCAACCACAGCCGAGTTTTCCCATGACACAGATGCCACCGAGATTGACTCTCTGGATGGTTATGACCTGCAAGATGAGGATGACGGCCTCACAGAGAATGACTCTAAACTCCCCAGTCAAACCGTGGACACCAAGAAGGATGTGTGGACCGAGGGCATCCTGAAGCCGGCCGACCGCTCTTTCAGCCAGAGTAAACTGGAAGTCATTGAGGAGGAGGGGAAAGTGGGACTGGATGATGAGAAGCCATCGTCTTCTAAAAGCTCTTCATCTGACAGAACCCCAGAGAAGACCGATCCCAAGTCAGGGGCCCAGTTTTTTACCCTGGAAGGCAGACATCCAGACCGATCGGTGTTTCCAGATACTTACTTCAGTTACAAAGTGGATGAAGAGTTTGCCACTCCTTTTAAAACTGTAGCAACCAAAGGTCTAGATTTTGACCCTTGGCCCAATAACCGAGGGGACAATGAAGTCTTTGATGGTAAATCTCGGGAAGATGACACGAAGCCATTTGGTCTGGCGGTGGACGACCGCTCTCCAGCAACCACCCCCGACACAACACCGGCCAGAACACCAACCGATGAAAGTACCCCAACTAGTGAGCCTAACCCCTTCCCATTTCACGAAGGAAAAATGTTTGAGATGACCCGCAGTGGTGCAATTGACATGAGCAAGAGAGATTTTGTGGAAGAGAGGCTCCAATTTTTCCAGATTGGTGAGCATACTCCTGAAGGGAAGTCAGGGGCCCAGGGGGAAGGGGATAACAGGATGGTCACTGACACCCCAGAGCCACAGTCAGGGGACACCTCGGTAGACACCCATCTAGAGAGAGATGTAGAGGCACCAACAGTCGAACCCAACCCCAGCATCCTGACCAGCGGAGAGGGTCAGGAAGGCACGGCCTGTAGTGGCCCTCTGGAGAAGTCAGCAGCCGCTGCTAATGCCTCAAAAGTTGACCCCAAGTCACGCACGCCTATAAAAATGGGAATTTCCGCATCGACCATGACCATGAAGAAAGAAGGCTCTGGAGAAGTGACAGATAAGACAGAGGCTGTGGTGACCAGTTGCCAGGGGTTAGAAAAGGAAACAGTGACAGGAATCTCAAGTGCACCCAATAGCCAGGTGGGCGATAGGCCCCAAGAGAAACACAATTTTCAAAAAGATAACTTCAATAACAACAATAATCTGGATTCTTCCACCACGCAGACAGATAACACCACAAATCACGTAGTTCTGACAGGATGCGCTGCACCCACTTGTACCACAGAGAAAGCTAATCCAGTGAAAGGCTCAGGAAAGAGTCCAGGGATGCAAGGACACTGCACCAGAGATTCGCGGAAGGAACCAATAAGGGTTAGGCGGAAATCCAAGCTTCCCATAAAGGCCACTGCACCAAAAGATGTCTTCCCGCCAAACCATAAGCCAGACAGTAAAGCAGGTAAACTGAGACAGATTGGTCTGTCTGAAAAAAACAAAACCCTTCCTTCTTCTTCATGCGTAGACGCCAAGTCCCGAATTCCAGTCAAAAACACACACAGGGAGAACCTAGTTGCAGTCAGGAAAGCATGTGCCACACAAAAGCGAGGGCAGCCAGAGAAAGGCAAGGCCAAACCGCCTCCATCCAAGTTGCCAGTAAAGGTAAGATCCACCTGTGTCACCGCCACCGCTACCACCAACACCAACACCACCACCACCAACACCACCACCACCACCAGCACTGTGAAAGTTAGAGAAAGTCAGCTTAAGGCGGTATGTAAACATCCCATTGAATATTTTAAGGCAATTAGTGGTGAGACCCTAAAGCTTGTGGACCGCCTCACTGAAGAAGACAAAAAGATGCAGTCGGAGTTGTCTGATGAGGAAGAGAGTACCTCCAGAAACACGTCGTTGTCCGAGACTTCGCGGGGTGGCCAGCCTTCAGTTCCCACGAAGTCTGCTAGAGATAAGAGAACAGAGGCAGCGCCTTTAAAATCAAAGAATGGAAAGGCCGGCAGTAGGAGGACTGGTGAGAACAAAAGGCAGTCAGGTTTCTCGGGCGCTCTTTGCTCACAACCTGGAGAAACAGCATAGTCCGTAAACACTTTCCAACTCGTAGACCCTAGTGCATGACCTGTCGTGATTGCTTGTGGAGTGGTTTAACCGTAGCTTCCCATTCTGTCATTGTCATCTGTGTGTGCTGTCCTAGACGCTCTTCTCTCCTCTTTGAATCCAGCTACACTGTAGAGAGCTAGGGAAAGCATGCTACACCGGTGTCATTCAAGATGTGAACGATTTTCGTTGCTAATGTG
This sequence comes from Onychomys torridus, assembly GCF_903995425.1. Lineage (NCBI taxonomy): Eukaryota > Metazoa > Chordata > Mammalia > Rodentia > Cricetidae > Onychomys > Onychomys torridus. The sequence goes on from NC_050460.1 coordinate 51,786,257, forward strand.
CTCGTGGAGGTGACTCTGTCAGAGCCGAGGCACCGATGTTCAGATTCCATCATGGTTGTTGGCCACCCACCAACGCGACTCTGTGACCGTTGTGAAGTGGCCAGCTCGCCAGCATGTTCAGTCTCATTACATTCCGAGCATCCATGTAATCTGGCATTTGGCCTGATGGCTTTGGGTGACAGATGAGGAGTATTTGTGTAGGTGACTAGGACACATCTAAGTACACAGTGTTAGTGTCAGTCTTTGTAAAATCTGAGTACTGCGAAAAGCAATTTTCCAGTGTCGTGGATTGTTTTAATTGAGAAATTGTAAATCGTAGGTCCACAGAGTCCTTGTGAGCGGACAGATATCAGGATGGCAATTGTAGCCGATCACCTGGGACTTAGTTGGACAGGTAAGTACATACGCTCCAGAATGAAGCAGGTATCTCTCCCCAGTGTCTTTGTCTTCGTCACGTGCAAAAACCATCCTGTACATCTTTAAATACACAAACAAGCAAACAGTAAACCATTATCCATAATTCTACCTACCCTGGTAATTACTGGTAGCAACTGTACACCCTTTGTTTTTTCTGTATAGAAACAAAGTTAGACCTTATATTACTTTAAATGCTTTCTTCACACAGCCATTTCCATTGGGGAGCAGTCTTGTATCTGAGGGCACATGCCTTAGGAGCATAAAAGAAAACCCACCTAAGACTATGAGTGCATAATTAACATGATCTCGGTTGTTAAAACAGCACTCTTAGCCAGAGGTTCAGGTGCCCTATGCCCTGCAATAACCTGTTGTAGGCACATGATACTTAGCCTTCCGAGATTACAGTATTTACCCTATTGGACTAATGCTTTTAAACGAACTTACTGTTATGCCTTAGGATTAGTTTAAACAGAAGACCTTGTCTTACTTGGGCAATTGAGAATAAAAAAAATTAGTTTAATATTTCTATGACTGAGAAAAAGAAGTGAAAGCTTTGATTGTAAATTAATTTTTGGAAAAGGATGTAAGTAAATAAAATTGATGCGGTTAACAAAGGTACTTGAGTTCTATGAAACCATTCACAGCCAGGGTGATGGAAAGGAAATGTCCAGCTTTGTCTTCCATCAGTAAAGTCAAATGTGTCACCCAAACAATTTAGCTTTACGGTGTTGATCCTTACAAGGCCCCCTATATCTTGACACATGCCAGTCTCTAAGAAATGTGATGTTTCCTAGGTTGAATATACTTTTTTAAATGCACGTCTATAAAGACTTTGGACATTCCTCTGAAAATATACTGGAGTAAATGCTTGATTTCTTTTATTACTATAGACTATACATAACTAAACTAGTAGAAAAAAATAAGTATTAATTATCATCTCTCTAAAATCATCTTGTATATTTGTTAGTACATCCATTCTCATGCCATTCCATTATCTCTTAAAGGGAAAAGGTAAAACTAGGCCATAGGAAACAAATTCATCTATATTTTTTTCTTTGTATGCCTCAGACCCACCAATTACAAAGCCCTCCTTCCCTGGTCTCTAGCCTCTGCTCTAGGTGACCTGCTAATGGCCAGGGGCTCCCTGGAACTCTGGTATGTCCGGTGTCTGAGTGATACCCTGCAGGTTGAGAGGAGTTAATAGTGGTTTACATGGGAAAATAGTTCCCTACAAAGTCTATCTTAACACCAATTCTGTTTTAACATAGGTCATTTACCTGAAAAATACACAGAATGTATGCTGATTTTTGCATTATTGGTGAATAACAAGCAGATTTTCATTCATCTAACATGATTAGTCCTTACCTTCCCAGAGCAGGTATTTGGAGATGTGGCACAGGAGATGAGCTAGGGCAGAGCTCAGTGGCTTGGCATGCTCAAAGCCTCAGTTCATCTCTAGGACTAGAAAAGAAGAAATGAAATGAGGTTTTCCAGCTCTGAATTCTTCAGGGTCAATGTGCTTTTCTCCAGGTCTTCCAAGCAATAAATAATGTTTGTTCTCAAGGATTTCTTGGATGATAGGATTGTTGTCACCTAAAATGTATACAGATGGAGGAATTCAAACTGGAATTAACCTCTGGAATTAGAACTCCTGGGTGATCAATGAAGACGATCAGAAAAATTTCAGTATTTAAGCACACAAAATGTACATGTGCCTCTTGAAACCATCATTAAGGAGCTTTGGTTTTTAAAATATTCTTGTTTTTTTGCAACTAGTACAAACTGTGTAGTTCCCTATAAAATGAGTATTTGCTGATCTTGGCTTTGATGGGTAACAAGTCTATGCATGTGTTGGTGTTTTTTCCTAACCCACTATGCTCAAGAGTCAGGAAGTGAATGTAACCTTTTTGTGTCATTAAATGGAATGGAAATGAAAGTGTCTGTGTACACACATATTAAGGCTAAATTTTGTGCTGAGGTAAGCTGGTTGACGTATATAAACACTGTTTTATACAATATCCTTCTAACTGTCCACCATGATCACAAGACTTTTAAAAACTCAATGTCACATCAACAAAGGGACACTTGTCAAGTTTGCAGTCATTCAAGTCTACAGTGGACACTCAGGTGTGTGCAAATCATTTGATAAACCCCTGTGTACCACAAGATAGACTTGTAGAAGCAACATACTTGCTCAAGACATGGTGATATCTTGAATTTCTGAATTCATTTTGCTGAGTTTTTGGAAGTGTTTGACAGGAACAGAATCTTGGCCAATTGCTTTTCCCTGGAAGCAGTTCTTCATATTTCTTACTTTAGAGTAATTAAGGTAATACATCCTTGATATATATTTTTTTAGAGAGATACGTGATGAAAAGATGTCTCCTTTCTCAAGGTCTCCATTCACACTGAGTTCATTTGATTCTTTCCTCCTACCATGTGGGTCCCAGGGGTTGAACCGAGGTCATCAGCCTTGGAGACAGGTGTCTTTACATGCTACGCCATCTTGATGGCCCATGTTGAGTCCATCCTTTATCTTTGCAGAGAGACACCTCTGTGTTTACAAGATTGAGTATATACTTGGGCATAAAGCACTCATTTTTTTCACAAAAATGGCTGCCTGCATATCAAAGGCATGATTTTCCCTCGAGTTAACACTTAACCTCTCATGTAGAGATCACAAAACTCAAAGGCTTAGTCACTACATAGGCAAATGAGTAAGAAGTGTGCTTCACTAGGATTGCTCAGAGCAACCCTCATGCTGTCCCTGAGCATGCTCGGGAGTGGTATGCTCCTCCTCCCTGTCTGGTGTGCAATTGTTCTATCTGCAGAGATGCGGCTGAATCCAAAGAAACCAGCGACATCCTCTCTATAAATCCCAAGAATCTTTAAAAATGATTTGTAGTCAGACGTGATGGCAACACGCCTTTAATCCCAGCACTCAGGAGACAGAGGCAGGTGGATCTCTGCAAGTTCAAGGCCAGCCTGGTCTACAGAGCTAGTTCTAGGACAGCCAGGGCTGCACATAAAAACTCTGTCTCGGAAAAACAAAAGATTTTTAATGAGAATTTGATTGCAAGTAATTATCTAAGGAAAGTCTGGCCACAGCCTGTGTATAAAGGCAAGCACCAGAATGTCCAACTCTAGACAAAGGGCTATTCTTTACAATTCATTTCCTTTTGGGGTTTTTTTGGTTTTTTTTTGAGTGGGGTGTTAGGAGTTGAATATGGCTTTGATGAAGTATGTGCAAAATAAAATATACACTTTCTAACTCTTTTTTTTTCCCACAGAGCTGGCAAGGGAACTGAATTTTTCAGTGGATGAAATCAATCAGATACGTGTGGAAAACCCCAATTCTTTAATTTCTCAAAGCTTCATGTTATTAAAAAAGTGGGTTACCAGAGACGGAAAGAATGCCACAAGTATGCTTAAAATTAATTTTTTTAATTTTCAAAACGTCACGGGGTCAATATCTTAGAGAAATCAGCTAGTGGGCTCATTGCAAGATTTTCAGTGTTCTGTAATTTTGTGTAGCAGCGGGAAGGAGTTAGTGAGAATCTAGAGTGATATAGGTTTAGTAAGTGCTGCTGGCCTAGAGTCCTGTGCGTAAGCTTTCTGGACAGCAAGTGGCAGGAAATAGTTTGCATTTTGTAAGGAAGGCCTGCTTCATATATCTACTAAAAAGGGAGGAAAAAAAATAATACTAACTCTTCCATCATGGGATGGTCATCAAAAATGCTTTGAAATTACCACTACATCCAGGAGCAGGTGTGGAGGGAAGTACAGAGGAGGATGGGATATGATTAGGGGAGCCAGCCGGTTGTAGCCCATCTGGGGCAGTGGAGAACCCTCTGCTGTAACTGGGTTTGGGTCGGTGGTGGTGATAAGTTCAAAGGACCCAGCACTCATCCACTGCAGTGTGGGGTACATTATTGTAGGTTTCCCTGGTCAGCCTGACCTTGGTATTTTATAAGACGTTAAGCATCTAATATAAGGACATGGACATTCTGAGAGTCACGGACACTTGAAGCTGTATTAGGCCCCCTAAAGGAGTACAAGTGTTTGGAGGCCATCTGCCCTGTCACAGTGGGGTGAATACTGTGACCTCCACAGATAGCTTTAAAGTAGGACTCTTCCCTGGGGCAGCCAGAGTTCTGGACATGGGTCTAGCAGGGCTACAGTGGAGAGCTGAGATGCTAGCAGAGCTGCAGAAGCCATACTTCTTTGTTCGATGTTGTGCTGACTTGCAGGAAATAATGCCACTGGGTTCTCAACCTTTTTTTTTCCTTTTTCTCTCCTTTTCAGCTGATGCCTTAACTTCAGTCTTGACAAAAATTAATCGAATAGACATAGTGACTCTGCTAGAGGGACCAATTTTTGATTATGGGAATATTTCAGGCACCAGAAGCTTTGCAGATGAAAACAATGTTTTCCACGACCCAGTTGATGGTAATTGCATTTAGTGTTCCTATTTGATCGTTTGATAAAACTCTGAAAGTGCTGTCCATCAGGGTAACCCACTCATCACCACGTGCACCACAATCTGCCTGACTTACCTTCTCGTTTTCACAGCATTTTTGTTCGGCCCGAGTCTGCTAATGAGCACGCTAGTATCAGAGCAGACTCGGTAAATGTCTCTCTGCAACACAGAGGATGAAATGTGAAAGCACATTGTCTGAAAGAGCTGTTACTTCTAGCATTCTGGGCACCCAAATGGAAGAAAACTTAATACCCAACAAAACGCAATGCTTTGGCATTTAAAATTAATTGGGTTTTTTTTTTTTTTAACCTAAAATACTGGTGATCTCTTTTTATATGTAAGTGAAATCAGACTGTGAGCCCAGTGTTAGCCAAGCAGGTGACGTGCTGAGCCCAGTTTGCAATAAACAGTGGCTGGGGGGGAATAGTGAGTGAATCACTGTTGTGGGACCAAGCATGTGGAAGTGTACTGGAGAAATCCCCCATCATTCCAAGTGGTTTAGTTACTTAACATAAGAACCTACACTCTGCCAGTAATTCCTGGGGTGGAGGTTAGTATTTGGTGTGTTGTGCATAAAAGACAGCATTCTTTCTAGTTCAATGAGCACACATACACACACACACACACACACACAAATCACTGATAAATTTTTCATTTAGCTTAATTTAACAGTCCCCTCCCCCCAATTTACTAATAGTCCATCTCATCAGAGCATCAGAATACAACAAAACCGACAGCCAGGCTTTCAAAGCTATTCCTGCCTTACTTCACAAGTGGAAATCCTTCCCCACGGTGAATGGAAAATACTGACCTTCCATGGACAAGAGAAGTCAAGGATATTATCCTGTTAATTCCAGGGTCAAGAAATACGGTCATTGTCCCCTTCCATTTTTTTAACTGGCAAACTTAGTCTAACAAGAGCCAGGAACTTTTAAAATTCTGCATGTGTCACATTGGCAAAGGTTAGAGAATCTTAGAAAATGTCCATTTACTAACGGTCAAGCGTATCCATAATCCACAGAGCATCAGTACCGTGGTTCCTTGGAACACACACACTCTTGTACACCTGTCTTATGTGGGAGGCTGTGTATCGATAAATTCCTCTTGTACTGGATAAATAGAACAAATTAAGAATTACTGGCAAGTTACAGCTATAGCTTCCTCCACTCTTTATTGGGAAAAGAAATCACAAGTGTGGTATTCTTGGTTCGTTTGTTTTAACGTTGTACATTCTGAATATCATTAAAATACGCTCACCAGGGCTTTTTGTTATTGTATCTCAATATTGTGTAGTTCTTTTTATTAAAATTTCTGAGGGAAATTTAAGCATGAAATATGTTTACTTATGCAAACTATAAATCTTATCTTAACCAGATTTTAACAAGAGGCTCATTTACAGGCAGCTGTAACCAACAAGTGTCCACAAACTAATAGCAATTTGAACCTATAACACAATAGCTGTTTGCCTTGAACTAATGGAAAAACTGGTCTTTGGTTCTGCAGACCAATGAACTGAGAGAATGCATTGCTGCTTTTTTTTTTTTTTTTTTTTTTAATGCCTCTCCTCTTTGTTGAGCTTTGGGGAAACTCCCTTTCCTCACCACGACCAGACCACTATTGACTTTCTCACTGTTGGAGCAAGGAAAAATCTTCTGGAGTCCACATACAGTGCTTAGAATCAGGGGTTAGCCCCCTCCCTCCCTTCTGAGCAGGCTAGCACAGCACTGTTCTAAGTCCTGGATACTCTGGCCTTTGACCCCCCCTCCTGTCTCCATTGTGTATCTTTTTTTTTTCTATTTATTTGCCTCATGATTCTAAGGTGATTCCCATCAACCAGCTTCACCCAGACCTCCATACACACCCTAACTCTCTCATCTCTGTGACATTAAGTTGCCTAATACACACCGAGTTATTTATCCTGTCTCACATCAGCCAGCACTACCATAGCTCTAAAAATCCATTGATCATCTTCCCAGAGTGTAAATTCATTCCTTATTTCCTCCCGTAAATTTTGCGTAAATGAGTAAGAGTTAGAGTTGGATTGTGTTTGTAACCAGAGCAAGAGGGAATTAATTAATTACAGAATGGGCTCCTTATGGCCAGCTTGCTATATTCAGTCTACCATAGTATAGGTTTTTGCATGCTAAAATGAGAAAGATGCATTAGCCATGAGCCACATGTCTTCTAGATAATGACAACTAACTTTATATTGCATTAATTTCATCTGCAGAGTTATGATACCGTATTAAAGTTGATACGATGCTATTATTCTATTTCATTAAATGACATGAACTAAACCATGAAATCGTGTACATTGTTCTGTAATCCATCATGCATTGTCATCCCTGATATAATTTGTGTCATCCCATGTGTTTGTGTCCAATGTGTTCTAGCTCATTCCAGTCAGTCCAAATGTACTGTCTTCCATAGGTCACCCTTCCCTTCAAGTGGAGCTGGAGCCCCCCACGGGGTTGTACTGCACACCACCCACCCCTTTCCAGCAAGATGACCATTTTAGTGATATATCTAGCATAGATTCTCCCTTTAGAACTCCCAGTAGACTGAGTGACGGGCTAATGCCTTCCCAGGGAAATCTAGAGCATTCAGCAGGTGGACCTCCAGTGGTAACTGCAGAAGACACTTCCTTAGAAGACAGCAAACTGGAAGATTCAGTCACTGTCACAGAAATGGCCAACCTGTGGGATGTAAACAAGAGCCAGTTGAAGGACATGTGTCTGAGTGAATGTCCTCAGTACCTCAGAAGTGTGGCTGGGGTCCCGAAAGATGGCACGCCAGCAGAGCCGCCGAAACCACAGACTAGAAAAGTAGGCATGAGCTCTGAGCAGCAGGAGAAAGGAACGTCTGGTCCTGGTGAGGAGATGGCGGAAGAAAAGCTCAAATCTCTATTTGAGGACATTCAGCTTGAAGAAGGAGTAGAGTCTGAGGAGATGAGAGAAGAAAAGGTGCAGGCTATTCTTAGTCATGTTCAGCGAGCAGAACTGGCCATGTCTTCACTTGCAGGTTGGCAGAACGAGACTTCAAGTGGAAGCCTGGAGTCCCCAGCCCGAAGAGTAACTGGTGGGTTACTAGACCGCCTGGATGACAGGTATGACTCCGTCTCCGGAAACACACATGAAAAGTGGGTGTCCTACCCATACTTCGTTTTAAACAGGTGCTTTTTGGCAATGACTCCTTGTTAGACCTGTTCTGGAATTTACCTTGCTTATAGATTGGTTCAGTATGTTAGAATCCCTAGAGAAAGGTGAATTTCAGTTCAACTATAATTCTCAAAAGTACCAAAGTCAAAAGCAAAGCACAATTGCTTACATGCCAAAGATGTAGATGTTGGCTTAATTAGAAGACGCTTTGCTGGTTTCTTCTATTAGTCTGTCTTTAAAGTCAGCAGTGTTCAGTTGAAGTCATTTCATAAGTGAAAGCCCACATCTCTTATGAATATCATTACCATTTATCTTATTTCATAACTACAGACATACATGAGATGATACAAGGTATTAACAAAGCTTGACAAATCCTGCCATCTAGCAATAATCACGAGGAAAATTCTAGAATATGGAGGCGTGCTTTAGCAGCAGCATAAACACAAGCCGAATATGCATGGCTCTGCCTGTCATCTCCAGCACCCCACCCCCAAAAGAGGAATGAGGCAGGTGTACATTTTCTGTCTTAGTGTAGGAAATCAGAGAAACAAAGAAAACGCACCTACAATACTCAGAACAACACATTATTCTTCCTTTTTTCTTTTTGGAGACAGGGTTTATCTTTGTTGTCCTGGCTATTCTGGAACTCACTCTGTAGATCAGGTTGTTCCTAAACTCACAGAGATCCACCTGCCTCTGCCTCCCAAGGGCTGGGCATGCACCCCAACACCCAGCCCTCTTCTTCCATTTTTATATACATAGGCTTTTACACAGAAATATGATAGACATTTCTTTACAGCCAAAATAGCCATTGATGTATAACTATGGTATTTCTGTCGCTGTGTGTTTGCTTCTTTTTTATGCTAGGCCTGCTCTAGAAAGTAAGTCTAGAGCCCCTGGACATGGGACACACCTCACCACTTGGCTGAATTTCAAAATTCTAAGAAGGTTGTTTTAATCATCTTTATAATACTCCGACCCTCAGGCAGGTTTGTAGACCAAACAAGAAAAGCAGCTTCCCTACCAGATGGCTGAGATAGACCGTAACCTCTAGTAATGTGTCAGACTGAAACAGACATTTACTTGAATGGTAACTGGTGATAAACCCCAGTTGCACACATGACAATCTTAATTTCTGAACCACGTTTTCATTTTGCTGTTCAACTTTGTGTTCCAATCACAACTCCAAAACGAGACATACCAGAGATCACAAAACCTCTTTTGAAAGCACCAATAACTTGTCTCTATTAGCTACTGCAGAGAAGACGGAGTACATCCACATCTAACCCCAGGTTCCCATAGCATGGCAGAGTCCATAGCTGATCATCAGAAAACATATAGTCTAGGAGAGCTGTGCATTGCTATTAACCTGGCCAAAATCTCTTGTCAATTAGAGACCCTGCCCTTGAATATACAGAAAATATACTGAGTCTTCCTGGTCCTGGAAAGTAAGAAAATAATAGTGACCTCCGGGGACCTTATATAGTGACACCCCTGGTGTAAGCATCAGGAGCAAGGAAAGTGAGATAAACCATGTGGAGTGGGACATACACACTGTGCTGTCCGATCTTCACAGTAGTAGATTCTTTTTCTTTCTTTTAATGTACACTGGGGTTTTGCCTGCATGCGTGTCTGTGTGAGGATGCCAGATCCCCTGGGACTAGAGTTATAGACAGTTGTGAGCAGCCATGTGGGTGCTGGGAATTGAATCCTGGTCCTTTGGAAGAGCAGCCAGTGCTCTTAACGGCTGAGCGATCTCTCCAGCCTCCAGTAGACTATTCTCGTACACAGAGGCCAAACTAGCATTTGTGTCCACTCTTCCACATTAACATGAAGGGTAACGTCCTAGTCTCTGCCTTTTCTGGGACATGAGCGCGACACTAAAAATGGCATGTGAGCTACAAAATAAACCCAGTGGTTTATGTTGAAACTACTAAAAGATTAAAAGTCATTCGAAAAGAAAAGACTCAATGACAAAGGGAGTCCCCGTGGTGAACAGAAGCCATGCTGATCAGTGAAAGTAGTGGAGGCTGGAGTGGACAGAGGGGGTCAATAAGGGCATCTTGGTTTTCAAAGTGTGGTGAATGTACGCACAGATGAAAAACGTACACAGAATTCAAGTCAGGATTCCTGAAAATGCAACTTCCACTCAGAAATTCCTTTTTGTTTTATTTTTTTCAGGAAGTGTTTGGGGTTGGTTGTAGGGTTTTTGTTTTGTTTCTTTTGTTTGTTTTACAAGAAAAAGTTTCTCTGTACAACAGTCCTGGAACTCGAGGCTGGCCTCGAACTCAGGGATTTGCTTGCCTCTGCCTCCTGAGAGCTGGGACTAAAGGCAAGCACCACCAGGCCTGGCATTTGTTTTTAATTAGTGACATAATAGTGTCTCACACTAGCCTTCCCTTTAAAATTGGTGACGTTGGAATTATATGTCCGTCAACATTTATTAAGGTGTAAAATATAGCTATGGAAAATGATTATTTTTAAAGTGACAGTCTACATAGCCATGTTGGGAGCTAGGGTATTGGGGATGCCTACAGCCTGGTATACCTCACTGGCCCACCTGTGATAGGCCCTCACATTTTAAATCCACTCATTCACTAACATTTTCATGCCTATTTTATGCCTTTAGAAGTAGTTTGGCAGGGCTGGAGAGATGGCTCAATGGTTAAGAGCACTGACTGCTCTTTCAGGGGACCCAGGTTCAATTCCCAGCACTCACATGGCAGCTCACAACTATCTGTAACTCCAGGATCCAACACTCTCACACATACATACACACAGGCAAAACACCAATAAAATAAAATAAATAAAAAAAGAAGTAGTTTGGCGCCCTGGGTGCTGAAACCACATCCTGAAGCCATCTACAGTCACATATGTCGAGTATGACTTTGTATATCATGTCTTTTACAGTTCTGATCAGGTTCGAGATCCCATTACCTCATATCTCAAAGGAGAACCTGGGAAATTTGAAGCAAATGGAAATCATGCCGAAGTCACTCCAGAAGCAAAGACAAAGTCCTACTTTCCGGAGTCCCAAAATGATATAGGAAAACAGAGCATTAAGGAGAACCTGAAACCAAAAATACACGGCTCTGGTCGCACTGAGGAACCAGCGTCACCCCTCACAGCCTATCAGAAATCTCTGGAAGACACCAGCAAGTTTGTCATAGAAGATGCACCTAAACCCTGTGTGCCTGTCAGCATGAAAAAGGTGACTAGGACTTCTCCTGATGGCAAGGCCAGGCTCAACCTCCACGAGGAAGAGGGGTCCAGCGGGTCAGAGCCTAAGGTAGGTCATCCACACAATCAGCATGCTCTCATTATTGTAAACACCCGTGGTCCACTACTATTAGTCCTGTAGCATTGGGTGCAAGGTTCTTTATGATTTCTAAATGATGATGAGGATGGGGGTGGCCCTGGGGAGGATGTACACTATGGGTTAGCACCTTCAGTCATCAAGGGAATAAAGTATCTCCGGCCCTTGCCAAAGTTGAAAAGAAGCAAAGAGACATTAGGTTGTTGGGTCCATTACCAATTCTGCCTGCAATTAAGGTTCCCTGATTGCAAATCCAGCCTTCATTCTTAGGGGAAGGGGAGTAATTTACACACTTTCTGGACACACTTTCTGGTTCTTTCATAGAGTTTAAAGACTATAGTATCGGACCCATCGATACATACTATTCTGTAGCAACTAATGTCTCAACGTAGTTGAAAAATTGAAAAGATGCAATTTTTAAGATAAGGCAACTCAACGGGCAGGCATAAGTTTGTACTTAGAAACAGCCTTTTTATATCTCAGTTGGTCATCGGCATGTAGACTCCGAATATGATAGAATCAGTGGTTTGCTCTTTATAACGATATGTTTTTGTGTATAACCTAATAGATCTTTTTATACCTTAACATTTAAAACAAAAGTACTTTTAATGAAATTATCTTTCACCAATGAAATAAAATTAAAATGCATTGTTTCTGCCTTTTGATATAGGGGCTAGCCTCAAACTCACAGAGATCTACCTGCCTCTGCTGAGATTAAAGTTGTATGTCACCACTGCCCAGCTTTTTTTTTTTTTAAACTATTGTCTTCTCTCTATTCTTCTTTCTATCAACTATGTAGTAAACAACAGTTCTCTGCCTTGGACATGCAAGCTCTGTGGCCTGCCCTGAGACATGCCTACTTCACTTAAGACCACCATTTTGGAGAACAAACAGTATTTTATAAAACAACGCTTTAAGTTTACAAAAATGCCCAGACACTCAGAAGCTAACCACTGTCATCAACAAATCCTATACCCGTCTTCCACTGTTCATCCTCTTTTGGTCATATTTTCTGAAGTGTTAAAGGGAAAAGTGAGAGGCAATACAATTTCAATAGATGACCATTTATGCAAATGATTATCATCACCAATAACTAAGACTTGAAATGATTCTTTCCTTTTTCTTGTACACTATTCTGAGGATTTCCTCCCTTCTCAGAAAATGTCATGTTCCATATTTTTGCCTTTCATTTGTTTCTCCGTATATTTAAGCAGGATGAGTTTGGGTGGAATCTTGTCTTTTAAAATGTCATACAGTTAAGTATGTTCCTTTTAAAACAAAGCTAAAAAAAAAAAAAAAAAAAAAAAAAGCAGTAACATGGTGACATTTTTACCTAGGAAGATTTATCCTGAAAAATTAAAAAAACAAAAACCCAACCAGTTATTAGAAACCAATATAGACATGTGACACACTGTTTGTGCAGATGAGTGTGTAGTTGTGGGTCACTGGAGAGCCACTCAGATGTGGACATGGAGAAGGCTGCAATGGTTGTAAGCCTCAGTAGATCTCAGCTGGGTTCACTAGCAGTGGAAACCAAACTTCTCATTGAGTCACCCAATGCATAAAGACTTCCTGTCCATGAATGTCCATGGACAGTCACAGCTGCTGGGGAAGGTGAGTTTGATCTCACAGGAAATCCCAAGATGCCCCAGTCATGTCTTCAATGGCCCAGCCTAAGCAAGTACAGTAGGAACCAACAAGGCCATCTGATGTCTACTTCAGACAACAGACCCCTTTTTGTCCCCTGAAAAAGCAGGTCAAAAGTCCGGGTGCAGCGTTTACACGGATGACCACCTGCTGTTACAAGGTAAAGCCCTTCTCTTTCCTCTTCCTGTGAAGCAAGGAATGCTGGGAAAATCCCATATGTTCTCCCAAAGCCTGGTCCTCTCCTGGTTTCTAGAGAATTCTCTTCAAAGGAAGCCTGGGGTTCTACACTGCTCTCTCCCTTCTCCTAAGGCTAAGCAGATTGAATCTCTGGGGAGAGAGAGGACGCTGAAACACTGGTCCCACCAGCCACCTCTATATGTGAGGGTGCTCTGGGGGTCTTGCAAGGGTCACCTGTCTGACGGGCATGTGAGCCCTCAGTTAGTGTTTGCATTAACCTGTGCCCTGCTTCTGACTCTGCCAGCTTACAGTCCATGTATGAATAATTCAGACTTCCCCTTCCGCCTCCCCTAGTCTGTTAATCCTGAACTTGTCCTGGGTGATTCTGTCCTCTTGTGAATTTGACTTCCTCTTACCTTGGCATACTTTTCTAATAACGTTCCTTAAATCATTTTCACTCACTACCCTGTTGTGAAACGTGAAGAATACAATAGGGAATGTGATTTAAGACCTGTTCCTTGCATAGCTACTAGCTGGGATTTACTTGGAGAACCATGTTCTCCAATAGGACTTCATAGGAACTCAAGATTAACATTACCCTAAACACTTCAACTATTTGTCAGTGGACTGTTGGTGAACACTATATCCTAGTGTGTTACCCACTCCGCTACTGGTTTACACTCATTTTACCTAATGCCTGTTCTTCCTGTAGGGATGTCACTAGTCTCTACCCATACACGCTATTTTTTTACAGTACAGACATAACTTTTTCCAATGGTATCAACTACACAGTCCCTAGCTTCCTGACCATTAGAGTTCATGTGTATAATTTTATCATTGCAATTAACCATGGTGATGAAGACTATTTACTAAGTAACAGTATTTTCCCACTTGGATTTTTGCCACTATATTGTTTTCTCAGACTCCTGAATTGTGGAATTACTGTGTCCATCTGTCTCTCTCTCTCTCAGGTCCTGGGGAGTAAACTATTAAGCCTTATGCATGCAAGTTCTCTACCACTGAGCTGTGTCTCCAACACACACACACCACACAGATTTTGACACAGGGTCCCGTTAAGTTGCCCAGGCTGGCCTTGAACTTATGATCCTACAGTCCCAGCAAGGTTCCATCTTACACTGTCATTTCATTCTGGGTCTTTACTGAAGTCCTCAGGTGCTCACAAGTCTTTACTTCCTCACTCATTGGCAAAAACTCTTCCTGAACACCTTGTGCGGACGATAATCTTCTGGTACAGACAAGTCTGGTGTGTCCACCTCAAAGACAGCTTTCAATAAAGTTAACAAATTCAACCAAAATTCCACAAAAATTGCGCATGCCTCTTTCTGTAGAGAGCAAGTCAGATATGGCCTAGGTTATAAACTCCTATGTTCAAATCAAACGAAGGCAGATTTAAAGCTATTTTAAACAGAATACAAAGACCTCATCAAGCTAGTAACATTTAGTTTTTAAAGCCAAAAATGCTGTATTACTAACAGATTATAATTACCTTTATTTTCTTTGTTTTTTGAGACATGGTTTCTCTGTGAACCTTTGGTTGCCTTGGAACTCACTCTGTAAACCAGGCTGGCCTTGAACTCACAGAGATCCACCTGTCTCTGCCTCCTGAATGCTGGGATCAAAGTGGTATGCCACCAGCATTCAGCTAATTACCTTATTGTTTCACTGTACACACAGACACCACACATGCACACACACGTACAAGTACACACACAAACACACCCAGTCATACAGATCCACATAAACATGTGTGTTCATGCCTGCATACACACATACATTCAGGAACATGCAGAGACATAACCACTCACTCACATACACAAAGAGCTATAAAAGCAGCCTGAATCTTACTCAAACATGTTCTCCCTCTCCATTTGCAGGATTCTCTTAAATATATATCATGCTATTCCTTTGAGGGGGGGAGGAATAAGTAAATATAATTCTTTCTTGATTTCCCTTCTCAGAATGTCTTTTGTTTTCAATATGATGATAAAATTATACTAAAAATGCATTTATCAGGACTTGAGCACCAGTGAGAGTGGTTCAAGTTCAGAGGAGGAGCAGAGGGTCACGACCCGAGTCATTCGCCGGCGAGTGATTATAAAGGTACCAGCAGGTAGAAGCAATGGGGTGCTGCTGTGTCTAGAGGCCTGCAGTGCACTTTGGGAAGTTCAGCATGTTTGATAACCAGCTGGCTCTCCGTTTCTTTGCGCACTTGAAAGCTTGTCAAAGAACCGCCCCAAAGAAAGCCATGTCCTGTGTTAGTGCGTGTTCTGCACAGGCCTGTTGGCCACGAGACAGCTATGACTCTGGCATTTGTAGCCTGCCTTTCTCAGAAAACAAGGATTCTGTCTTGGTGAGAAGGTAGTTTGTAGTGAACACAGGGCTCAGTTAATACCCCAGAATCTACTGAGGAAGAGAGGGGAACACCAAGGAAACTCCCACTGCCTTGTCTTGGAAATGAAAGCACATTTCTCATTATTAGGCAGTGACTGAGAGCTTTAGGTCACACCTGGCATGGATATGTGTGACACAGGACAAGTCAGAGGAAAACTTTAGAAATGGGTTCTAATTATACTAACACGTGCCAAAAATGGAGCTCAATTTTGAAGTCTAGGAAGCAGTTTTTGCTAGAAATGAAAATTCCACCTTCAGACAGCTAGTTGAAAACACTGTCCATCTGCATTACCTCCCCCAGGATGGTCTGTGCGAGGTACTTACCTCTGCATGGCAAAGTTCACCACTCACCTCAATCCTTGACAGGAGAATGGTTGTATGCAGAGTGCAGGCAAGGTATTCTCCAGGCATAGCACACTGAGTGTGACTCACATAGCCTGAGACTTCTGTAGGTGTCTCTAGAGAAAGAGAAGAGAGCAGTACACATTAAACATTTTATCAAACACACAATCCCAATGTCTGAAGACTCGGCCAAGAGCCAAGTTCAACTAGGTTCCCTACATCATCATCATCATCATCATTATTATTTCTTCTTCTTCTTCTTCTTCTTCTTCTTCTTCTTCTTCTTCTTCTTCTTCTTCTTCTTCTGTTTTGTTTTGGGGGGACAGGGTTTCTCTGTGTAACAGTCTGGGCCACCCTGGAACTAGCTCTGTAGACCAGGCTGACCTTGAATTTAGAGATCCACCCAAATTAAAAGCATGTGCTACCACCGCCCAGCTCCCTACATTTCTTAATCCTTTTCTTTGTACTTTTTCATGAAGACTAGATGAAACAAGGGAGGTGGGGACTGTCAGATCTGCTCAAATACAATTTTCAAAGATTCTAAAAACATTCTCCATTAAGTGATTTTTCTGAGTTTTGAGCTATCCCCCAACTCAATAGTGAGTGAGTGCCTCAGAGGCTGTCCAAACCATGAGTCACTTCTGTGGCAATCCTAATTGGGGGGGGGGGGGGGGGTGCCAGAAATTCTGTTGTAAGGAAGACTGGAGAGGGGATTTTGTTTATGTAAAAGTACAGTAGTCTTCAAAAGCTAATTAGTGATTGTCTCTCTCCCATTAGAGGGGTTCCAGAGACCTTTCCTTGAAAACATTTGACCTCTAACATAATTGACAGAGAGGTAAAGAGACAGATTTTTAAAGTACCTAGTCCATAAATCTTTACTGGTCTTCCAATACAATCTACTCCTCTAGTGTAGTGAGGAGCTATATAATTAGACAACTTGTTTTGGTCTTAAAGAGAGTCATCTGCATTGACTATGCATGTAAAGGGTACATTTTCAGTAATGAGACAAAGTGTTCACCTTCCAGAACATTTGCAAGAAGCAATGTGGCTCGGTATTGGTAGGTGGGGCTTTGATTCTTCTGAAGGTATTCATCGATGTCAACAATTCACTTGTACATCTATATCCCTTGTGCTTACATCCATACCTACTTCTCCCATTCCTTCCCAGGGTTCTTTAAACAATTTCACAATTAGCATCTGCACACAGAAAGGCTTACTTGGAGCCCAGTAAATGGATTTCTGTCTTGCTGGAGTCTCCTAAGGTCTTTCCTTGTGTACCACTCAGAAAGCTGGGTGCTCAGAAGAATGACCTCAAATACATCATTCACTCCCTAACTACAGTAAAAACCTCCCATGACCTTTGGTTGATACTTTTGCTGTCTCTATGCCTTTATCTTTAAAATAAAATGGCATTTTTGCCAAATATGGGAAACCAAACATAGGAAATAAGATTAGCTCCCCCGTGAAACACTTGCTGCACATTTCAGAGTGTTGGGATGTGTGACCTCTATACTCTTTCCTCTACATGGAGTCAACAGAAACTAGACAGAAGCAGGGACTAAGGGTGAACTCAGAAGACCTAGGGCAGTTTCCCACTCTAAACTAGAGAGCAGTTAACTAATGAAGAATCAATACCAAGAAATGTCAGATGATCTTTCCACCCAGACACCACCCCAGTTACTCTCATGTACAATCTATGAAAACGTCAGCACCCCCTCCCCTCCCCTGCAAATAAGCCTTTCTCTACCCTGAACTTTTTTCATAATCATTTTTTAAAGTGTTTTGTCCTTAGTACACAATTTCTTAAGTATCTTCCCAGCTCAGAAACTGTCATTACTCAAATTAGATAGAGCTCGCCCCATAAAATCTCTCAACCTATGGTGTGACTGTGATGAAGTGCTGTGCTTGAGTGAGTTTGTCTATTCTTTTTTTTTTTTTTTTTGAGCTGAGGATCGACCCCAGGGCCTTGTGTTTGCTAGGCAAGCGCTCTACCACTGAGCTAAATCCCCAATGAGTTTGTCTTTTCTTACTAATAATGATTGACTAATATTTGTTTCAACCAATGAAGCCTCCTGGCTTTTCTGTGGCTAACTGCATCTTAAAGTGATCTATTTTCTTGGAATTTGTTGCCAACTACCATCCGTGCCTGAATACATGCTTGAGGTGTAAGACTGAAGGTTGTGAACCATTCGCTAACCAGCTATGAAGTCAATCTTATCTGTCCCTGGAGAGGGAAGCACAGTTTGTGACTTCTCTGCCAGAGCCTGTGTGGTATGCCGTGTGGTGTGCGGTGGACCTGGATCGATACCCGCCCACACTCTCCTCTCTCATGTCGCTCATCTCTATGCCACATCCTTTAGGGGGAGGAAGCCAAAACCATCCCTGGTGAATCGGTCACTGAAGAACAATTTACTGATGAAGAAGGCAACCTCGTCACCAGAAAAGTAATCACCATTGAGATTTCATGCTTCTAGAGTTTAAAAGCCCTGCATGAGAAACACCATTGTGTGCAATAGGTTATAGTGACCCCTCGTGACAAAGAATAGTCCCTACTTCTCTCTGTTGCTTCCAACAGATCACTCGGAAAGTAATAAGACGGATTGGTCCACAGGAGAGAAAGCAGGATGAAGTGGTAATGTAGCGTGGTTTCCAAGGAGAAAGTAGAGGGTAGCATCTTTTGTGAGCCCCCTGGAAAACCTTACTAACAGAGTGACTGCTGCTGTGTGGAAGCTTGGAATGCTGGGTTGGCTTTTTCTGACGTAGGCTTTGTACCGGGTCCAACCACTTTTCTTGATCCCACATCCAACTGTTATGTACTTACTGTTGTCAGAATAATCACAGAGATAAGTTCACTTATTAGAGACAAAGTGTTCCAGTTGGAAGGAGGAGAAGGTAGAATCCGTGACCATCAACAGTCCCCTTGAGAGGACCTACACTTGGCCTTCAGTTGGTGCCTGTCTAGGACACTGAGGGAGGAGGACACTGTTAGGGTAACAGAGTTTGGCTCACAACTTTCACATCAGGCCTGTGTGGTTGTCTGGCCCGTCATATTCTATAGAAAAATCTAAACTTCGCTGTCATATCAGGCTTTGTGAAGCCCCATGTCCAAAGTGCTAATACAGAACCAACTTGGAACTGTGAGTGTAGCTCACCCAATGAACCCCTTCCTGCCAAAGAAGACATCTCGCTATTATGCTTTTCTGTTTCCCAAACCTTTTTCATATTTAAAGGTAGGAAGTTAAGTATTAAATATTATGTTTACACAAGGAAAAAAAACAAACTGAAAAGTACTGAGGACCAGGTGAGAAAGGAATTAAGACCCCTCTTCCCTCGCTGCCCCATGCTTCCTGTTGAAGGAAAAACAACTGTGTCTCGCTCTCAGAGAAGTGTGTATCTGATAGCCAGGAAAGACAGCCCCAATCTGTAGAAATTGATACAGTCTTGGACCAAGATGGAGAGGGGACAGTGTTGGTAATTCCAAAAACTAACTAAAGAGAAGCAGTCGGACCAGCCGTGGCATTTAGCTCTGGCTTGGTGCTTGTGTAAGAAGTCCCTGTCATACTACAACAGACTAGTTATGGTTTTGCTGGCTGACAAAAATCATCGACTACAACCCTAACAGTTGGGGTTCGGGTGCCTTGTGAATGTCAATGATGATTTCTTCCAGCCTGTAGGAAACGGGCTGGCGGCTCTCTGGGATCATTAACCCTCTGTGCTATGAGGCCTCGTTATGTCGTGGTTACCTTGAACATGCTGTCGCATGCTGTGGCCGTGGTGAGCTGGTCTATGCAGGCGAGCCGAGCAGATCGTCTATGTCTGAGGATGTCCCGTGGCCCTCACCAGTTCTCCTTCCCACTGCAGCCTCCAGGGTCCAGCGTGGGCACTGGTCCCAAACTCTTCCACCCCAGAAACGTAACATGTGCTCTCCTTTAGCAGGGGGAAGGCTATAAAGTGAAGACGAGGAAAGAAATTCGGAACGTGGAGAAGAAGACCCACCAGTGACAGTGACGTCAGTCCAGGTGGGAGATGTACTTATGTCAATAGTGAAACTTCGAAGTCTCAAGAATTTTCTAGATTCCGTATACCTATATATCTCTTTTTTTGTTTGGTTTGGTTTTGGTTTTTGGTTTTTGGTTGTGTGTTTGTTTTTCGAGACAGGGTTTCTCTGTGTAGCTTTGAGCCTTTCCTGGAACTCGCTTTGTAGACCAGGCTGGCCTGGAGCTCACAGAGATCCACCTGCCTCTGCCTCCCGAGTGCTGGGATTAAAGGCGTGAGCCACCTCTGCCCGGCTCTTTCTCTTTTTTTTCTACTGGGACCAACTATGAAGTCATCCCTGCTCTCTTTCTGCATGTGAATACAGATGTCCACGTGTATGTGTGTATATGTACATGTGTGTATCTACACATGTATATGTACTTTCACACATATGCACATTGGATCTATAAAAATTCTCCATATGTATATGGCATCTGCAGGAACAGATACAAATGATTCAAGCCTCCTGTTCTCTTACCATGAGGCTCCCATTGACAGGCAGCCGCCATTTCCAGTGGGGAGACTGTCAAGCCAGTTCCAATGGACTGTGCTCAGCCCCAGGAGTTTGGGTTAATACAGAGCTGACACCGAGTCCGAGTTAAATTAATAGAATCTGATACATCAATTGTTATTTTTATTTTGTAAGCCTAGACACAATTAAGAGGTTGATCATATGGGCTTTTTAGAAGTTAAATATTTAATAAGTGAGGTGTGTTTATATTTGTTTGGACTTCATTTCCCTTAACATTATTTTTCTGGATTTCACATTGTTCTCTTTTTTTTTTTTTTTTTGATACTGATACAATCACAAAGCTAATTTGCGGTGAGAAAACAGTTTTGGAAAGTTGTGTCCTCGGGGCATCTTCTCTCTGTCAGTGTGGCCCAGGGGACTAAAAGGACAAAGAGTGGGAATTCTCATCTTATTTTCTTATCTGTCCTCCCCTGCCAACAAGGAACCCTGATATTTGAGTGCAGAAGTAAGAAATTTGGAAATAACCTCATTGTAGCTACCTAAGGCTCAGATAGAATTTTGTTTTTGAGAGGGGGTCTCTTGAAGCCCAGGCAGGACTTGTACTTTCTGTGTACCTGAGGATGACCCTAAACTCCCGATCCTCCTGCCTCCCCGTCCCGATTGCTTAGATTCCAGGCCAGCCACATACCATGCGCAGTTTATGCAGTATTGGGAATCAAACCCACGGCTTCGTGCATGTCAGAGAAGCGCTTTACATCTGAGCTCCATCTCCCAGGTAGCTCCTTAGTTCTGCCCGACAAATGCCCTCTTGGTATTTGCTCTACAGTATCTTTCCTTCGCCTTCTGTGAGGCATTTAATGGACTTAGCAATCCCATGATGCCTGCTGCACTAGACTCCTGCTGTGCACTCTGGGTGGGAGCCCATCATCATGTTGTGACCATCGATGAGATGGAAAAAGAAGAGCCCCAGCTGTTCTGGAAAGAGAATTGTGTGTGTGTTTCTGTGTGGCTCTTCAGTTCTCAAAGACTCCCCTCTTGGATTGGCATCTCTGGTTAACATCAGGAACAGGCCCTAAGAGGTTAAGAAGATCTCCCACAGTCTTATAAAAGCATAGAACTAGGAAAGAAACCCTAACAGGTTACCTCCAGATGCTCATCTGTGGAGCGTTTACCCACCAACCCCACAGCTCCCCAGAGTTTTCTTGAGTGTGAGCAGCAGGAAATATTAGATAGAAGGATTTATAGTGCAGAGATAAACAGATAGAAAATACAGGAGAGCCTCGGGAGGGCCTGAAACCTATTCCAATGGGCCCTGACTGTCTCTGCCCCAGGGTATTTATAAAGACGCCAAGGGGTGGAGCAAAAGACCTCCTCCCCCAGCACAGCCAAGTGCAGACATCTCAGACACCTGCACTAATGCCCGTGGCCCTAATCATCCTCTATGTGGACCTGCTGGGTAAAGCCATGAGGAACCTGAAAACAGGCTCCCACACTCATCCTTGGGGCTCATTGTAGATCTGACCTGGCAGGGATGGGAGGGTCCTCAAAGACGCAAGTAAGCTGAGCTTTAATGAACCCGAGTTACTCATCTGTGGGGATTCTGATCATTCTGGAAATGATCAGATGTGCAAGGCAACAGCTCCACCACTGAGCTGACTTGCCCAGCCCGTGGCCTTTGGAGAGCTCTTATTTTGTAGTCCAGGCTAACCCAAACCTTACAAGAGCCTAACCACTAAGTACTAGGCTCAGTGGTAGAGTGCTTACCCAGCATGCACAAGGCTCTGTCTGGATTCAGTTCCCAGCAGCATGCATACACACATATTCATGTGCCCTTCCCTGAGAGCTGGGAAGTGCATGCAGATAACCCTAGTTCTTCAGTAGCTGAGGCAGGGGACAGTGGCTGTCAGTAATTTCCAATGGCAGTCGTTCATTGTGGCCGTTGGTGGCACAGAAGTAAATAGGGGTGGCAAGTAGTTTATCAACTCTATAGGTTTGGTCAAGTTACCTAATGTATGTTGTCATTTCCTTGGTGGAACAGGTAGTGGTTGAAATGAAGCCTGGAGGAGCAACAGTAACCCCCTGTAGAAGGATAAGAGTAACAGGTCTCAGAGTTATTTTAGAATTCACTCAGTTCAGACATGTAAACTGCTTCATAGCAGTGGCTACTGAGCCCCTAGAAACCCTCCATTAGAAGGTACTATTATAAATACATTAGGAGAAGCAGGAAGGAAACAAGATGAGCAGCTTGCCAAGCGAGGCAGCCCTTCCCCGGGTGAAGGTGATTCACTACATTCACTAGCAGTGGTTCCCATAGTAAACTGAGGCAGTCAGTAAAGCCTCAGGTGTCTGTGCCTTTTTTACCAAGGAATGAAGCAGAGACCCAGACAAAGCCAGAGGAGGTGATGACCATCCCCTCTCCCTTTCACGGACTGAGGAAGTTCATCCCACTCAGGCCCCTGTCTCTGGGACCTTTTCCCAGAATGTATCCAAGGTACAGATAGTTTTCTGTCTGTTTTCCTGATACATGGTGGAGACAGAACTGAAGCCAGGGAGTGTGGCTGTTAGCCCTTGCTAACACCCTTACTGTTTGAATTACCTGTGCAGGAGGGGACATAATACCGCCCTGTTATTAGGATTGATGTAATGCACTTCTGGACAGTGCCAGATAGGTAATAAGCACTCAGTAAAAAAGGAAAGAAATGCATTTTCTTTTGCTTTAAAAAATATGCACCAGTCTGTTCCCGCTGTGTTTGCTTTTTCCTGCTGGCTCTGCAGCTTTGGCTGTTTCTAACTCAAGTCACTAGGAAAGAACCATTTCAAAAAGGCCTCATTTATCGCTACTAGTTGAAGAGGAAATCTGTTCTGAGTTGGGAGTTGTTTTAAACCAAGTTTTCAGCCAAGTGTGCTAGTACACATCTATAATTCTAGCACTTGGGAAGACAGAGGCAGGAAGATCAAGAGTTCAAGACCAGCCTTGGCTATGCGAGACTCAGTCTCCAAAAAGAAGCCAAACAAAAACTAAAGGAAAAGCAAACCTTAATTTTTGATTATAGTTTCCTATTATAGTGAAAAGTATTGCTTTAAAAAAATTATATATGGGCCAACAAGATGGCCCACAAGAAAAGGTGCTTGCCACCACACCCCATGTGGAGCCTTGAACGAGAATGGCCCTGAAGGCTCATCTTTGGAAGCTTGGTCCCCGGGTTGATGGAACTGTTTAGGAAGGATTAGGAGGTGTGGCCTTGTCAGAGGAAGTGTGTCACACTTCAAAACCCACACCATTCCCAGCTAACTCTCTGCCTCATGCTCTTGATCGAGATGTAAGCTCTCAGTCTATCTGAGAGCCTGCCTGTTGCCATGCTTCCTGCCATGATGGTCTTGGACTCACCCTCTGAAGCCTGAAGCCCTGATAAATTCTTCTATAAATTGCTTTGGTCATGGTGTCTTAGTGTAGCAATTAAAAGTAACTAAGACACCTGACAACCTGAATTTCAGTTCCCAGGACCCACATGATAGAAGGGTAGAACCAGCTCCCACATGTTGACCCCTGACCTCCACACATAGGGTGTACCAGGTACATGTATATGCACACACAGGCTAAACTAAAACATAACACAAGGGGGCGGGAGGAGAGGGGGACCTGTGGTTGGTATGTAAAATGACTAGAAAATTTCTTAATTAAAAAGAAAAAAAAAAGAAAACAACACAAAATTTAGAAGATTAAAAGGAAACATTCTTTGCCATATGATAAAAGGAAGGGGGATGGGAGAGGGGTGGGGGAGATAGGTGGGGAGCCAACGGAAGATCAGAGCAGTTCTCTGTGTGCAGAGAACAGACCCTGTGGAATCTGTCAGGTGAGAGGTCACCTGCAAAGAAGGATCTGTCTCTTTAGAGCCCTGGAGTCTGCACTTTGAAGGAGATGGATTTAAAAGGAGCTGGAGGAATAGAGAGGAATTCCATCCATGTTGACTAGAGAAGGAACGTCTAAGTGGATGCTAACTCAGGAGCAACCGAAGGTCGTGTGGAATGCTGTGTGTGTAGCTGATGGGCATGCTGCCTGCATTCCCTAAGTAGGACCAGAGGCAAAGAGTGGTGCCAGCAGCATCTATGGCCTTAGAAACCCATGTCTAGGCTTACCCTTGATCTATAAAACCAGAACCCCAGGTGGCCACGTGCACATTAAACCTTGGGAAGCCCGCCTCCAGGGCCCATTGTTGACTGCCTTGATCCAACACTGTTGGGGTGGGGGTTGTTTTCAACACTGGCCCCTGTAGGTGTGGACCAGGACTTATTAAGCCCACTATGCAGCCAGTTTGAGAACTGGAGGAGAAAGTGACTTCAGTAGAGATATTGGGAAATAAGTTCCCAGTTGTGCACTGGGCTGGACTAATGAGGGCCACAGGTGTGGAAAAAATAAAAACTCTGAGTATTTCCAGAGGCCTCTAAAGGGACTCTTGAATTCTGCCCC
Source organism: Onychomys torridus (assembly GCF_903995425.1). NCBI lineage: Eukaryota > Metazoa > Chordata > Mammalia > Rodentia > Cricetidae > Onychomys > Onychomys torridus. Next base: position 51,811,181 of record NC_050460.1, read on the forward strand.
CGAGCCTATGCCGGACCTGGAGCTGTGGTCTCTAAGCCATCAGTTAAAATGTTTCTTATAATGAAAATAAATTAGTCTAAAAGCATAGGCATGGCTGCGAATTTCTCCCACGTTCACATATGAAAGAGTAGAGCAAACTCCTGGAAACATCCCTCCTCTGAATGTGTCTTAAATCCTTTCCCTTGGTTTTCTACACTCAGAGAAGGGAAGGGAATCCCCCAATCCTATTTCTGCTGTCGACGCTCCGGCCTCACATCATCCCAGCCACCAGAGGGCGCTCTCACCACAGTTCACTTTCTAACTGCTTAGCCAAGGTTCTCATCCTCTTTGTGTGACACTGCCCTTAGTATAAAATGTTTATATGCAAGGTTATCTATCCACTAGCATTCCTATACCCATGGGGTTGGAACCCACATTCTGGCTGCCTGACTGAGAACCAGAAAGACTTGAAGGTTAACTACTTTAAAAAAAAAAAAAAATAGCCACAATACAGAAGGACATAATCAACCAAATCTTTAAGAGCAGTAAAAACAAACCCACTCTATCTAGAAAGACAATGTTGGCTTCGATTGAGAAGACAAAGGCTTTGTTTTGTATTTGTAATCCAAAATTAACTTGGGAAGATAAGTTGGTTATTAGAAAACGTAAAGCAAACAGACGGGAGTTCACGCAGTTTTTTAGTGTTCTCACGTTTATAGACACTTACTACAAATTATTAAACTCTACGTCATAGAAGTATGGTATGTTAAAAATTTCCATGCCGATGAAGCTGGGACACACGAGGGCAAGTTTAGAGAATAGTACTGGGAACTCATTCTCCCTGGATGAACAGGGTGACATGATCCCAGAGCCCTGTAAGCAGCCTGGTGCCTGAGAGATGTGGATTTAATGACAGAAACCGAGGTGTGAGAATCCTGATGGACAGGGTCTGCCCACCCTCTGTAATTGGATCTACTGAAGCCAGTCACTTTCCTTCCTTGAGCAGGGCAAGTGTTGAAATCTCAGAGGAGTGGGTGCTTTGGTGTTCTTGGCTCTGATCTCCAGTGACCTGGGCCAGGGAGGTCAGTAGCAAAAGGCACATGAAAAAGGCAGCCAGACCCAGAACGGGAGACGGGAAGAGCTGTTGAGGGTGTTTACACAGGGCAGGATGTCATGGGTGATCCACCCAGAGAGAAAGAAACAAGCCTGGGTAAACAAGCTCAAGGTCACCAAGACACCTCTGTCCCTGGCAGAAGCCAGATTCTAAAGGCTCTCTATGAGCCGCAGAAGAGAGTTGGCTGGGTTTTGTGAGCAAACAGGTTTGTGCTTACACTCCTTCCTGCCTGGTGCTGGAATTCCAGCCTGCCAGCTTCTCTACCTTGACTTGGGAGTGTTTCCTGAGATACCCTCCAACAGTGGTTCTCAACCTTCGTAATGCTGCGGCCCTTTAATACACTTCCTCATGTTGTGGTGACCAGCCTCAACCATTTTGTTGTTACTTCAGAACCTTAATTTTCCTGCTGTTATGAACCGTAATGTAAATACTTGATACTCGACCCCTGTGTGGGTTGCAACAGTTTGGGAACCTATGGTCTAGAGTCTGGTCCTCTGATGTATTGTCCAGGCAGCTTAACCACCTCTTAACAGGAACTGGGCCCTTGTTCTCTGAACCCTTTATGATGAACAGCAAGGAAGACATAGATGAGTTCTCCTCTATCTGAAAAATAAAGTGAGGGATGTGTCTCAATTGGTGAAGGACTTGTCTACCGTGCAGGTAGGCTCAGGTTTCGGACCCCACACCACATAACCTAGGTACTGTGATTAGAACAGGATGGGGCAGGAGTTCAATGTCATCCTAGGTTAGATAGCAAGTTCAAGGCCAACCTAGGCTGCATGAGACCCTGTCTCAAATAAAACAACGAAAAGATGAAGTGAAATGAAATGAAAGCTAAACTCACTGCCTACCATTTCACTTTCCACAGGACCACATGTTCGTACTGCCAGTATTGAGAAATTCACCAGAGAATCAACCGGAAGGGAAATATTTACCAAGGAGGGAGTGTGGGTCTGCTGCTTCCACACAACAAGGACGTGATTTTTTTTTTTTAATGCAAAAGGAAGAAAAAAAGAAGAAAATTATTCACATTTTTTTTAATTTAGCATGAGCCAATTTACAGAGCATGGAAACTCACTCTCATTCCCAGGATTGACACATGTGTACTGTAAGATACAAGAAGCCATGTTGTTCAGACTTGATCTGAGTAATCTGGTGTCATCTTCAAGGAAGGAAAAAAAAACTGTGCACTGGAAAGGACAGAAGATGGGATGATCAAACCAGAAAGAAACTCTAAAATTACTCAATCCACAACAGCTCGCCTTATTTCCTTGGACCCAAACCGTCAGGGTATAAACACTATTTGTTCCTTTTTTAAAGAAAAAAAATTGAAAAAAAAAAAAACATCAATAGTTTTGCTGTAAATAATAACACTGTAAATTCTAACAGAAAAAAAAATAGAATAAATGTTGATAGGTACCTGCCTCATAGAACACAAACAAGGTATCACAAACCCATCTAACAATAGGAGTCCCAAGTGACTTCACCCTGGACGAGGAGGAGGTTCTGGGGTGTGGGAGGACTCTTCACTGATTCTTGTATATTAGCAATTACAATGTTTGTACACGCAAAACTGCTAGCTTGATTTTAAAAAGAAAATGCAAATCTTTAAAAAAAAAAAAAAAACTGCTGCAAATTTAAATAATTCCCAAAATGAGGAATTCTGTAGTTCTGTGAAAAAAAAATTTTTTTTCTTCAGAATACTAATATTTTGATGCATGCATATCACCTTATTTTGATTAAACCTTTTCCAATTTTGCAAACACTACAGTCTCCTGCAACACAGAAGATTTTATCTGTAAACACAAAGCCCTTCATCTAATATTTGTTGCTATTGCCAATTTTTCAATGAAATGACCAAAAATGAAAAAAAAAAAGAAAAAAAAGTGAAAAAAAAAAAAAAAGGCACACAAAACTATACAGTAGTTGCTTGGGGGTGGGAGGTGGGAGAGCTGTTAGTGCTTACAGGGGGAAATGCTTGCCACTGTAGAGGTGGATGGTGCTCACAAGAGGCCCCAGCTGTGGGTATTTAAAAATGGACTGACCAGAAACCTGTATCTAGGAGAATGGCAGCACACTGTAAAAAAAAAAAAAAAAGAAAAAGAAAAAAGAAAAAAAAATCACTGTATTGTGTACTGGCTCTGAGATGTAGATCCCTTTCAGTAAGCCGATCACTTGTATCCACCCAGCAGTGTCATATTAGGTTAGTAAGGCTGCGTTTTGTAGGGCATTTTTCTTTGGGTTTTGGTGAGGTTCCTACATTCATTATCTTCACTTGAAATCGGCCTCCATGGACACCTAGCTCTAAATGATATGTATGAGAGAAGCAGACGCTGGATAACCTAGTCACTAATTTAAGCATAAAATAAATTGTGTTCAACTCTTCAACTACCTGGGCTCGACAGTGTCCTTGTGTCCTCTGGCAAAGCGCAGCTGTCTAATCTCTAGCCACAGGGGTCCTGTCTGTGCTTCTGGTCATGAAAGCAATAGTCTGGACCATTCCGTTCCCACCCTGAGAACACCCGCCTTTGGATAAACTGTGCTGCGTAAACTGTTCATTTTGGGGGGGGAGCCAAAAATTAAAGATGGAGTCATCTCTGTTCACCTCTCTTCAGGCTGCCCTGCCCCACAAAAGAATTTGGGGTTCACACAGCCAATGTGTCGAGAAGTCATTGATCCCCGCTCTCAGGAAGCATCCATCTGCACGGGCTTTTAGCCCAGAAAACATTTATTTTGTTTTTGTGTCTACTGGTTTTGAGTTTTTTAGTGGTTTGGGTTTTTGTTGTTGTATTTGAGATTAAAAAAAAAAAAATCAAATGTTTGTTTAGTTTAAGTGACATTTGTTGTCAGAGCTTACAAATTGAGAAAATTTATTTTATTTTATTTGGTACTGGATATTGACCCTAAGGCCTCTTGCACGCTAAATGAGTGAACTACCACTACTGGGCAGTGCCCTCTACCCGCCTTTTGATATTTTTGAGACAGGGTCTCACTAACGTGTCCCAGGTGGCCTTGACCTGGCCAGCCTTCTGCCTTGTCAACTAACAGACCCGTGCCCCTAGGCTGGATATGACTTCTCTTGAGAAGCCACATTTGGCAGCAGCGGGCAGTGTCTATTCCAAAAGACACTGAAGCCGTGATCCCTGCTCTCTCCAGCCAGATGTGTGGTCCCCCATGTACCATCCTCATTTCTTACCTTAAAGGCACTTGGAATTTGGGGCCCATTAACTTCATGAGTCTGAGTTCCATAGGGAAAGATGCCATGCCATGCCCAACTTTACCCCAGCCCCCAGCCTGGCACGCTACAGTAGGGGTGGTATCTGTCACCATCCTCAAACTGCAGGCACACACTATATAACTTCTTCTAAAGACATTCCAGTCATTGACTCAGCTCTTCCAACCACTGTGTGAGTTAGGTACTATGTTTGATTGTCACAGGCACCATACAGAATTAAATGAGTGCTTAATGCCATGCAAGTGCCTGTCCATTGAAGATTGCTGTCAAGTGAGGTGAATAGTCTCCAGAATGGATGCAATACCAGGAAGGTTTGCAGGGAGTCTATTTGGTCTAGAGAAGCCACTCCAAGCAAGGAAGGGGAGAGTATATTTGCATGTCATTTGCATGACGTCCCCTCCCCTTCCTTCATCAGAATCATCTTTACAGACAAGCTACCACTCCTGAAAGGTTTTGAAAACTGCCCTCAAAGCTCCTGTAAAGCTAAAATCAGAATGTAAGAATCTTAACCTACCATTTAAGAGCGATGATGATTTCCTGCCTTCTGGCCTTGCTAGAGATTATTCAGATCTAGAAACTTACTAGGGAAGAAGAGGATAGGGTACATGCTTGGAAATCTGACTGCAGAAACAGGTAGAGGGTTTCAGATGATGCCAAAGCCATGAATTGACTCAGAAGCCTCTAAAACAATGACAGATTTTACGATAGATTTTATTTGCATCTCTAACTTATGTATTGACATGCACTGAGTGGAGCATATGTTTGTATTTCTAGTATAGTCTGACCTGCCGGCTCATTCAAATGTATTTAAGTTTTTCTTTGACATTTCTGTAAAAAAAGAAGAGGGGAAAAAAGTGAACTGTGACTGATAAATTCCTGAGATGGGCCAGTTTTCTTTTTATATATATATATATATATATATTTTTACCAAATTCTTAAGTTTGTTAACCTGAAAGTTGTTGTTGAGTGCATTACCAAGTGATGGGTTGCTTCTAGCAGGGATTCTCCTCACTGGCCACTCAAGCAACTGCTGTCCTCTCACCTTGGCATCCCAGCATTCCACCATGTTCTTTTTAGCATCACCTTGGGGGTGATACAATGGAAGTTTCTCTCCATGGTAAATAAACAGCAAAGGAAAATGTGGTTTGCTTGCCTTTATTCAAAGCACCAGCTCACATTTGACTGGGCAAAGCCCAGATGGATGGAGGCCACGGGACCAGCAACTGCTGACGGCCTCTGGCAGAGCCCACAGATTAGAACCTCGTCCAGGTGAATCTGGGTATTCGACTTATTGGCCGGGCACTGGCATATTAAAAGATGTATCATTGCCTAACCACATGGCTCTGCTTCTCTGACATGAACAGATGGTTCAGTCATTGAGAAGTCAACCTTTCCAAGGTTGGTATCTGAGGCATTTTTTTTTAAAGTCCTTTTAATAAGAGACAAAAGGCATGGTGTCTTTTATTTCCATTGGTGTCCTGTTTCCTAAAACAAAAATTAGAGAGTGGATCCTGACAAGCATCCTCGGTAATGGGCCAAATAGCTTTTCGTTCGTTCAAAGGCAGGGGTCTCACGCAGCCCAGGCTGGCGTTGAACTTTCTTTGTAGGCAAAAGTGGCTTTGAACTTCTGATCCTATCGCCCCCTACCTCCTGAATGCTGGAATTACAGATCTATATGCACTGTACCCAGTGTATGTGGGTAGAACTCAAGGCGAGCAGTCTACCGACCAAACTACGCACTCAGTGTGCTTTTACTTATTTAATAGAATCTAAAGCTATGGTTCTAGAGAGAAACGACGGCATTCCTTGCACCTCTGTGCCGCAAGATGGGCATTGGATCCTCTCCCCTATGTTTACTGAGCCAGCCCAGCATTCCACTCTGTAGGACATTTGGAGAGACCTCCCCGGTTTTAGCGGCGTTCCATGGCAGAGCTGGGGTGGACATGTTCATAGGACCCTGAGGGTAATGAGATGCAAGAACCACCGGGTATACACTAGGGGCAAGAATAACTGGAATCTCTTCTCTGGGTCTACCAGGGAATTCCAGAAAGAAAAGGGCATGAGGAAACAACTCCTTGATTCATTTGTCCCCAATACCTTCAAATGACCGCTTTGCTGTTCTCTCACTTAAACTGTAGCACAACATTGAGAACTGGATGGCAGGCTGACTCCTCGGCCTTTCACGGGATTTCTGTGTGATGTTCACCATGGGGTCCTCAGAGGAAACCGTGTGGCCCTGAGAGGGAGGACACACATCGTCCTGTACCCACCTGCACACTTGGATGTTCACAAAAGTGGGGATCCCTTCACCAGTCATGGTCCTCATTTTACCTTCATCCCTCACCACCGAGAAAACGGGCTGTGAAGTGGGGCATGGACCCCGACCCCTGCAACAGCTTGGCTGCCTCGGGATGTTGCTAAGTGATTGCTGGGTTGCTAAGCACCAAAGGGTCCAGAAATTACATCCAGGACTTCTTTGGGCCACTTCCAGCCTGCAGAGATGTTTGGACTACATGAATTTGAACTGAAGGGCAACATTTGGAAGAAAAAAAGTAAACAACAACAACCACCAAGTGTTGTTTTTTACTTAAAGTAAAAAGTCAGCGTGAATTCTCTTTAAAATCTGAAGATGTGACCATGCCATTTCTGGAATCCTCTGCAGTAGCCATCGCCAGCGACAGAAAGCGAACAAGTGTTCAACTTACCCATCACAACTCTTCTTCCTCCTTTATCCCTGTTTCCTCTAAAAACCAACCAATTTTATGCATCTCAATTCCCGGTCTTCTTTCACTACAGTTGAGGGAAAGGGAGAGCGGTAAATTGATGCTGTCCTGCCTGCCTATAATACTTAAAACTCTCCTTTTGGGCAAGCTCAGAATCTACTTCGTTATCATCCCATGATGGAATAAAGGAGTAAGTCAATAGGAAAAGAAAGGCCTGCCACTTGTTTCTCCAAGCTCATCTATCCCCACATTCAGGGACCACCATTATTCAGCTGCCCACCTGAGCAGGAGAAGCATCAGTCAGTCCCTTCCCTCAACCTTCAAGGTGGACAGGACAGAAACGCCATGACAAATAAACCCGAGAAAACACGGACACCCAGCTTTGGTGGCTCAGTCAGCCTGGAGCATGCTGGGAAAAGGTGGTGTGAGGTGGAGTGTGGTAGCCCTGTGACCTTTGAGCCTAGCCACTACACTTTTGGGCCACACTCGCTAACCAAAATTAAGTGGGATTGGAAAGACCTATAAAGAGCATTTCAATATAAACTTTACAACATCTTTTTAAAGTTATTTAACTCGCTCCGGGAAAACAAGCCTGTCTTATTTCCCAGGATATTGGGTCTAAGTGTAAACAATTAAACTCACCACAATGTTTTTCTCCCATCAATAAAGACCCACATAATCTTAACCTCACTCCAAAACCTCTGCTGCGGATGCTTACCCACAGTGGAAACAGAAGTATACCAAACAAACACTCCCACGAGTCAGGACTCAAACTACATCCTTGATAGATTCTCTAGTAGTTTCCTTATCCCTCCGGAGTAAGGAAGCAGCTGGGAAGATGACTCAGTGAATCAGAGCACTGACTGCTCTTCTAAGAGGATCTAGATTCAATTCCCAGCACCTACATGGCAGCTCGGAACCGGTTTTTTTAACTTCTGTACCAGGGGAATTCATCGCCCTCATCTGGCCTCCAGCGGTACTGCATGCACACAGTGCAGAGTGACGCGCACAAATGCAAAACAACCATACAGGTAGAATGTAAATAGAGGGAGGGGAAAAAAAAACTTAAAAAAAAAAAAGAACAAGAAGGACAAAGGACCATGACAGCCACAGCACAGTGCACATCTGGGCTCACAGAGTGTGTACAATAAGTGTTCAGCCTCACACACCTAGGTTGGCTTGGTTTCCCTGGGAGATCCATCTTGGGGCTACTGTTCACACCTGACAATTCAGTCTTATGCATAGACCACTGTAGGTTGTCAGAGCTACGATTGGTGAAGGTAAGCGCTTAAGACACCCCCACTCAGCTGGATGACATCTGTTCTTGTGATGTCTTCCCCAGACATAGAGGCTATGAAGGTGCCAGGAGGGGACTCGGTGGGAGCAATGCTGGCTGGCAAAGGTAGGAGCTGGACCTGGACCTCCAGAATGCATCTGTTGAACAGCCAGGCATCACCACACAGCTGGCACCCTAGTCCGAAGAGCTGGGGGCCGGCTAGTGATGCATGATCCTGACTAGTCTTAATCAGAGTCAGATAACAAGGATGAAGTCTGCAAGATCAGAGAAGCAGAGCAGCATTCACTCGAGAGTTCTTACCTCTACGAAATCTCAGACTCAATGCAGGTTGGGGATCCTGTCTCCCCACCCACCAATATTCCTGTCTCCACCTCCCAAGGCTGGGATTAAAGGCATGGGCCTCCTATGTTCTGGAACCACAGCCATGATCCTCCCAAGTGCTGGGATTAAAGGTATGTGCCATCACTGCCTGGCCTCTATGGGTAACTAGTGGCTAGCTCTGCCCTCTGATCTCTAGGCAAGCTTTATCTGTCAGAACACAAACAAAATATCACACAACAGGCTAGATGTGGGCAGATCTCGAGACCCTGCTAGACTTCTAGCCTAGCAAAACAATGAGCTTCAGGTTTAGGGAGGGAGTCTGACTCAAGGGAACAAGACACAAAATAACAGACTGACGTCTGACATCTTCTTGGGCCACTGATTGGATGCACACCCACACTCTGCAGGAATATGCACACATCATTCGAAAAGAGCCCATGAAACCTGATCCCATTCTAGGATATAGGGCTCTCAAAAAGTAAAGAAAGAGACTATAAACCTTGTAGGTGTTGTGGTGACATGTTTTAGCTGTAATAAAGTTGTGTCTCCTAGCTCCAGAGGGGACAGAAGTCACATTTTCAATCATCTGTGGAAACCAGGTCATGGGAAGTAGAGGACTGTAGTGATATATTGGGTACCCAATAAAGCTTGTCTGGGGATCAGAGGACAGATTAGATTAGACATAGAGGCCAGACAGTGGTGGCACACACCCCATCTGGATCTCTGTGAGTTCAAGGCCACACTAGAAACAGTGTGGAAAGGCAGTGGTGGCACATGCCTTTAATGCCAGTACTGGGAAGCACATACACCTTTAGTCCCAGGAAGTGACATGGCCGGGCAGAGAAAGGTATAGAAGGCGTGAGGAGATAAGAACTAAAGCGGTTCAGCTGAGACCCTTTCCGGTGAGGACTCAGAGGCTTTCAGTCTGAGCAAACAGTATCAGCTGAGGAGTTGTTGAGATGAGGTTGGCTGTGGCGTGCTCTGCTGCTCTGATCTTTCAGCTTTCACCTCAATATCTGGCTCTGGGTGTTTTATTAAAAGACCATCTAAGAGTCGAACAACAGAGAGTTGAAGCAGGCTGTGCCTCACACATAGTGGCCTTTGAGGATGGGTCCACATCCCAGTTCCACTGCTTCAACCCCGACCCTGAACTAGCCTTGAATAATGAAACAGGAGCACACGCTTTCAGATATGGTTCTATCCATGTTTCCTTTCATGATGCTTTCCAGACTAAGCCCCAGTCTGGGGCAAAGGTAAAAAGAGTGTGGGGCACAACCATAGTCAATCACAAAGGATATGCGGTGTAATGTTTAAAATGTTGACAACTGGGGGCTGGAGAGATGACTCAGCGGTTAAGAGCACTGACTTCTTTTGCAGAGGTCCTCAGTTCAATTCCCAGCAACCACCTGGTGGCTCACAACCATCTATAATGAGATTTGGTGCCCTCTTTTCTGGCCTGCAGGCAGAACACTGTATGCATAATAAATAAAAGTTAAAAAAAAATGTTGACAACTATTTCAGATTCTTTTGCCCAATATAGCATGCCCACCACTCATGTGTTCAAGCCCCACCACTTCTCTTAAATTTGCAGGATGCATACAGTTTTGGGCTGTGCTATGCGAACGTTTATGTGTATAAATGTTCATGTGTGTATAGGTATATGTGGAGGCCAGAGGACAACCTTGAGTTTTGTTTCTCAGGAACACTGTCCCGCTGACTCTGGAGGCAGGGTCTCTCACTGTCCTGGAACTCACCAAGCAGAATGGCCAGTGAGCCTCAAGCATTCTCCTGTCTTTGACTTGGACTGGGATTTCTAGAGAGGACTACTATGCCTGGCCTTTTTAAGGAAGATTCTGGGTATTGAACTTGGGTCCTTAGCACTTTACCAAGCCTATACAATTTTTTTTTGATGTGCAATTAACCACACACTCCAGAGGTGTCCCTCTGTAAATTAACAACTTTCTGAATCAGTTAGCGGGACTTCAGTCATCCCAGGCCAGTGTAGTATGGTACATCATCAAAGAGATGCCAGTCACCTCACCCCCACACAATGTAGTGTTCTCCGAGTCAGTCAGAGACGACATCCATGCCACTACCCCAGCACACTATATTGTCCCCTGCAGGATTTCACACCGTAGAACCCCCTTGAAAGGTTATTTCAATTTTACATTTCATTATGTCATCTCGCTCCTTTCTCCCACTATACCTTAGACCAATGGTTAGGTAAACAGGCCACTGATCGGTTTCTATGATCTTCCACTGCCTGTTTTAAAACCGGAAGCTGGGTGGCAATGCCAATCAACAATCTCTCTAAGCATACTGGTAGGTTCACCTGGTCCTGACATTCTCAATTGCAAGGCTTTCCCGAGAAGAATCACACACACTTTACAACCTGGTTCAGTCCTTACTCTGTTACAGAGAAGTCTGTCTGTAACATCGTCCTAGCTGCAGTTACTGAAAGACAAATACATTCAAGTAATCCCAGCCCATTTGAATTCACTGTCCCCCTCATCAGGGGAGCTTCTACTTCACCTCCAAATGTCAGCTCCTCGGGGCTGCCCTCTTCAGAGTACCCTGACCCTCAGCACATCACCATTTGTATCCTCTATAATGTCTGTCACCAAGACCATCTTATTTTGTCCCCTCTTTATCATCCTGCTTTAGCAGTGCTGTCCAGCACAAAGCCTGGCACTGATGGGGACTAAAGGCCTCTTGACTAGGCAAAGGAAGGATCAGGGCACAAGCAGGTGTGGCTCCAGTGGTGTCAAAGTCAAGGAAAACCAGCCCCATCCTCAGTGACTCACTCGGAAATATCAAAACGACCTCAGTTTGCCTTTGAGGCTTGGCTACAGCTCACTGCCAAGAGAGACTGTCTGAGAGAACACCTTCTCCACAGCCCTTGTAAGAGTGTTCTCACCAGCTGGCAGGCACCATCACGGTGTTTTTCCATCTTGTGCCAAGGACATGATGAGACATCATTAATACCGTCTGACGTGCATCACAGCATCAGCTATCCCAATGGTTCCCTTTGAGTCACCCCAGAACAGCGCAGCTGCTCTTGAACACTTGTGCTAGGGAAGAGCTGTCTTGCTGACTGAGTGCAAACCTCGCCAGAGAAGTGGTAACTGAGGACAGAGTAACCAGACAACCTGACTGGCCAATCACTGAATGGCTGCAGTATGTCATTGCCCAGTCTGTAGCTTCGATCTAAGTCTTGTGATTCTACAGGGGTCAAGAATTATATACTGGGGCAGGAGAGAGGCCTCAGTGGTTATGAGTGCTTGTTGCTCTTGCAGAGGACCTGTGTTCAGTTCCCAGTACCCACATTCAACAGCTTACAACCACCTGTGACTCCAGAGGATCAGGATTGGCTATCTTCTTCTGGCCTCTACAGAAACACACACACACACACACACACACACACACACACACACACACACTTAAAAAAATAAACCTAAAAACCAAAGATCACACATACTGCAGGTCCCAGTACCATTAAAGAGTGATCAAGACCGTAGACACTTGAGGGCAAATGTCCTAGCCAAAACCACAGGGTTCTGTTAACGCTAACAAAATATTATGATGAAGAAATCCTGGGCCAAAGTTGTTAGCTCGCAGGGTGTTGCAAAGGTGCTGGAAATCTCTAGGAGGTGGGGGAATGGGATCTAGATAAATGGAAGAACTGACAGACAGCAAGTTCAACTCAATTGATACTTTGTTTATATTGTGTCAAAGCGCAGTATGTAAGCATATCCATCTACATCTTGTCTACCTGCCCAAATAAGAAACAAGAGCTAGGATCTGCGGACTCCAAAAGCCCTAGTCTACTCAGAGAACCAAGATAGGTTTTAAAATATAACATAGGAAAACATGGAGGGGCCTGTGAACTAACTATGTTCATGAAGATAAAGCAGGAACAGGCCCGTACACAGCCAGGACTCCATGTGTTGGCTGCTTCTGTGACTCATGGAACTTTGTTGTCCTGGAGGTTGCTGAGACAGAGTCTTCCTATGCAGCCCAGAGTGGCCTGAAACTCACTATATAGTCCAGAATAACCTCTAACTCCTGACTGGCTTCAAACATGCCTCAACCTCCGGAGCACATGACCATTGCGGTTCTTAATATTATAATTACAATGATGGTCTTCACATCACTGTAGATACAATTAACTGACAAAGCCATGCAGGGAGCCTTACACACAAAAGCCAGCTTACACACACTAAAACACCAGCTGAATGAACAGGCACACGGTGGGAGAGCAGTCGCTGAGGTGAGACTTGAAAGAAATGAAGGACTTCAAGCTGTAGAGGAATGAGGCCTTGGCAGATGGAAGGAGTGAGCTTTAAGTGGGGGAAAAGCCCCTCTAGAGACAAGAACACGATCTGGGACAGAACCAAACCAAAAGAGGGAATAGGAGGTCAGCATGGAGAAGAAAAGCTCATCTTCAAGAGCCTCAAATGTTGAATGTTGTTGGGGAAACTGAGGCCCTCATCCAGCAGCCAGCCTTGTACATCATACATCACGTGTGTGTGTGTGTGTGTGTGTGTGTGTGTGTGTGTGTGTGTCTTCTTCAGCATCTTTGCTAACAGTAGGTGCTCACTGGATGCAAAGTGGTAATCATACACAGCCCACAACTGTATACATCAGGCAGAATCACAGTGTGGGAGTCTAAGGCTTAGAAACCTGAGACCACCCACACCTTCAAAGCATTCCTGAGTTACCCGAGACCATCACTGCACACGAAAGTGCACCGTCTTTTTAAAAGCATACTTATCTTTATTTTACGTGTGTGAGGGTTTTTCCTGCGCTTTCGTGTGCAGTTCCCCTGGAACTACAGTCACAGGTGCTTATGAGCTGTCATGTAGATGCTGGGAACCCAATCCTGGTCCTCTGCAGGCACAGCCTGCTGAGCCATCTCTCCAGCCCCCAAGACCTCTCTTTCTGACCACGTACCACAGGAACTCATCAGGAGGTGATATTAACAAAGCGACTTCCCAACCCTCTCCGGAGCAGAAACAGCATGGTTTGGACCAAGACCCTCTTCTAAAGCCAGCCACAAAGAGGGAAAAGTCATCTAACAGGTCATTTAAAAGCGAATCAAGAGCAACTCCTACCCGAGGAAGAACTGCCTCTAGGGTCACAACTGTTGAGTAAGACAGGACACCACACCAAAGCAAAATCCACAGGAGTTAAGTGTCTCCCATGCAGTGGTTGGCATGAGGTAGAGCTCACGTCTCACACCACTACTCTCCGCCTCCCAGCTGGTTTTTGGATGTATCAGGAAAAGATTGTTCAGAAAGATTCCCTCCCTCACGAGTCTCTCAAAGACCACAAGCACCCAGTGTTCTCACAAGGAGTGGTTGGTGCTCATTGTTTGTTTTTAAGATTTATTTTATTATTATGTATACAGTATTCTGCTTGCATGTATCCCTGCACACCAGAAGAGGGCACCAGATGGCTGTGAGCCATCATGTAGTTGCTGGGAATTGAACTCAGGACCTCTGGAAGAGCAGCCAGCGCTCTTAACCTCTGAGCCACCTCTCTAGCCCACTGTTCATTGTTTAATTAAGCCTGGGCATGCAACCATTTGCCCATTTGATCGCGTCTTGGTCTTCCCCCATCTTGTGGAGCTCTCCTCCCTCCCCAGCTGCCCCTGTTTCACATCCTCACTGGTCCTCGAGTTCATCCTTCGACTGTCGGGGTAGAACAAAAATCCTTGAGTGACATCATCTGTGCCCAGAATGCCACGAAACACTCAAGTGTGGCTGTGCTGCAGAAATTCATCCCCTACTTCTCCAGCCTGATCTAGAACTCATGGTGGCAGCCGCCAAGCCTCTTCTCTCAGGCTCCCCACAGGTACCCTGAAGTCCCACATTGTAAACAAACACAGGCCCAGACTCTTACATGGAACACCCCTCAGGTGTCCACCCATGAATGGCATCATGGTTGCGTCATAGCCCAGGGGAGACGTGAGAGGGTCACCCTTCCTCAACACTTCCTAATTCATTTCAGATACAGGCCCCCTTTGTCCCCCGGTATGTCTAGTTGTCTCCATTCACACCATCACTAGTCTAGGCCCCCTTCGCTCATCTGAAAAAGTGCAATGACTTCTGAACTGGTTTTCCTACTGCTTGCCTTTAAAGACAGCATGACAACCCCTTAAGACCCTCTGGCTCCCATGGGAGGAGGGAGGAGAGGGGGATCTGTGGTTGGTATGTAAAATGAATAGAGAATTTCTTACTAAAAAAGAAAAGACCTTCTGACCATGTTCTTTCCCCCCGCAGAAGCCCTTGCCTTTAGAATAAAAACTAAGCCCTCTGTCACCCCAGAATTAATTGTGAGATGCTGGAAAAGGGACACACTTCTTTGAGCCTCAGTTTTGTCTTCCTAACAGGGTCAACAGCATCTACTGCACCAGACTGAAATTACATTAGATACAGACGGAATGCTGGGTAAAGTTCCTGACATGAAGTCAATATTCAGTAGAGGGCAAGCTGTGTTTTTACAAGCCTCCGGCCCTCAATCACCTCTGTCTTAATTCATATTAGTCTTTTGAAATACTTCTTGATAAGCCTTTTCGCAGAAAACATGACCCATGAGTGACCCCAGGCATGGTGATGAACTCAGTTTCAGCAAACCTTTTCTTTCTTATTTTTTTTTTTAATTTTTATGATTATTATTATTTTTTTTTTTTGAGACAAGGTTGCTCTGTGTATAGCCACAGCTGTCCTGGAACTAGCTTTGTAGACCAGGCTAGCCTTGAACTCACAGAGATCCACTTGCTTCTGCCTCCTAAGTGCTAGGATTAAAGGCATGTGTTACCATGCCTGGCTTCAGCAAACCTCCTTTAGCAGAGATCCCTCAGCAAGGCTAGATCCTCTGCCTACAACTTAAGGTTTCCTTCTTTCTTTCCCATCCTTTTCCCTGTCAACTCTCCCATCAGCGGTGAGCTCAAGAGCAAAAAGGAAACCTTCCATCATACTTGCTGTCCCAGGACTCGGTTTAAAAAGAGAAGACCCATACAGTCCAGCCATGACTCCCTTTGAGATGTCTGGTGACCTTCCTGCTGTGTGCACAGCCAATTATTTGAACTTAAATCCTTAGTCATAAAATCCATTGCTTTCAATTGGTTCAATTTAACCCATTGGTTTCCATTGGGTTATGAAAACAGAATTCTAGAAGCAAATATACCTCATTTATTTGATTCTTTTATCTTCAGAGGAATGTTGGACCAGAAGCAAAGCAGGGTCAGGAGTCACCGAGTCAGCAAGTGGGGACAGCTGGGCAGATCCAAGAGAGACGAGACATCTATGCCTAATTGGATATGTTACCACCATCCAGCGTTTTCTCTAAAATGTGTAACTCCCCATACATTCAAAGGCTTCAGAAATCAAGGACTGACTTACCCTCTTACTAACTCTAAAAGGCCTTTCTATTTTGTATTTATTCCCCCCATCACTTCCAACATGGCTCATGCTATTGAGGAGGTTTACTTAGATAAACCACTAATGTTTCAATGGACCAGAAACGATTCCCCAACTACCAATCTAAAGATCATGTGGAGAAAAAGTCACGAAAGTGCATTAAAAAAAAAAATGGCCAGAACCAGTTGGGGCTAAAATACCAGCACGTGAAGGCTTTATCTACCTTATTAACAGCTGTGTTGACGTCTACAGCCAAATAAATGATTTTGTGCAAGAGGGGAATACTGGAGCCATCACATCAACTGTGCTGTGTAGGGGTTTTTGGTCAACTTGACACAGGCTAGGGTTATTTGGGAAGAGGGAACATCATCTGAGAAATGCTTTTTTTATCAGATTGGCTGGTAGACAAGGCTGTGGGATGTTTTCTTGATTAATGATTGATATGGGAGGGCCCAGCTCACTGTGGGTGGCGCCACCCCTAGGCCAGTAGTCATGAGCTGTATAAGAAAGTAGGCCAATTGGCGGTTCTTGTTCCTTGAGTTGTGTCCATGCCAGTGGATGCCCACATACTCCAGAAGAGAATTTGACATCGCTACTGCCATTGTTGCTGTTATAACAGTGACAGCCACCGCTACTACTGTTTCTGGGATTGCCATTTCATAATTGGCTACTACAGCTAGCACAGTGGAGACCCTGACAGCAAAAGTAGCTACCACAGTTAGTTAATCTTTCATTCTATTGGGCATGACAAATTTAAATCAATAGTTATATACATTTCTATTGGCTTTGAAAGTTTTAAATTTACAAACTCAAGTTCCATTTGCTTTTGGGATACCATCTTACAAGGACTCTAATTTGCAGTAAGGCTCATTAAGGAAGGGAATGGCTCAGTTGCCTTTAGCCTACCGGCTATGGGTAGGTTAAGACTTCTGTTGGTCTTTTCAGTGTTGAACATACAGATTGCAAGCCCAGCGCCACTTAGAGATCTCTGGCAACAGTTAACTCTGCAGCTCTCACAAGATTGAGCCTGTATGATAATGAGTATTCAGAGTTGGGTAATGCCTGGGGGGTGCTCACCAATCTAAGACAGAACGCCTGTGTGGCCTGGACAGGTGTCTCCATGAGAGGTGACCTGCTGACGTCCCATGCAACCTAAGTCAGAAGCTCATTTTTTAGTAAAAGGTGGAGGACCTGTAGGGCCCTGGCCCCTGTTTTGGGTAACTGTTGTATTCCTTGACCTTGATATCCTCCATATGCTAATTACCTGCAAGATTCCACTCTCCAGAATGCTTAAGGGAAGTTCCTTGTCTGTGTATCCTGCAAATTGGGCGTTAACAGCTTAGATGCGAGAATGTAAAACATAGGAAGAAAACTTCTGTATTTAAGACCTCCTCCCTCCTTCAATAAATGGCATTCTGCATCCAAAAAGAAAAAAGAAAAGAAAGAAATTGAAGACAGAGATCAGAGATGTTCTAAAACAGGAAGTAGTGATGGTGTTATGGGCCTATGAAGATGCTGGACTAAAGTCTATCAAATTGTGCAAACAGAAAAATTATACTATGTGAATTATCTGTCAATAAAGATCTTATTTTAAAAAAAGAAAGAAAGAAGACCGAGCAAGTCAGCAAGCAATGCTCCTCCATGGCGTCCACTTCAGCGTCTGCCTCCAGGTTCCTGACTTGAGTTCCTGCCCTGACTTCCTTCATGACTGTGATGGGGAAGTTAAATAAACACATTCCTTCTCAAGTTGCTTTTGTCTGTGGTGTTTATCACAACAGAAACCTAAGACATCGGCTTTTTAAAATGTTTTAATTGTGTGGCGGGGTGAGGGGGCATGCATGTACACAGAGACCAGAAGAGGGCATCAGATCCTCTGCAGCTGAAGTTACAGGCATTGTGAGCTGCCATGTGGATTCCAGGAACTGCACTCTAGTCCTCTGTGAGAACAGGAAGCATTGTTAATCCTGAGCCACCATCTCTACAGCCCCCATCGGGCCAACTTTAAATGCAGAAAGAATTGGTAGTCTCAAAGCAAGATTGTTGAAATTCTCAAATGAAATAATTCTCTGAAAAGTCAAAATTGCATAAATAACACAAAATTAATAATAGCTAAAATAATAGCTAACACCATGTGACGTTTTCCCATGTCCACAGATAGTATGAGTCACTCAGTATTCCTTTAAAACGTAATTTTACAATTGGAAAGATGGGTCAGTGGTTAAGAGTGCTGGCTCCTATTTCAGAGGACCTGTGTTCGATTCCCAGAACCCATATTTGCTCACAACCACCTGTTAACTCCTGCTTCCGGGGATCTGAGGTCTTCTTTTGGCCCCTTCAAGGCACACACATTCAAAATAAATAAATAAAATTAAATAACTCTTTTAAAAACTATTAAGGTAATTTCTAAGTCTGATAGTAAGCCTACAAGATTGAAATTTCCAGGTAAGGAAAGGCTCCTGTTGGACTGTGCATTTATAGCATGTCAAGGGGCGTATCTGTTCCTGCTAGACAGTCTGAGCTGAGTCAGTCCTTTCCCACACACATGAAGATGTGTCTGGAAAGGTTCAGGAACTAGGTGGATCTGTCCTCTCACCCCTTCTCCCTTCATGCTAGAGCCTTCTGGTCTCTTTGACTAGAGGAAGCACTTTAATATTTCAATAAAAGCAGTGAGAATCTGTTTGGGTGACTGTCGTCGAATTAAATAGGGCTTTAGACAGGAAGATGATTGTTTTACTACTGTATACATAAATCATGATAGCTAGAATAATCAAGCTAGTTGTCTGTGTAGACATTTAGGGAAATCCTGGGGCAGATGAGTCTTGAGCAGAAATTGATAAAGCAATATATTAAAGGTAGTTAGTAGGAATCAAATATTTACACAATGACTATTTGTCTTAGTCAGGGTTACTATTGCTGTGAAGAAACATCATGACCAAAAGCAAGTTTGGGTTTTTTAGGCTTGTACTTCCATATTGCAGTCCAACACTGAAGCTACCCAGGATGGAAACTCAAACAGGGCAGGGACCTGGAGGCAGAAGCTGATGAACAGGCCATGAAACAGGGGTGCTCCTCACGGCTTGCTCAACCTTTCCTATAGAACCCAGGACCACCAGCCCAGGAGTGGTCCCACCCACAATAGGCTGGGCCTTCCCACGTTAATCACAAATAGAATGCCCTACTGGCTTGCCTATAGCCAGATCTTGGGGAGGCATTTTCTCAGTTGAGGCTCCCTCCTCTCAGATGACTCAAGCTTGTGTCAAGTTGACATAAAACTAACCAGGACACTATTACTTAATCATTTAATGGTGAACAAGTGTAAGTACATGCATGACAGAAAGCTATTTTCAGGGAAAGGCATCTGTAACTTATCACTATAATGACGTTCTTTTTTGTAAACTCTCTGTCACTGATGTGACAGTATAGAGAAGCTTTCCAGCTCTTTCTTCTTGGCCTGGGCCCTTCTAAACCAGGAAAAATAACATTTGCAGTGACTCCAAGCAAAGAGGGGTGCAAACATCCTTTTGCTATATTAGAAACTACACAGCACAAAAGGTTCTCTTCTAATTTTTTTATTGCATTAGTGTGTGTGTGTGTGTGTGTCTTTTTTTTTTTTTAAGAAAAAGAAGTGGGTTCAGTAGCTGACATGGAACCATCTAGAAGGAAAGTGATAAAGAACATCCAGAGGGGACAGAGGCTCCTAGATAGAAAGAGAGGAGATAATTCCATGACAGCCCTGAGGTTGAGAAGGAAAACCTACTAAACAGGAGAGAGTAAGTGGAGGGGCTAGAGAGCAGAGAAGGTACCACTAACCCTCATCACCTGGGTGGGAGAAGGGCAATGACTCCCTGGAGCTCATAATACCTCCTTGAATTCAGTACAGCACTATTCTCTTGACCTTCTAGAGTCTGAATGTGAGAACCCTGCCAACACTGAGGTTGCTTTCCCAAGCAGGCTGACATCTTACATGTTCAACGCTAGGAAGGTGTTCCATGTCTATACATGCTTTTCCTTGGTTCACATCATGCTGCACTGGTTATGTGCCCCAGGGCAATTTACCTAACCTTTATGTTCTCTCTTCTGGCCAACAGGTGGTATCCTCCCAACCACAAATGGAGGAAGTGAGATCATCTGTACAAAGCCCTTCAAAGAGCACTTGGCACCGAGTGAGGGCTCTGTGAAAGCTACCAGCTTTTTATTGCTGTTGGTGGGGGATTACACGTAGGCAAAACAGGAGAATGCCTTGCTGTCTCTTGGTCTTATGAAGGGTGGGACAAACCGGAAGCTAGTGACACAATCGTGCACACTCTCAGATGCAACCTGCTGCCAAGGCCAGAGGACAGGCACTCTGGGGCTCTGTGCGCCAGCTGGCTCCTGTTCTCTATGAGCATCACCAGCTTCAGCAGCTCTCTCCACTGGTCCTGATGCAGAGGGGCCTCATTTGCAGAAGAGAAGTGAGCATCCTCTGACTAAAACCACATCACAGCCTGTCCCACATGCAGCCAACCCATCTGAGGTTCATCACCAGCTTCTCTAGGGTCAAACGGTTCCTCTCGCTCAGCACCACCATCTCTGGCTTCATTTCTGCTTTTCCACTTCCTCTACTATAAGAAAAAAATATCTTTTGGTGGTCTGAGAAACCTAATAGGTCTATTTAAAGTGGAAAATGGAGGCAGGGTGCTGAGCCCTGAGGAAGTTCCCATATTGGTTAGTTTTGTTTTATGTTGGTCTGCTGGTTTTTCTTTTTATTGAGACAAAGCCTCATGTAGTCCAGGCTGGCTTTGAACCTGCTGTGACCTAAAGACGACCTTGAACTCATGGTCCTACTGTTTACACCTTCTGAACACTAGGATTACAGTGACACCAGGCTTAGTTTTATGTGATGCTAAGGACTAACTAGACCCGTGGTCTCACACATGCTAGACAAGCACTCTGTCAACACACTACATCCCCAGCCTCACCTCTGAAGCTAGTTTTAGGAGGTAACACACAATTATGCTAACAATGTTAAATGAAAATTTGTTGATGTTTGGATAATTTTTCACCTCTTCCTCATCCAAAATTCAAGGTTCAGTGGATGGATTAAAACAAATGAAATCCAGAAGCCATGGAGAAAGGCCAGAGAGACCCTAGGAGATGGAAGTGGGGTCCCTATAAAAGAAAACATTATTTCCCATGATTCCTGTTTTCTGTTCTTCTTGCTATGTTCTACCCAGTCTCAAGCTCTCTCTCTCTTCCTCTTCTTTCTTCCCCCTTTGGGAACACCAGAGGAAGAAGATGAGCCTGGGAGTCAGGCCAGCACAGAGCAAAGTGAAACACCCATGGGGAAGAGGACAGAGGAGGAGAGAGGAGAGGAGGGTCTGATGATGTCATCTGAGCACATGCAGGCAGCCCACTGAACTACTTTTCAGTAACACGAGCCAGTAAGACCTCTTGTTTTGACTCAGGCTTTGTAGAATTAGGTTTTCATATCTTCTAATGGAAGGAGTCCTACCAGAAAGTGCTGATTAAGTATCAGAAACAAACCAGTCCCAGCCCAGCCTTGCATGGACCAGCCCTGATCCTGCATCTCCAAGTCTGCCTTATTTCCCGCCTCACCCAGTCAACTAACTAGGTAAGGACCCTAACACCCAAGTCCCTCAAGACACTGACTCCTTGAAGAGATACCATGAGGAGCACTGCAGGATCTGGGCAGCTTGTCTCTGACCAGGTTTCTCCTGTCTCTCATGGTTTTTGAAGAACAAAGTATAAAGGAATAGAGGCCCACCAGCACTCTGGAGGCAGAGGCACAAGGATCTCTAAGTTCAAGGCCAGCCCAGTCTACAGAGCAAGTTCCAGGTCAGCCAGAGCTACACAGAGAAACCCTGTCTTGAAAACAAAACAAAACAAAAAAGAAAGAAAGAAAGAAAAAGAAAAGGAAAAGAAAAAAGAGAAGTCCATACTCTTGCTACTCACTTGACATCTATAATATACACTGGGGTTTGAAGGTGTAACTGTGATCAACCCCCTCAGCACCAAACACCTGTGGAAAGCACTCTTTGTAGTTGGCTGTGCCTAGCTTACATTACGATGCACAATAACCCAGGAAAAAGGTGGTATCAGTGGTACCCAAAGTACAGAAAGATTTGGCATCAGTGTCAGCTCCAGAGCCGAGTAAGAGAAGAGAAAAAGAGGCCATTTTCAGTAGCTCAAACAACACAAACCTTTGGTGTTTCAGGTCTTACTGGCCTGTGTAAACCAGCTGGCTCCAGCAGGCTAAGTTTGGGCAAGGGCTCATGGCCAAGAATAACATCACTTTAACAGTGTTTTCAGGTCTGAGCGCCTGTGTCTCTCTTTCCACCAGGAAACTAGTCTGGGTGAACAGTTAGTAAATAGCTATTTTTCAAAAAAACTTGATTTTTGGCAATGGTGTTACTAAGACTTTATTTAAATGGGGGCAGAATCAGAATCTGTAGAGTCTCTAATTCCCCCTCACTTTATTCTTGAGAATTTTTCACATGTATACAATCAATATGATAATACATACCCTGGGCGAGTCCACAAAGGTTTCCTAGTGAGATCTGAGCTTGCTTTACCCAGCAGGGCTGCATAAGGGGATGGATTGACCACATGCAAAGTTACCAGGTATTTGGAAGGGTCTGCACTTGGCTGTGCTAGAAGGAGGTCTTTTACTTGACCCACTGGCATTTCTATAAATAGTCCTTTAGAAGAGACAGAAGGGGCCGGTGGGTTTTGACCCAGGCCCTCCCAAGGCTACCCTGTGTTTCTATCTGTCTCTCTCCCCTCTATATTTCTATCTAAATATTTCTCACTCCTCCCTACTCAAGAATACCCTAGGGTAAAAGTGGGAGCAGGTCTCCTACAAGACCCCACTCCATTTTCTTCCCCCAACTCTCCTGCATCGGACGCTGCATGCTAATATAATGAGCAACCAGGAAAGACACGCTCACTGGCACAACAGTGGCATGCTTGTTATGGAGTAACCAATAGCTTTCTAATTGGCATTGAGGTATGCTCCACAGGAGGGAGTTTCATGCCCGCTACTATAACCCTGGTCAAAACCCCATGGTCTTAGAGTAAAAACCTTTATTTTCATTTCTCTTAAATGGTCAAATTGCCTTTAAATATGTATGTTTAGACCCATAGACCTGGCTTCTCTCAACTTTAGTCAGGGAAGCTTCTCCTCTTACTGGATACAGCCAGCGGAGGAATGGATAACTGGTCAAAGTCCTGAGGATAAAAGGCTGAGTGCTAGCTGGGTGTGGTGGTATAGCCTCCAATCCCAGCACTCAGGAGGCAGAGGCAGGTGGATCTCTGTAAGCTTGAGGCCAGCCTGGTCTACAGAGCAAGTTCTGGGACAGCCAGGACTGTTACATAGAGGAACTCCGTCTCAAAAAGCCAGAGAGAGAGAGCGCTTTGCTTAGCTCTAAATGGGACAATGGGACACCTAGATCACTCCTCGTCCCCCTAAGCTCAGGGAACATCCTGGGGAAATAAAGGAGGCAGAAAGCATTAAGGATGGGAGGGGTATTGGAAAATGCTCTCTTTTGCAAATGACATGGCTATGAACTCATAGCTGTGAACTCACAGCAGCCATCTTTACCTGCAGAGACCTGCACAAAAATTTTGTCTTAATAAGCTCTCAGGCTGGGCATGGAAGGGCACACCTTTAATTCCAGCACTCAGGAGGCAGAGGCAGGTGGATCTCTGAGCCTGAGGCCAGTGTACTATATAGTACATTCCAGGTCAGCCTAAAAAAAAAAAAAAACAAACAACAACAACAAAAAACAACAACAAAAACTAAGCAAACAAAAAGAGTCTCAGGATTCCACTGTAATCTTTGCTCCTACAAAGTCATGACGCAGAACATACAGCTTCAAACAGCTTGCTCACATGCAGCTTTAAATAAGAACTGCCTCCAGACAAAGGGGTCATGGTGGTAGATTATAAGCAAACAGCAGTTTCTAGATACCCAGTGACTCCGAATTGGAACAGCCAGAAACCAGCTTCTCAATGAGATGAGTGGCTAAGGCAGCATTTTTACGTTCAATATGGGTCAGGCAAAGAGACACAGAGATGGAGAGAACCAGAAAAACATGGCAGCCCTGAGCTCTCAGCAGCATGGCAGAGGGGACTGCTAACAGACAGGAAAATCGATACAATGGGCAACACTGGCATAGAGACAGAGAAAAGGAAATCAGTCCCAACTTGGCTGATCTGGAAGATGCATGACAGGTGAGCTTGAGAAGATCTCAGCATTTCCCAATAGAGAAGCATGGTGCCATCTTGAGAGGGTCATACCCAAGCTGGCTGCATGGGGAAACATTTTCCTCCCACCCTGGAACGCACAGAAAATATTTGATGAGCTCTCAGCCCATGTCTATCTTGTAGCACACTGTAACCCCTGGGGAAAGCCACCGAAGGAAGCCCACTAAAAAGTGTGTAGTGGGATTGGGATCAGAGGCCAGAGTAACCCTTGCTTTTCCACTAAGAGGGGTGGCTCCTGGGGCTGTTGACGTGGCTCAGTGGTTAAGAGCATTGCTGCTCTTGCAGAGAATCTGGGTTCAGGGTTCCCAGCACCCACATGGATGCACATAGCTGATGATCTGACACCCTGATATCCTCCACTGATACCAGGCACACATGTAGTGTATATGTATACTTCTAGGCAAAACACACACACACACACACACACACACACACACACACACACACACACACACACACGCACGATTGGTGACTCAAGTGGCCAGCTAAGGGAGGTCAAGAGACTGAGCAGGAATAAGCAGTTATAAGCAGGGACTGGGCCTCTATCTTAGTTATGTTGAAAAGACACCTTGATCAAGCCAACATATTTTTAAAAATCATTTAATTGGGGGCTTGCTTACATTTTCAGAAGGTGAGTCCATAACCATCATGGCCGAGAACATGGCAGCAGGCAGGCAAGCATGGTATTGGAGCAGTAGCTGAGAGCTAACTTCCTGATCTGAAGGCACAAGACTGAAAGAGAAAGAGAGACAGACAGACAGACAGACAGACACTGGGAGTGGAATTTTGAAATTTCAAAGCCCACCCCCAGTGACACACCTCCTCCAATAAGGCCATACCTCCTAATCCTTCTCAAACAGTTCCATCAACTGTAGCCTAAGCACTCAAATAAATGAGCCTATGAAAGCCATTCTCATTTTAAAAACCACCGCAGCCTCTAAAAACAAAAAGCTATGGGTGTGGGAGGACATTGGACCTGCTGCACACCTCCACTCAGGGCAGTGTGTTGCCCATCTCCATGGAGACTCCAGGGGTGTGAGATACCCGAGATCCCCACAAACAGCAAGGCTTGTAGTCAGGCCAGCCCTGTGGGTGCATCCACCTAATTTATTCAGGATAAACAGGAGCCAATGAAACGAGATCCATGATGCCTGGTACTAGCAAGACAGGAAACTGAAACCTTCACTTCCAAATGACTCCTGCTGACCCGCCATTGAGCAAGACAGGAAAAGCAAAGAGGCAAGGCTGGAGGGACAATTTAGCAGTTAAGAGCCTGTACTGCTCTTGTAGTGGGTCCAAGTTGTTCCTAGAACCCCTTTGGGGTGGCTCACAAACCCGAGGCAGGAACCTAGAGGCAGGAGCTGATGCAGAAGCCATGGAAGAGTGCTGCTTACTGGCTTGCTCCTCCTGGCTTGTTGAGCACTCTTCCCGATAGCACTCAGGTCCACCCACCCACAGCGAGCTGGGCCCTTCCACATCAATCATTAAGAGTATGCCTCAGGCTTGCCCATAGGCCAGTCTGGTGGGAGTATTTTCTCACCTGCAGTTACCTCCTCTAGGGTGACTCTGTTTTCTATCAAGTTACATAAAAGCTAGCCAGCATGAAAAGAGGCAGTGAACATAAACCTTTTCCTGCATGACCACTCCAAACGGAGACAGTTTTAAGCTGTTCTATTTTCTTTTTTAATAATATTATTTACAATTGATTCTCATGTATATGTTTTCCCCCCTTACTCTTTCATTTTTGATACTTTTCTCTTCTGTAATGGTCAGATTCCTTATTCTCTTTTAACTTGTGTGTGTCATGTTCCACCTTTCTCATTTCTACTTTAATATTCTAACTTTTTTTTGCTTTCTATTTTCCATTTTTTTCTCATTAACTTTTTGACTTTTTTATCTGTTGTGTGATGTTTTGTTGGTGTTCTGACAAATAAAGCTTGCTTGGAGATCAGAGGGTGGGCCTAGCCACTAGTTAACCATAGAGGCCAGGTGGTAGAGGCTCACAACTTTAATCCCAGCACTTTGGAGGCTGTGGTGGCCCACAGAGGCTTCCTGGTGAGACCTTACTCAGGGTCAGAGAATATGAGCTTGGTTTACCTAGCAGGACTGCATAATGGGATGGTTTTGGCACAGGAGTGTTTACCACGTGTTTGGAAAGGTCTACACTTGGCTGTACATTGTGCTTTGATCTTGCGGGGGCGGGAGGGTGTCTTTTACCTCTCCCCTTGGATTATTATAAAAAGCCCTTTTGAATAAAGCTCTGGGCAGCTGGATATTGCCAGGGCCCTCCCGAAGGTATCCTGTGTCTCTCTGTCTTTCTTATAGTCTCTTTCTATCTTTCTACCTAATATTTTCTCATTCTTCTCTCCCTATCCAAGAACCCTTTGAAAGTTGGGAACAAGTCAGAGAGCTGGACTCCAGTAGACTCCCACAGGAGGCTCATACCTTTGATCCCAGCACTTGGGAGGCTCACACCTTTAATTTCAGCACAATTTGGAGGTGGAGAAAGGACTATAAGGCAGGTGGACCCAGGATCTCACCTCCATTTGGCCAGAGAATTTGTAGAGGTAAGAAGTCTCTAGTGGCTGCTGCTCTGCTTCTCTGATCTTTCAGTTTTTAACCCAATATATGCTAAGACTAATTAGGATCACACTTCACTTATCCTTTACAACTTTTAGTTTATAATGTTTCTGCCTCAGCCATACCTGCTGTGTTGTTAGAGCTGTGGCTAGCATAGTAGGTATGTGGTTTTTACTTCTCTGTCAGGTTCACTGCTGTTTATTACTGCCTTCCCCATTCCTATATAGTGCTGGGGTTGTGTAGATGCTCAGCTGCTAATCTTCTGTCCTGCTTCACTGAGAGTCGAGGACCTTGATAAATACACAACCTATGCTGACATGAACTTCAGCAAATACCTGAACTCAAAGAGTAAGACCCTCAGTTGGTGACCAGGTAGGCATAGCTATCTAAGGTGAAACAGCGGGATCTTAGACCATGAACTTAACTAAATCAGCTCAGCAAACCTTGACGGGTATCATAAACTCACAGAAAACTATGAGATTGTATCAACTTGGCAACATGAAAAAAAGCACAATAATTCTTACAGTGACTAGTTTGGAGACTCCAAACGTGTCTTACAAAAGAAAAGAAAAGGCAGTGACCATTGGTTTGTGATGATTGTGACCCAAGGGGTTGGGGTGACTCTCACTCACTAGGCAACCCTGGTGTCTCATTCACAGCAGCAGAGAGATGCTATCTGCAAGGGATCAATAAGCAATGGCAAAGAGGAGGTGCCAACCTACATGGCAGGACCAGGAGCCTGAAGGCAGACAATTAGAATACCTAGACAAGGCAAAGTAAGAGAGAGAAGCACCAGGGGGAACATTGATGAGGCTAGATATGCCCTGCCTGGGAATGAGAAGCAACAATTAGACAGCCATTGGTACCTTCCTGATGACTCCATCAATGCCACCACACATACATAGGTAACGGCAGGTAGGAGAGGATCTCTTATACCTTGAATACCAACCAACAAGGAGTAGGAGTTTGTCAAAAATATCTGCCTGGAGATGGTTCTCATCAAACCTTTTATTTAGAAGTAGCATACAGTTAAATTTGCAATATAGATGGTGCCCTCTACTACCACAGGGAGACTGGCTCTTGTGTGTTTAAATTTTGGAGAGGAGAAAAAAAGAAGAAGAATGTGACTTTCTCAGACTTGAGCATAAAAAATAGAGGGAATTTGGAATATAAAATGCCCAAGTCCATGGCAATACAATTGTTAAGTGGGCAAAGGCACTTGCTGCCAAGCTTGACAATCTGAGTTCAGTCCCCAGGATTGCATGGTAGAAAGGCAGAGAGAGAACCGACTATTGCAAATTGTCCTCTGACCTCCACAGGCATGCCCTGGCATGTGCAATACACACACACACACACACACACACACACACACACACACACACTCTCTCTCTCTCACACACACACGCACCAGCACTGCCCAAATTAATCTTATTTAAAAAAAAAAAACTCAGCAGATTATACCTTCCCATAAAAGGCAAGGTCACAACTAATATATATATATATGTATATATACACACGTGTGTGTGTGTGTGTGTGTGTATTTATGTATGTATGTATGTGTGTATGTATTTTAATCCCAGCACTAGAGAAGCAGAGGTAGGCGGATCTCTGAGTTCAAGGCCAGCTTGGTATACAGAGCCCAGGACATCCAGGCCTATACAGAGAAACCCTGTCTTGAAAAACGAAAATTAAAAAGTACATAAATAAAGAGAGCAAAATTATTTGCCATATTAGCAAGCATGTATGCTTACAACATATGGGAAATAAAAATCTAATAAGGAATCTACAGATCTGTGAGCTGTGTTGATAGGGCCACAGAGGTTCATAACCACCCTGACATCTTTTGTATCTTTGTGTAGAAATCTAGTTGGCGAGAAGAAAGGAAAGGACATTGAGAATTTCAGGTTTGTTTTTCATTTCATTTTTTGGAGGGAAGGGATGGGTACAAGTACCCCTCAGCGTGCTTGTAAAGGTCAGAGGACAACTGGAATGATTCAGCTTTCTATTTCTACTGTGTGGTCCCAGGAATCAAATTCAGGTTATCAAGCTTGGCAGTCGGCAACCACCACCCCCTGCTGAGCCTTTTCAACCAGCCCCGTTTTTTTCAGATTCTTAAAAGAGTAAGCCACACAAGGATAAAGATTCACTCTAGAAGAAAACTACCACCTTTGCAATTACTGGAAATTATGGCTAGGTTGAATTGCAGTTCCAGGCAAGAATAAACTGAAACACAAATACAGAATCTGAACTCGCAGCACTCAGACACAGTAAAGATTGTTTCTAGACCACCAATACCCCTAATTAGATGTCTTCTCTCCCTCGGACCCAGCCTTTGTGAGGAAGGAGTTTGAAGAGCTTTAAGAATATCAAAGCCTAGTAGCTCACAGCAGCTGGCACCAATCCAAGCATCTTGCTGGATGGTTATAGGCTGTGTATTTCATTTTTACAGTCCAAATGGCTTCTCAATAATTTATCATCTGTGTGTGATGGAACAATAAAATGTGAGTATAAGTCTCCGCTTTCTGGGATGGAGGAAAGGACTCTGGAAGGATGGGAGGGTAACAATTTTATGACTTCATAAATCAAACACTGTACTTGATTCTTGGACTCAATGGCCCCCAAAGTGTTGAACTGAAACAGATATGGGAAAGGGGTCACAGAACCGAGTGTACCCAACTAGCCTATCACAGGGCATCTTCCTGGGACAGCCTTGGGTAACAGTCTCCTACAACACATTTTATCTGTTGCTGTTTCCTAACTGGACCTAGATCACTTTAATGCTAGATTTGAGCCCCCATCCAAGGAAGAGTTCTACAAGGAAGAAAATGAAGCCATAGGTTCCAGGAGGAAAATGAGCCATGCGTTAGTAAGACATTAAGAAACAACACTCAAATGCATGTAATAATGTAAAAGATTGAAGAGACATGCAGTTTACTCTTGAAAGGATCAGTGTCTGCTATTGTATACATGCTCCTGAGGATATTTGCATTCTAAAGAGGCTTGTGTTTTCTTATTCATTTTTGGTGGCTTTAAGCAGTGGGTTTTCAACCTTCTTAATGCTGTGATCCTTTAATACAGTTCCCCATAAACTGAAGGTGGTGACACACGCCTTTAATCCCAGCACTTGGGAGGCAAAGGCAGGTGGATCTCTGAGTTCGACACCAGCCTCGTTTACAGAGTTCCAGGATAGCCTTTTATTCTCCTGCCTATCCAAGCACTCAACAAACCCAAAACATCTCTATTAACTATTTCTTTTTAATTCTTCCTGGTCTTATAAGTTGGGCCTCACTTAGAGAAGTACTCAGATTTCTGAACATTTGTAAACACATAATGAAGTATCTTGTAGATACACATGTCTGACTATAAAATTTGCTTCTGACACACCTTATATCTGGACTGAAGGTGTGTTTTATGTTTTTAGTGTGGCTTTTCTGACTGTCAATTCCAATTCCCAGTCTAGGGAGGAATTGGCAAGAGATAAACTGATACACCTTGCCATGTAAGGTCTTAAGGCAGTGGTTCGCAACCTTCCTGATGCTGTGACCCTTTAGTACAGTTCTCATGTTGTGGTGACCCCCCCCAACCATAAAATCATGTTCATTGCTACTTCATAACTGTAATTTTACTACTGTTATGTATTATGATGTTTCTGATGGTCTTAGGCAACGCCTATAAAAGGGTCAGTCAACCCCAAAGGGTCATGACCACAGGTTGAGAATCATGACCCTAAGGTATGCCAAGCAACTCAGCAATGAAGCTCAAGATGCTGCAACATGTCAAAAAGATGATGATTTAACCAACACATTATTTTCAACATGTGTAGGGGAAGCAAGCATATCTCCCCCGACCCCCTCACCCCCCCGCCTTTCCTAAGTGTAATGATAGGCAGCCAAATAATAGGCAAAGAGAAGTTTGTGTTTATACAAGTTTTTAGCTGTGGGTTGTCCCTGTTGCTGTGCTAAAATACTGACCAAAACCAGTGTGGGGATAAAGGGTTTATTTACCTTTATCCCATGTCATCATCCATCACGGAAGGAAGACCCCACTGTCAAGCAAGAACCTAGACCAGAGATCACAGAGGAACAGAAGAACAGTGTTCACTGGCTTGATCCACCTATTTTCTTTACAGTCCAGAGGTGGTATCATCCACATGGGCTGCACCCTCCCACAACAGTCACTAATCAAGACAGTGCTCCACAAAACTTGCTTCCAAGGCCATCTGATGGAGGCATTTTCTCAAGTGAGGTCCCTTCTTTCCAGATGACCCTGGTGATGGACCAGCCGCCACTTTTACGACCCAGGGTACTCTTGAGTAGGGAGAAGTAAGAAGTATTAGCTAGAAAGAGATACCTAGACATCAAGAGGAAAGACAGAAAACACAGGATAGCCTCAGGAGGGCCTGGGTCTGAACCCACCAGCCCTGAACTTTATTCCAAAGGGCTTTTTATGACAATGCCAAGGGGAGGAGCAAAGGACCTCCCCCTTGCTAGGTATAGCCAAGTGTAGACTCTTCCAAACACCTGCAATCAGGCCTGTGGTCCAATCATCCTCTTTATGCAGACCTGCTGGATAAAGCCACCAGGAAACCCAGATGGGCTCCAACAGACCCTAGCTTGTGCCAAGTTGATAAAACACTAGCTAGCAAAGAGGTAAACAAGATAAAACACGAACACACAGACACACAGGATATACTAGAAAACCTGTGTAAGAGAGTTGATCTGGTGTTGAATATGAGTAGGCAAAGTATTTTTTAAAAAATACTCGATAATTATATCTCCTCATATATGCAGTGCCATGTAAGAAAGAAACAGATCTGTCATAAGCTAACATGTTTAAAGAAAATGTAAAGAAAAAATGAAGACAATAAATGATACTTCAGGGATCCAGTCAACAAAATCCAGCCTCTGAGAAATGTAATGGGATGAATATGCCACTTTAAAAACATTACAGTGCCAGGTGCAGTGATGAACATCCGTCACCCCAGCATTTGGGAGGCCAAGGGAAGAAGATCGCAAGTTGAAGCCAGTCTGGGCTGGGCTACCTTGCAAGAAGAACAAATGAACTAATGTAAAAGTAGCTATGGGATCTGCCTCCCAGCACCCAAGTGCATTGGGATTCAAAGTACAGGCTTAATACAGAGCTTGACAGACATGGGTTCTATGGCTGCTGTCTGTCTTGCATTGGAGAGACAAAGATGACCTCTTTAACTTTACCCATAAAATGGTAACTTGAGTGCAATGTGTCATGAATGGTTGGTTCGACTCTAAGAATTGAAACTGCAAGGAAACAGTCATTGCCTACTCACATAGGACAAAAGTGATTGTTGGTTTTTTTTGTTTTGTTTTTTGGGTTTTTTTTTACCTTATTACAAAATGTGGGCTAAATAACCAACTACTTGTTAGTCTAGTGACAATGTTAAATGTAACCTGTTCTAAGATACTAATAGTGGCCACACTGTCAACTCAGCACCTATTGAGCCCAAGAATTGGGTGCAGGTCATCAAAAAGCTGGGTAAGATGTGACTCCTACCTGTGTACCTTTGCATTTTGACAGCAGACATCATGTCTATATCTTAACCCCCAGGAAGACCAGCGAATGCTCTATCAGAGCCACTGACAGTCTTGGGGGACAAGCTTCCATAAGGGCAGCCATCTCATGTTTCTCCTTTCCCACACACCCCAAGTTGGGATAGCTTCCGGAGCAATGCTGGATCCCTTCAGAAGCAAATGTTTGCAGACCCTGGCCACTCTTCCCTGCCTCTCTTCCACTCCTGCTAGTCCCTCTTAGTCGTCAGTTTGCCTTCTGCAAGGTTTCCTTTCTCTCCATACACCAAGAGCCTACGGCACATCTCTCTGCATGATGGGAACCCATGCAGAGAGGCTGACAAGGCATCATGTTCACAGAAGAGACACAACACAAGCCAACGTGGGGTGTTATTGCTGACTGCTCTTCTGCAAGCTGAAATTCCACACTTACAGAAAGCCATGGGAACCGACTCATGGTTTTTGAAAATGTTTACTTTTAGAATGACTATTCCTAGTGGTAATTTTTCCAACAATACTCCGGTACTTGGGTCCAACTTTTTGCTGAAGACATAATTCTTAATATTAGTATGTTATTATTTTTAATTATTGTATGGAAAATTTAAAAACAGAATGGTAGCCCTGGCTTCATCAAACCATGATGGGTGGCCACCATACTCAGCAGGGAACATTCACACCACTAACTATGCAAAATTCTTGCTGCCATTTAGTTTATACATGAGCTACAACAGAAGAGATGCCCCTAGATTGAATTCTGCAGTCCCGAGTGTCAACAGACCATTTGGATGTCAGCAGCATTAGAAGCTTCTGTCAGTAAAATCTAGTTCAGGGTCAGTGAGATGGTTCAAAAGGTTAAAGGCGCCTGCCACAGAAGCCTGGTGATCCAAGTACAGTCCCCAGAACCAACATAAAAGCAGCTGGAGAAAACAAACTACATAAGCTTGTCCCCTGACCTCCACACATATACTATGGTATGCATAGATCCACAAACACAACAATAATCAACATTTTCATAATGAAGGAAGAAAACAGTGTAGCATGGGTAGGCAACAAGACAACACTTTAAAATTTTTTATTTGTTATTACTACGCATGTTGAGGAGAGGCTACCTCTGCTATCAATCAGCTATGCCTTGCCTGGGGTTTGGGGGTGGCTGTTCCTATCTGGTCTATGAAAACTGATGCCTGCCAACACTTGTAAGCCCAGCCACCATAGTGACTAGAGCCGTCAGCAAAGCTGACGAGCCTAACAAAGCCCCAAGCCGGGGGACACAGGGGGCAGAGCTAC
This sequence comes from Onychomys torridus, assembly GCF_903995425.1. Taxonomy (NCBI): domain Eukaryota; kingdom Metazoa; phylum Chordata; class Mammalia; order Rodentia; family Cricetidae; genus Onychomys; species Onychomys torridus. Next base: position 51,844,949 of record NC_050460.1, read on the forward strand.
CTCAGCATTCCTGCAGCCTGGGCTGCTGAGCCACCCTTTCACAGATGTGGCTGAGGCACCAGCAACCACAGGAAAGGCATTTCGAGCCTGAAGCCACTCTTCAAAATCAGTCGGAGCAACTCACGCACCTGCCCACAGACAGCAGCACAGAGACACGTGAAGCATGGAGAGGCAAAGGTCACGTGACCCGTGGATTTTTGTGTACATTGTCAAAAGCAACAGACCTGCCGGGAGTGACATGACATGACTTGTGGCTAGCCTGGGTGCTCCTTTGGTCTTTGTCATGTGGGCACAGAGAAAGAGCAGGCCTTAGTCTTAGGATTTCTCTCAGACGATGAGGAGCTTGAGGCAGTTCATAGACAGCCTGAATCCTGGAGGAAGCCCAATTAACATTAAAGAGAGGCCAACGAAAAAAGCAGAGCAGAGACATGCAGAGAGCCCCTAAACATTCTAGTTTGAGAATTTGGAAACGCTATGCCTCCTAGACACATAAGGGATACGTAATATACTCCAGGTTTTTTCCCCACTCAGAGCTGAGGACCGAACCCGGGGCCTTGCACTTGCTAGGCAAACGCTCTACCACTGAGCTAAATCCCCAGCCCTTGTTTGTTTTTTTATGCACAGGTGTTTGGCTAGTAGACACAGTTGGTTTCTCTGGGGCCCACTGGCTCGCCCGCCCGCTTCCTGGTGTATCAGCATCCCTCCCCAGTTATACAGCACGCTCTCCCCAGGGCAGCTCCAACTGTAATATTGACAACGCTGCCCAGACCATTTCTCATCACAGAGGTACTAAAAGGGGCCGCTGCTGTTCTTCTGGTTACCATTCCAAAGAGGATTCTGGTTTCATGTTACAATAACGAAGACACAAGTTTGAGACTTTACCCTGCTTAAAGGAGGGTGTGCTTGACGGAAATCGACGTCATAACCAAATAGGAACTGAAAATCACTGGAAGAAGCCACATCAGTGTTAAAGGTTCAACAAGGCCAGATGACTAAAGTTTGAAATTATGGGAAGTTAGAATGCTACAGACTAAAGCCAAATGATGGAAACTGCGGGGGAGGGAGAGAGTAGAGGCAAGTGGACCTCTGTGAGTTCAAAGCCAACCTGGTCTACAAATTGAGTTCTATAACAGCCAGAGCTGTTATACAGAGAAAAAGACAGAAAAAAAAAAAAAAACCCAACTAAACAAACAAAAAGCAAATGATCTTGGGCTATTTTTAATACCTCTGAAAGCTACACACTGCACACCTTGTATATGAACTATCACCTTTATAACTTTCAGTACCTTTAAAATGAATTATTTGCAAATGACTGGTTTCCCCTCACTTAAAAAGCTAAGGGCATACCAGATAGTCCTGAAGCCTGTAACAGAGTTTCCCCACTTTGCTACATGTAGCCTATGTGTGGTTCCTGCCAAAGGATGCGCTCAATGCTCTGCCGTACCTGTTTCCTTGTCATGTAACTAATAAAACTTCACACGACTGATTGGACAGTCGACCATGGCATCTGGGGACCTGAACCTGCATGCCAGGGCCACAGTCTCTCACACTCGGCTCCAGCATACACTATCTCTATTCCCTTGGAGATGCCAGCTGTTGTCCTGTCAACGTAGAAAATGGAAGGGCAAACTGTAGCAATTTCCACTCAGAGGTTTTGAGAAGGTAAGGAATTAATATTTATGATTAATATCATCCCCAAATAACCCATTTGGATGTTTGAGTATTTAGAAAAATCTTGTAATTCTGAGATACAGGAGTTGAAGCTTGATACACTCCAGATTTGGGGGGTTGGTTCTTTGTAATCAAGGGTTACACCAAATGAAACCTTTGTTCCAAGACACCTGACCATCCCTTGAGTCCCTTATCCAAGCTGTACAGCTATATTTAGGCAAGAACAGGCTGAGATTGAGCTGCATAGCCCTAGCTGTGGATTCTAGAACAATCTTTCATTTTGAGAGTCTGCCAAGAGTGAGGAGAAGGCCCGGGCTAGGCTTCAGACAAAGATGACTGACAGGTTAAACAGTTGTGGTCAGGATGTGGAAACAGATGGCCCCAAAATAGATCGGATACAGACCTGGTAGACTGTTTTTAACTCCTTGTTCATGTATAAAACACATGCATGCCTTACTAATGGTCACAGGATAGTGGCACACACTATGCTTAAGTTCTTAGGTTTAGACTCTTCAGGTGGAAGTTTTTAATCCCTAAATCCAGATGCATCAGCAATAACACCACACCGTGGAGTTATCTGAACTTACTTCTAGTCCAAATCACTCTAAAACTATCATAACTTTTTTTTTTCAAGACAGGGTTTCTCTGTATAACAGCTCTGGCTGTTATAGAACTCGATTTGTAGACCAGGTTGGCTTTGAACTCACAGAGGTCCACCTGCTATCAACAGGTGGTGTGGGCCAGCTGCTTGGCAAATTCCTCCACTCAACGAACTGAGCACCTGTGTTAGGAGGCGAATGAAGACAAGTCCTATGGTTGGCTTCTAGGAAGACCCATTTCCAGAAGTGGATTAAGAAATGACTAGTGCATAGCATATATATAGCTAACTAATTAAACAAATAAACAGAACAGAAAATGGCGTTAAGTCCTAGAGGACACACCAAAGGCCCGGAAGTGGAGCATGATAAAGCAGAGGAAATTGAGAGAACATAATGGAGCTCCACACTCTTCAGACATCTGTCACCCCCTGCAGTGTTCACTTCCCTCTCTCCTCTCCCCCCATGTCCTCTAGCCACTAACATTCTAGAGCAACACACACACCTACCACACACACACCTACCACACTCAGGTGCATTTTCTCAACACTTCCCATTAAAAGAGAGATTCTAGGACTGGAATCAAGGCTTAACGCATCCTCCAAGTCACCTGTCCATCTCCAATACCTCAGCAAGCAAAGTGCTGAACTAACAGCTGTTGAAAGAATGAACAGCTGGCTAAACACACAGAGAGAGAAGCTTCGAGGAAAAGATCTGCAATAAGAGTTTCCCAGGTAGCTCTCTGTCATATGATTGTGTCTCAACATTGTGAGTTCTCAGCTACCATTCCATCGCCATGCCCGCCTGCCTGCCATGCCCACCTGCCTGACACATGCTCCCCATGATGATGCTCATGGACTCAAACCCAACTCCAAGTCCCAAACAAACTTTCTTCTCTAAGTTGCCTCAGCCATTGGTGTCTTATCACAATGATTAAAAAAAAAATGTAGTTAAGACAGACATCAATATTTTTCATTTTGACAAAGCTTCAAGTGTAATCAACTCCAACAGGGGACGGTCCAAAATATCAGAGAACCATGTCAGCTCTGAAGAGGCATACTGGACGTTTTCTTAGTGAGGCCCACATGGGGGCAATTCCACCTGAATGAGAAGCAAATGAGTAACAGGTTGTTAAGGACCATCTGGACAGCAAAGAGGAATTGCAACTCAAGCCCATCCTTTTCATTACCCTAAGTTCTTGTTCAAAATCGGAGTCATCCAGACCTCCTCAGTTCTTAAGTATTCAGGACTTCGAGGTCTAGGTGCTCAGCTGGACTTTTCTGTTGTTTTTGGTTTTTTTGTTTGTTTGGTTGGTTTTGGTTTTTTGATACAGAGTTTCTCTGTGTTGCTTTTGGAGCCTGTCCTGGAACTCACTTTGAACACCAGGCTGGCCTCAAACTCACAGAGATCCACCTGCCTCTGCCTCCCAAGTGCTGGGGTTAAAGGCGTGTGCCGCTGCCGCCCAGCCTTCTGTTGGTTTTTACCTGTTTTTTCCCTTAAGTAAATTTGTTCTTTGACATCTCTATCTACACCTGTGCTGACTACTCTCACTTCCAAACTGCCTCCAAAAGACCCCCATCCATGCTCCCTCTTCTCCACAAATCTATCATGTTCATGTCTAGTCATTGTATTTTCTGACTCACTGATATCCATCAATCTGGATATAAACCATCTGGGTGATCATAGGTTTAGAGCTCTCCACTCGACCTGATAGCTCCTCTGAGGGCTTACAACTAGAGACAATGATTCCCTTCCCCCAGAATTTATATAAATTTTATATCATTTAAATTATATATATTTTAAAAATAAAATTTATATATATTCTGTTATATATATATATATATATATATATATATATCCTGATATATATAGATATATACACACATACACACACACATATATATAAGTATATATAAAACAATAGTTCAGGAATGAAAGGATCGATCCTGTTAACCCGACTTTTGAAAAATGGTTTCCCAGGTGCTCACGTGCAAAGCCAAGAGCCACAGAGATGAGAACAGTCGCATCTTTATTTCTTTGAGTATATCTAACTTTGTAAATATAGGAACAAAAGATACCTGAGATAACACACCCACATACCGATGGTTCATTTGTCTTACGTTTTCAAATGTACTTTATTTCTTCAGCACACTGTAGTCTAATGCGTAGACAGCACTTTCCTTGGCATGAACTCTGCATTCATTTTGAGACAGTTCAGCTTTACATCAGCTGGCACGATGACTGTCATGTCCGTTCCTATGCAGTGCATCTGCCAACGGGAACCACTTGCATTCTGTTCCAGTTTATACGGCTGCACCTGTCCAGAGAGCAGTACAGAAGAGGGTCCAGTCAGCTGATCCAGCCCACTGCACGACAGCACACAGCGAAATCCGGTGTGTGTTTCTCATGGCTCTGCCTGGCCATGACTTATTAAGTGCTTAGAACCTGGAGGCAATTGTGTGTGTGTGTGTGTGTGTGTGTGTGTGTGTGTGTGTGTGTGTGTTTAGCCACAAGAAGCTGCACAATGCTGAAGACAGCAGTCAAAACTGCTGCTTTGGGTTTGATGCAAATTAGGCCAATGTTTTATTTCACTAGTTTTGTCTGTGCTGGGATGGAACTCAGCTGCTTCCTTGTGCCAGGAACATGCCCCGTCACTTTGCCCAGTCAAAGGGTTTGGAGCATGTTGGCTGCAGGTACCCTTGCAAAGACACCTGTTAGTGCTTATTTCTGTTCAATGGGATTACAAATGATTTTTCAATTTTTTTTTTCTATTTTTCTCTCTTCCTAAATGCATCAGGGCAGCATGGTCATCAGAGTCCTAAAGCCTATTTAACTCTTGAACCTTTGGAAAGACACAATTACCCGCTAATTTCCTAAAGAGGACACAGCTGGAAGAGATACTTTGGAAAGAGAGCAGGACACAGGACTGAAGAGATGGCTTAACGGTTAAGAGCACTGACTGCCCTTCCATAGGTCCTGAGTTCAATTCCCAGCAACCACAGGGTGGCTCACGACCACCTGTAATGAGGTCTGGTGTCCTCTTCTGGTGTGCAGGCGTACATGCACACAGAACACTGTATGTGTAATAAAAAAAATTAATTATATTAAAAAAAAAAAAAAGCAGGACTCACCAAACGGATAAAAGAAGCAGCTTTTCCCAGTTAACTCAAAGGCACCTGCTTCCAGAGCTCTCTTAGGGCTGGGAGTGAATGGGTGTCATGTGCGCACCTTGACACATCCCAACTGATCCTTGAGATCAAACTTTTAAGCCAACTTCCAGCTTAGTATCTCCTCGTGGATGTTGCAAAGCTGTTGCAAAGCTAACACACCCCAAGCTGAAATCTTTCAAATCTCCACCCACCTGTGTCAACTCTCCCCCCCCCCCTTAACTCCCACCCCCAGCTTCCTCTTTTCTTTCTAAGCAGGATCCTATCATTTACCTATTTGCCTGGCCAGTCATTTGAAAAGCACCCACAAACAATCCACATCCACATTGCCAACAGGTCAACTTTTGTTGAGAAGTGTTCCATATTAAAAAAAAAAAAAAAAAAAAAAAAAATTTGAGTATTCCAGCCAGCTCTTCAACACAGTCCGTGGCTACTCACCACATTCTGTTTTGAGCAGCCAGAACAGAGACTGGATAACTTACAAATAAATAATAGGAATTTCTTCTGATAGCTGCAGATGTGGAGTCCAAGAGCAAGACACTGGCATCTGGTGTCCCTGTGCTACATGCTGCATCCCTACGTGAAGGAAGACAGAAGAAACAGAGAAAACCTCTCTCCAAGCCTTTTCCTAAGGGCACCTGCTCCTATGCACTTTGCAAACTACCTCACAGGCCACACCTCCGAAACGGTTATTGGCAGCCCCTGGGTGTGGGAGCGGTGTCCTCCAACTATAGCAATGGCCTTACAAACACAAAGGTAAGATTTACAGTGAAATCAAATCTCACACGGCCCCACGCCTTCAATGATGACAATGAATGGGGTTCAACACCAAACTGAGCTCCTGTGGACTCAACAAAGGCCTGAGCGCGCACACACACAGGAAAGATACAATCATAGGTGGTGCAGAGCGCGATCACTGGGGATGCAGACTTATGGAAGGGAGATTGCTCAGGATGCAGACCTGCGTCATCCTCAGAAAGAGGCCCTGACAAGGAGAGCTCAGATCCTGAGGACATTCTGACCTGGAAGCTCACAGCACTTGCTACAGGAAAAGGGCCTGAGATAGAGGTCAGAAGTCACAGTCTCAGAGACACACTGCTGGATGGCAGGGTGGCATGGAGGTACTACAGACTCTCGGGTGTGTTCCATGGCAGGAAAAGAGGGGAACATTAAGGATACTATGAAAAACGCAAGCATCTCAAGGGACCAAACCTTTCCTTTCCTCCATATTTCCACAAGCTCATCCATTAGACAGCTGTGTTTTATGAATTAGTGTGACCTAAGCGCTCTTGAACTAGGAGTCTGGATCAGTCGGTGTTCTCTAGAGGAACCGAATTTATAGAATAAATCTCTCTGTGGATATTAGAAAGGGTATTTATTAGAATGACTTACAGGCTGTGGTCCAGCTAGTCCAATGATGGCTGACTGTGAACCGAAGGTCCAAGAATCCAGTAGTTGTTTAGTCCATGAGGCTGGATGCTCAGCTAGTCTTCCATATATGCTGGAATCCCAAAGAAGTAGGCTCTAATGCCTGCCAGTGAAGGAATGAACTTGCTAGCCAGGCATGAGCAAGCAGGTAAAGAGCAAAATTTTCCTTCTTTGTCTTGTTTTGTTTTTTCGAGACAGGGTTTCTGTGTGTAGCCCTGGCACTTCACAGACCAGGCTGGCCTTGAATGCAGGATTCACCTGCCTCTGTCTTGGAAGTGCTGGAATTAAAGGCACGTGCTGCCCAATAAAACGGCCTTCTTCCACATCCTTATAAAAGCTTTCCAGCAGAAGGCGTGGCCCAGATTAAAATCAGGTCTTCCCACCTCAAAAAATCTGGGTTAAAGGAGTGTCTTCCCACCTCAGAGATCCAAATTAGAAGTGGGTCGTCCCACTTCAAATTAAGCAAAAAAAATCCCTCACAGGTGTGGCCCATTAGAGAGCTTTAGTTAATTCCAGGTGTAGTCAAGTTGACAACCAAGAATAACCACAACAGAGCCCTAGCAGCAAACTTGGGGGAATGTGAACAGATGGCTTCTGTACAGAAGCTGTTAGCAACCTGTGGGTCTCATCCTTTCTCAGGGGTCACCTAAATCCATGAGAAAACACAGATGTTTACATTACAATTAATAACAGTAGCCAAATAATTCTGAGAGCTAGCTCCCTGGCCATCAAGCCTGGTCAAAATGGCAATTTCTGGTTCAATGAAAGACCCTGCCTCCAGGCAACAGAGTGCTTGGTAGAGAGAAAAACACCTGATGTTTATGCTAAATCTCAAACCCTAGACAAATGGCATATTTAACGTATCAAAGCAGACCTGGCTTCCAGGTTCTCCCAGCATCCCTCAGTGCCTACCTGTTACAGGGTATGGATCTCAGCATACCCTACCCTCTACCCTGAACTCTCCAGCCCAAGGATTGGGCTGCCCTTCCCTCAGAGCTCTTCCCTACATGATGAAGACATTTTGGTTACCCACCCTCTTGTACCTTTGGCCTCCTGGCTGGTTGGTGCACCTGGTTCCCCTCTCTCCACTCTCCCTTCCTCTCTCTCCATCCCCATGTGGCCCAGCTCAGCCTGGTCACGTCCTCTCTGGATTTGCCCAGATGCCCCTGCCTCTTCTCTGCTCTTCCTCATATCTACAATAAACTTTCTCCTCCGCCATATCTAGGAGCAGTCATGCCCTTTCCTTTTCTTTTGCTGTCTTTCTTTTTTTTTTTTTTTCCATTTAGTCTAGCTTTAGCCTCTTCATGCATGCACATGGGCCTGTGTACACTCATACTTAGGGGTATGCACCATATACAACAGCACACCATACAGACACACACACACACACACACACACACACACACACACACACACACACACACACACACACACACACACACTTCCCCTCATACCATCCTAATCAGATGACTCCCCCCAAATACCATCCTAATAAGCTGAATCCCCCCTAAATATTCCCTCTGCTCTGTGACCTCTGCAGGGGTCACACTCAAACACTGAGCTATGTGCTAGGTGTTAAGTGAGCACATTTCAAAGCCTGCAGACAGAAACACAAGCCAAGACACCACCTCAACATTACAAGGTGTGTTATCCAAGCACACAGGTGCCATCTTTGCTGCCACAGCTCTTGGACCTTGCGAGGCAATGCCAGCCCACTCCATGTGGTGGGCAACCTGAGCCTGGCTCACTTTCCCCCGGCACTGAATATATGGCATCTCCTCCAAATATCACCACTCACTCGCAGGCACCAATCTACTTTCTCCAGTGATATTCGCCTTGGTTCTCCAGACCCGCTTTGTTATGTTAATCAACTCTTTGAGGCAAATCTTTCTCAGAGATCCAGGCACCTATGGTTTCTCCCTGTTTCCTTTACAAAACTGGATTCAGGAATGGTTTGGTAAACCCATTCACACAAAAGCACACACACACACACACACACACACACACACACACACACAATGAGTCTATTTTGTTTTTTAAAAAAATGTCTTGAGAGCTGGAAAGATAAGCCAATGTTTATTGAAGAGCTCATAGTACTCTTACAGAGGACCTGGGTTCAGTTCCCAGCACCCATACGGTGGCTCACAATCATTAGTAACTCCAGTTCCAGGGGATCTGTCACCTACTTCTAACCTCTGAGGGTACCAGGCACATGTGTGGTACATAAATATACATTCAGGCAAAACTACTCATACACATAAAAATAAATAATAAATCAATTGAAAAGGTGTTTTGATTATTGTATATTATTGAAATATAAGGCTGGGTTTCATTTTGACATTTCCATACATGTACATAATATATTTTGATTCACCCCAACCCAGTACTCACTTTTGACCTCACCCCAACTCCTGATAATCTCCTTCCTCTTCCTAATTCTTCTATTTTCATACCTTTGTTTTTAATTTAAAGAAATGAATAACAAAGTACAATACCCGAGGGTCAGTAGGACATATCTGGTAGGTGTCTGTGAGCGTGTAAATGAGAATGTCCCCCATGGGCTCAGACATTTGAACACTGGGTCACCACTTGGTGGTGCTGTCTGTCGAGGTTTTAGAGGTGAAGTGTTGCTGAAGGAAGTATGTCACTGGGGGAGGGTGGTGGGCCTTAAGTGACAACCCCACATCTTACCTTGAATCACATCTTACATTTATTCACTCTATTAAGTTAGTACTGCTGGTTGGAATTTAATTACAAAGCTGTCACTGGAGTTGGTTGCTTTTTTTTTTTAACTCTTTTGGGTCTTTGCTCTTTGTGGGGGCCCACCATCCATCCCCCAAATAATCACACAGTCTTACTCTTACTTATGAATGCCTGGCCTTAGCTTGGCTTATTTCTAGCCAGCTTTTCTTAACTAATTATCCCATCTATCTTTTGCCTCTGAGCTTTTACCTTTATTCTACATACCTTTCTTTACTTCTTACTCTGTGGCTGGCTGTGTAGTGGGGTGGCTGGCCCCTGGAGTTCTCCTCCTCCTCCCAATCCTAAATCTCTTTCTTTCCAGACTTCCCATTCTATATTTTCTCTCTGCCTGCCAGTCCTGCCTATTGGCTGTTCAGCTCTTTATTAGACCAATCAGGTGTTTCAGACAGGCTCAGTAACACAGCTTCACGGGCTTAAACAAATGCAATATAAAAGAATACAACACATCTTTCTATCATTAAACAAATGTTCCACAGCATAAACAAATATAACACATCTTTAACTAATATTCTACAACATGTCACTGATATCATCTTTTTTTATTATCGTTGGGCTGTGTGCGATGGACAGTCAGAGAAATTCCGAATCTGTCTGCAGTTAGTAAGAAGACCAAAATTAATTCTGTATATGTGCAATAAAAATGTAATGGAGATTAAAAAAAAAAAAAAACTGTCATTTCCAAGCAAAGCAGCCACCCTAGTGGCACCTGTCCCAGCTGCCAGAGGATCCACTGCTTGTGTCTAGGGCTATGTGGGTGGGTGCTAAAGAGCCCATATGGTATGATGTTCATTTCCTGAATTGCAGGCAAACAGCAGGTGGACTGTCTTCCGACTGTCTTTTTAAAAAGCAGAACAGCTAGAAAGTCCAGGATCTGGCAGGTGGTGTGAGTCCTTGGGAAAGGTGAAAGGGCACAGAGAGGGAAACAAGCCTGTCTTCTATGATAATGAGGACAGCAGTAGTGTCATGATGGAGAAATACCCAGAAATATTGAATAGCTCATCTGTGTTTGCAGTTGGCTCTCAGACCTAAGGGACATGTAGCACTCATGTCAAGAACTCAAGCTTTTGTTTTGTTTTGTTTGATCAGGCCAGGACTTTGCCACACTGCCATTAAAAGCAGAGTAGGAGATGCCAGAGACACTGTTTAGATCCTAAAATGCTTCCTCGCAAGTACAAGGATCTGAGTTTGGCCCCTAGAGGCCATGTAAAGCTGAATGTGGGATGCACCCATGCAATCCCATTGCTAGAGAGGCAGAGATGGGTGAATCACTGGGCTCACTGGGCTCACTGGTCAGTAAACCGAGTCTGTTTGGTGATTTCCAGATCATTAAGAGACCCTATATCAAAACACAAGATGGACAACTCTAGCAGAATGATACCAGAGGTTAATCTTTGGGCTACACACATGTGCACATATGCATGCATATATACACCCATAGTTGCATGCACCCTCACATATGTGAACATTCACACAGGAAAGCAGAGTAAGATGCTTAGCCATAGGGAGGTCCTAGTCAACAAGAGATTGGGACGAAAACACATTGTATTAGTCAAGATTCTCTAGAGAAACAGAATTTACAGAATGAATCTCTCTGTATATATAGAAAGGGGATTTATTAGAATAACCTACAGGCTGTGGTCCAGCTAACCTAACAATGGCTGCCCATAAATGGATGGTCCAAGAATCTGGCAGTTGTTCAGTGCATGAGGCTGGATGTCTCAGCTGGTTTTCAGTATACAATGGAATCCCAAAGAAGCAGGCTGTAATGCCAGTGAAGGAATGAACTTGATAATAAGGTGAGAATAAGCAGGTAAAGAGCAAAAACTTCTTTCTTCCTTGTCTTTGTATAGCAGTGGTTCCCAACTTGGGAGTCACCACCCCCTTAGAATCGAATGTCCCCTTTCACAGGGGTCGCCTAAACCATCAGAAAACACCGATGTTTACATTCCCATTCATAAAAGCAGCAAAATTACAGTTATGAAGTAGCGGCAAAAATAATGTTATAGTTGGGGGGGGTCACCACAACATGAAGAACTTATTAAAGGATCACAGTATTAGGAAAGTTGAGAACCACTGTTCATAAGCTTCCAGCAGAAGGTGGGCCCCCGATGAGAAATGGTTCCTCCCACCTCAAAAGATCTGGATTAAAGGTGTATCTTACCACTTCAAAGATCCCGATTAGAAGTAGATCTTCCCACCACAAATTAAGCAAAAATATCTCACAGGTGTGCCCTATCTTAGGCTTTTAGTTAATTCCAGATGTAATCATGTTGACAACCAAGAATAGACATTGCACACATCATGGACAACACCTGAAAAACAGGGAGAGTAACAGAAAAAGGCGGCAAGTGTCTTAGTTTGGGTTTCTTTTGCTGTGAAGAGACACCATGACCACAGCAACTCTTCTAAGGAAAACATTTAATTGGGGTGGCTTGCTTACATTTTCAGTTGTTCAGTCCATTATCCTCATGGTGGGACATGGCGGCATGCAGGCAGACATGGTGCTGGCTACATCTTGATCAGAAGGCAACAGGAAGTGGACTGAGACACTGGGCTGTATCTTGAGTACAGGAATCCTCAAAGCCTGCCCCTACAGTGACACACTTCCTCCAACAAGGCCATACCTGCTCCAGCAAAGCCACACCTCCTAACAGTGCCACTCCTACGAACTTATGGGGGTCAATTACATTCAAACTACCACAGCAAGCTATAGTGAGCTATCTTTGGCCTGGAGGCAAAAGATTGTCTCCACTGGTTGTATTAATATCCCAAAGGAAGGGAGTTTTGATCGGTTCCCAGTTTGAAATCATAAAAGGAAATCCCCATGCATCTCCCATCTCAGGCAGAGAGAGGATGACTTGAGATGTAAAGCTGGGCCCTTGTCCCTATGGCCTGTTCAGACTGTGTCAAAACACCATCAAGTTTCTATGTGCCCCAGTGAGGCATTAGGAAGAAGTGGACATGCTTCTAAGCCTCCAGTGCAAGTGCCTTGATTTTAAAGCCCTCTACGAAAGTCTGGCCAAACTTCCTGGAAGAGGAAAGAACAAATGGAAACCTTTAGCTTAGGCTTCTAATAGTTTACTTGGTAGATGTAGTTGGTTTCTTGACTCTTTGGGGGCCTGCCACCCAGCTCCTAAATGCCCAGCATTAGCTTGGCTTGTTTCCTGCCAGCTTTTCTAACTTAAATTATCCTGTGTCTCTTCTACATTTTGCCTCTGGGCTTTTTAACCTTTATTCTATATGTCTTTCTTTCCTTCTTACTCCATGGCTTGCAATATGGCTGGGTGGCTGGCCCCTCGCATCCTCTTCTCCTTTTCCTTTTGTCAATCCTCCCTCCTTTCTCTTGAGTCTAGACTTCTCCTATTTATTCTCTCTGCCTGCCAGCCTCCCCCACCTATCCTTTCTCCTGCCTAGCTATTGGCCATTCAGCTCTTTATTAGACCATCAGGTGTTTTAGACAGTCAGAGTAACACTGCTTCACAGTTAAACAAATATAACATAAAAGGATGCAACACATCTTTGCATCATTAAACAAATATTCCACAGCATAAACAAAGGTAACACATCTTCAACTAATACTCCACAACAGGTAGACACAGCAATATAGAGCTCTTTGTAATTAAAAAAGAGACTTGCAGAGGAGGACATAGGTACCTGCAGTGACAGTAATCCAAATTTCCTATGAATGAACCTGTCACTTGGTCATGGATTCCATTGGTCTGTCAATCACAAATCTACCATTCCCCAGCAACTCTCATCTGTCATCTTCCTGTCGGGTTGTATCTTGCTGAGTTTTAAAGGTTCTGTTTTCTTCAAGTTAAAAGATGAATATCAAGTGGGATAATCTCAGCACTGAGGAGGCAGAGGCAGGAGGATGTCTGGGAGTTCGAGGCCATACTCATCTACATTGGGCGCTCCAGGACAGCTCATGGGGTAGTCACAAAGACTCCTTGGACATGAGTGTAAAGCAATAGAAAGTATTTATTAGCTGACTGTTGACTACACTGGGTGTTCCAGGTCCCAGTGTAACACTGAGTCTTTCTCAGGGTGAGCTTTTAAGCACAAAAACCATGTTCAAGTTGACATACTTCAGTTAACAAGAACAGCCAGCCAGGAGCAGAACTACAGAAGCCAAAACACAAGGTTAGTACATGGACTTTCCTGGAACTACAGACTTTGACAGCTTAGGTCTTTATTTTCATTTTGGCAGGTGGTGCTGTCTACATGCTGAGGTTTAGAGTCTGAATGCTACTTTCATCATGGAGTCAGTTGTGCTAAGGTCTAGGGACTTTTTAAGGTCTGGGACTTACTAAGGTCTGGGCTTTGTTACACTAGGATTCAAATATATACATGATATCTTCCACTGACTCAAAGGACACGGTTTTGTGTAGTATAAATATTCTTGCTCTTTCTAAATGCCCCCAAAGTAGGCCTACTCACCTCTTCCCTCGTGTCCAATTCCTAAGCAAGCCTTCCTGGACTTGATCTTCAAATTCTAACTATAGTCCATCTCATTGTGTCCTTGTCAAAGCTATCAGTGTTTCTTGGTTAATCCAAGGTAGAAGTTCCTTTAGCCAGAGAAACACAACCCAGAAAAAATGGATTAACAGTCATATAGGTGGAGGGAGAGAGAGAGAGAGAGAGAGAGAGAGAGGTACTCTGAAGATGTGTAGGGTATTACACGCTGTTTGATTCTATGAGTTGGCATTTACTGAACACAGGCAAAGTGTCCTAAGAGAAAAAGAACTGGGTCCTGATGGGCATGGAGTTACTCTTGGAAGGTCAAGAGCTACAGAAATCATTTAGCCTCTCTCTCTATCATGTGTGTGTATATACATGTTCGCATGTGTGTGTGTGTCTGTGTCTGTGTGTGTGTGTGTGTGTGTGTGCATGTGGAGGCCAGTGGTCAACATCAACGTTTTCCTTTGCTCTCCATATTATTTGATTTATTTATCTGTAAGTCAGGGTCTCTCAATGAACCTGGAGCTCATCTGTTGGCTAGACTGACTAACCAAGCAAGCCCAAGGGATCCACTTATTCACCTGTCCCTGCCTTCCCATGGCGGGCATTACAGACTCATACTGCCTAGGTATTTTTTTATATTTTTTTTATTTTACAGGTGAGTCCTGGGGATCCAATTCAGACCCAGCACTATACTGACTGAGTCACCTCTACAGTCCCTTGGTCTATCACTCTGTTTCTTCTTAGTAACAGAAGACACTGCTCTGACAAAAATGAACGATAAAGGGTCTTCAAAACTCTCTCATCTTTCGGCACACCGTGACTGTGAATGAGTCACGTCTGGAAGTCTCCCAAAGCTTGCTTCTCTGTCACCACCGACCTTCCTGAGGGGTTTTGAATTGGGTACGTCCTACAAAAAGTCACTAGAAATGGCGCCAGCTCTCAAGGCAGGCACAGGCTGGGGATGACAAGCTGCAGATGTTCAATTGTGACTTTTAGCCCCCTGCCTCAGCAGGCCTGTCTCACCATAATGCTCTTTGATTTCCTGATGGGTCTTTCATGAGGACACATTGTAGTTAATAAACCTTCAGTGTCCCTGACTGAAGACGGCAGATGAGGGGTTAGTATGGCAGCTGTCTTTTATTGACTGGATCTTAAAGACAAAGGGAGGTGGCCAAAGATGATCCAAAGCCCAGTCTCCTGCAGCCAGTAAGGAATGTTTCAAGAGACTGTCACACACAACTGAAGATGCCTTCAGAGAGGAAAAGCAGTTGGTCAGAATTTCATTCAATCTTCCCATCATTCATTTTCTTCCCTTAGTCACATTTGGGGAGCTTCTATTATCTCCCCCAAACTCAACAACTCTCTGAGACACAAAGACAAATGTGGCCTATAGTTTTTGACCTGAGACCGTTCCTCAGCACCCTCTTGGGAACAGCCCTAATTTTTATGGTCAGTGCTAGGGATTCGAACTCAGATCCTTGTCTTGCACAGCAAGGACTCTTAACTGCTGAGCCATCTCTTCAGCCTCAGCATTTGTCTTAAGCCTGGCACTTCACGTAAAACAACTGGGATATTTGCTATCTAAAAGTTGAACTTTCGGGGCTGGAGAGATGGCTCAGAGGTTAAGAACACTGGCTGTTCTTCCAGAGGTCCTGAGTTCAATTCCCAGCAACCACATGGTGGCTCACAGCCATCTGTAATAAGATCTGGCGCCCTCTTCTGGCCTGCAGGCATACATGCAAACAGAACACTGTATATATAATAAATAAACAAATCTTAAAACTTGAACTTTCACATCCAAATCAAATAACAAATGGAGGCTGGAGGATTGGAAGTTCAAGAGCATCCTTGGCTACTTGGTGAATTTGAAGACAGTACGGGTTACATGAGCATGAGACTCTGTGCCCCCCCCCACACACACAAATGAGTATTGAAAACAGATCTACTGTACACTTAAATTTTTCTGTGAGTTTAAGGACTCTTCCGAAAAAATCAGTGGTTCCCTATATTAACAAAAGTGGTATGTTCAGAACTATACAATGATAGCATCAACATTTGGAAAAGCCACATTAACCAGGAGAGTGCTGTGTTCTAAGTTATCAATGCTCAGTGCTATACAACCGCATGTCAGAAAAATGTTGCATCCAGGATGGAGTACTGCTCAGTTATATTTAAATGATGTGTGTGTGTGTGTGTGTGTGTGTGTGTGTGTGTGTGTGTGTGTGTACACACGCACGCGTGCTTGCCCACATGCATGTGTATGCATGTGTGCATGCTCGCACTATAGCATGCCTGTGAAGGTCAGAGGACCACTTTTGGGAGTTGACTTGCTTTCCACTTTCTTGAGGCAGGGTCTCTCTATTCACTCCTGATGCTCTTTGTACTCCAGACTAGCCGACCCATGAGCTTCATTCTCCCGTCTCTCATCTCTCAGTAGATGTCTAAGATTATAGCTGTATGCTATTCTATGCCAGCTCTTTTACATGGATGGGTTCTGGGACTCCAACTCAGGTGGGCTTGTGGAGCAAGCACTTTTAACTCACTGAGCCATCACACTGGCCCACGTCAACCATTTTTTAAAATTTATTTTTATTATTTTTCATCTTGTGTAACTGCGTGTATTTGCTTGTGAGTATATGCATGTGAGTGCAGGTGCTGGGGGAGACCAGAGGCCCCTGATCTACAGGAGCTGGAATTACAAGAAGGTTGTGTGCTCCTTGGTGTGGGTGCCGGGAACTGAACTCTGGTTCTCTGGAAGAGCAGCAAGTCCTCTTAAGTGCTGAGCCATCTCTCTAACTAATTTTTAACAGCCGTGTGAGCACTTGGTTTTGGGGTTAGTACAATGAGAGCTGGCATGTGTTGTTATAACATCAAAGAATAAGTCCTTCAAATACCCTTCCCTCCCCAACTTCATGTTCATGAAAGACCAAATCTGTGTCCTCTCCTTCAACAAGAGCAAAATCTCACCAGAGAGCCAGGCAGTGGCGCACGCCTTTAATGCCAGCACTTGGGAGGCAGAGCCAGGCAGATCTCTGTGAGTTCGAGGCCAGCCTGGTCTACAGAGCAGGATGCAGGACAGACTCCAAAACTACACAGAGAAACCCTGTCTTGAAAAACAAACAAACAAACAAACAAACAAACAAATAAACAAAAAATATCACTAGAGACTGGATGCCAGAGAACATGTATGACTTTGATGTCCTTAGTGGAAAATGTACCACTCTTCTCACTAAATTTCATTTCCTTTCAAAAACTTATTTTCCATAAACAGATATGTTGGATTGGTTTATGAGTTTTAATGGATAGACTTTAAATTGACAATTTTCCTGCTTCCGTTTGTGGAAGAGTAAATGTCAGTAACCAGAACAGGCAGGGAAAAAGCAATTGTTGTGATTTTTGAGACTACCACAAGGTTCTAAGACAAAAAAAGTTTCAACACCTCTTGTCTGAGTTGCTTCTCTTCTAGCTGTGACCTGACAGGAAGCAGGGCTCCTCTGTTCAAAGCAGGAGCCCAGGCCCAGCATAAGCTCGGGAGCAGGGGCATTCCCTTTCTCAGCCTTTGTGTTCAGTGGGAGAAGGCCAGCCACAGAGCCAATTTGTTTGCCTCAGTCTATGGATTCAAATGTTAAAGCTGCTTACTACGTTCTAACGGAAACTATATATATATAGATATAATACATCTGAGCAAATGCCTAGACACCCCATGACCCAGCCAGGGTGGCACGTTAAAGACAGGAAGAGTCCAAGGTCCTCTTCAGCTACATAGTAAGTCTGAGACCATTTTGAGCTGCATGAGACTCTGTCTCAAAAAAAAAAAAAAAAAAAAAAGAAAAGAAAAGAAGAGAGAGAAGGGGTGAGGAGCGGGGAAGGAGGCCTTTATCATAGGCTCCCATGTATAGAAAACCCAGTAGGGTTCAGCACTGTCCAGCTCCCAAGCATCACTAGGATTCTTCAAAGACATCCTCTGCAGAATGGAGATTATAGTAACTGTGACTCAAGTTGCACTTCGTTCCAGGATTAGGTTCTGAGAGCAAAGGATTGGCAGATTTCAGATGGCAGCCATGAGTTTTGGGAGCAACAGCTTGCTGAAGCAGCTGTGGCAGGGCAGGAGGATCCCCCCAGCCCCGGCCTCACATCACGTTTGAAAGGCAGAGAGGCTGGGGCTAAAGATGTACCCCAAGACTGGCACTCAGACAACTGAATGTGTAGCCTGGAGGCAAGCCAAGACACCTTCCATGGCTGGAATAGCTGCTGCTGTTATCCTCAGGGATCAGTCTTAGCTCTGCATCCGTTGCCATGGAGACCATCTAAGTCTTCTGTTTTTCCCTTAGTGATGATCAAGAAAACCTACACACATACCTATTCAGGAAATATTCTAATATGTGAGCTCACACCAAAATAAATGACTATGTCCTTTGTAGAAAACAAAAGCAACAGTGTCTGGGGAAAGAATAGGGAAGCCAGTCTGCTCCAACAATGGGAAAGAGGTTAGTAGCTACCTTCGAGACAGCATTCGGCTTTTCTGGTTTCAAATAAAACCTGTTTGTATTACAAAATATGGGAAATTCATACAACACAAAAGAGAATCCTTAAAATTACCTATACCCATGTCTCTTTTTATGGTAAAAGCAAACAAACAAACAAACAAATAAGATATAAGTCTGTTCTTCCTATTCCTGGGACAACCACCTTTATCAATTTGGTTCAAATCAGTCCTGCCAATTTGTCTTATTTTTATATATCTGTCTGTCTGTCTACCCATCCATCTATCCACATGTCTGTGTGTGTGTGTGTGTGTGTGTGTGTGTATGTGTGTGTGTGTGTGTGTGTGTGTTTAAGTTTTGGTACAGGAGGCCCGGCAGGGATGGTACACTAGCCTTTAATCCCAGCACTTGGGAGGCAGAGGCAGGTGGATCTCTGTGAGTTCAAAGCCAGCCTGGTCTACAGAGCTAGTTCCAGGACAGCCAAGGCTATATAGAGAAACACTGTCTTGAAACAAACAAACACCAAACAAAACAAAAAGTTTTGAGACAGGGTCTTGATATATTGCCCAAACTGGTCTTGAACTCATACTCTAAGAGATACTTCTGTAGACTCCTGTGACTACAAGTACATTCTATTGAGCTTGGCTCCTTTGTTCATTTACTGATTTATTCAATATTTATTAATCATTACCTTGGTCCAAACACTGTCCTAGACATGTGCAGGCCATTGATAAATGAGTATCTGTTACTTTCCTGTGAGAAAATACCATGACCAGGAACAACTTGCAGAAGGAAGAAGTTATTTTGGCTTACAGCTCCAGAGAGGTACGAGTCCACCACAAGAGGGGAGCAGCAAGCAGCAGACTCAGCAGCAAGAACAGAGAGCAACACCATGTCTTGAACAAGCAGGAAGCAGAGACAGTGAACTGGAAGTGGAGAGGGACTATAAACACTCAAAGCCCACCCCCATGACCCACTTCCTCCAGCAAGGCTCCACCCCCAAAGGTTCCACATCCTCCCTAAACAGTGCCAACAACTGAGGACCAAGCGTGTGAATACCCAAGCCTATGAAAGGCATTGTATTGTCATTCAAACCACCACAGCCAATAAGAAGACCTCCTTCCCCATGGATGCTACATTCTACTGAGAGGAGACAGAAAATTAACCAGACATGAATCAACAAACAGAAAGCTACTGACTTGTGACAAACGCTCTGTAGAAAATGAGGGTGTATCATCTTTAGAGGACCCACTGAAGAGAAAAGCATCTTGGTGAAGACTGGGAGAAGATATTCCTGGGACCAGGAAGAGTAGAGAAAGAAGGGGCCTTAATGCTCACACAGAAAGGAGATGGGTGTGTCTAACCTGTGACTCATGGGCCATCTGTATGTATCTCAGGATAACCATAATGTGGCCCAATGCATTTGTGGATGACAGCATCTTGTCACAAAAGGCTGAGTCTAGAGCCTGGTGGGGATGACAGGAGAGCAAGAAAGAGCAGCAGTTGAAGAGGTGAGCCATAGACAAGTCATAGAAGGTTTGGGAAAAGTAAGTACCAGGAAAAAAATCTTAAGACACTAAAAGAGTTTTAGCAGGGCGGAGGGATTTGCTCTGTCTGTTCCTTTTGGAGTTTTCATTCTGGGGAAGAGATTTAGGGCAAAGGTCAACAGAACTCAGCAAGTTCCTTATTTAAGTGGGAAAGGGGAGCATGGCTCAGGCTCTTGGGGAGGGGAGGCACTTGGGGAGAGGACTCAGTGGGTAAAGGTTCCTGATGCTGGCCCTGATGCTGGTCCTGATGCTGGTCCTGATGCTGGATCCCTGATGCTGGATCCCTGATGCTGGTCCTGATGCTGGATCCCTGGGACACACACAGTGGAAGGAGAGAACTGACTCCTGTAAGTTGTTCTCTGACCACCACTGTGACACACACACACACACACACACACACACACACACACACACACACATACACACACATACACACACACATACACACACACACATATACACACATACACACACATACACACACATATATACATAAATAAATGTTTAAAGAAGGGTATATCTCAAAACCTTAGAATTACTATATGAACCTCACGAGGACTCTCCACAAAATTAAAAATGATCATGGTTTCAAGAGAATAATCCTAGCACACTCCTCAAGAAATGGCAGCAAGGCTCTTTTTCTTCTCTTCTCTTCTCTTCTCTTCTCTTCTCTTCTCTTCCCTTCCCTTCCCTTCCCTTCCCTTCCCTTCCCTTCTCTTCTCTTCTCTTTTCTTTTCTTTTCTGGTCTTTTCCCCCTTAAGATCATGTTTAAATGTAAATCCCATTGAAGACCTACACATTTAAATAGTTTTATTCAAAATGAATGAAAACCAAAAGCTTAGTCTCACAGAAGGTCAAGTTGATGATGGCATTGGGGCAAGGGTGGAAAAGTCCCCACAACAAGAACCTGGTATGACCACATCCTAATCTCATGCTACCTCAGATTTTGGCTATAGGTGCCAACTGCCAGAGGAAATCGAAAATGGAGACGCCAAAAATGCAGATGCCTTGGGCGCCACACTGACTTGCTGTTTTTTTACTATTCTCTTTTCATTTATTTGTTATTGTTGTTGTTGAGTGTGTGCGTGTATGTGAGTGCCTACGAGTGTCAGTGTGCGTGAGTATGTGTAAATGTGCCTGCGTGTGCACATGTGTGTGTCTGTGTGTGCTGAGTGTGTGTAAATGTGCCTGCATGTGCACATGCGTGAATGTGTCTGTGTGTGCGTGTGAGTGTGTAAATGTGACTCTGTGTGTGCCCGTGCACATGTGTGCACAACACAGCATGGTGCCTGTGTGGAGGTTAGTGGACTAGTTTTCCAGAGCTGGTCTCTTTCACTTCAAGGGTCTCTCTCATTTCTACAGCTGTACTGCATAGCCCAGGCTAGTGGGCCTGTGAGCTTCCCAGGGATTCTCCTGCCTCTTTCTGCCAGATCCCAGTGGGAGTGCGGGGTTTGCCGATGGGAATCACAGGATCTGGGTGGGCTCTGGGAGATGGGACTCAAGTGCTTTTACCCACGGATCCATCGCCCTGGCCCGACTGGCTGTTTCTTAAGGTAGCCACTAAGGGTACTGCTGTCCATTATAGTGATTAGTCAGTTTAGAAAATACTGCAAGTATCTGTGAAGACATGCAAGACCCCACGGAGCATGTTCAGTCAAGTCCCAGAGGAGGAAGCACAATCCAGAGCTCACACGTGGCCTCTGGTTTAAAGGACAATGAGCATCTCTGCTGGCGATGTATTGGAAGGATGACCAGCATAGTAATATAGTAATATGCCGAACAATTTATATTCAGCTGCTGAGATTACTGGCACGGGAAAAGGAAGTGACTTAATTGTCTTCCAGTCGACCCTTCAAGATGTAAAATTATTTCTTCTCACACTGCCAGAACCAACGTACTCCACTTAGTGTGACCCAGAAGCACATAACTTATTGGATGGCATAGTGTGGCCCTCCCAGAGTCCTGATACTGTGATGGCTCAGATCATCCACTGTTTGTTTGTTTGTTTTACATTCAGAGATGTGAGGTATGTATGTGTGCAAGTGTGTGTGTGTACTTACATGAGTGTGTATACTGTGCATGTATGCCTGAGGGCTATTTAATAAAAGAAAGGGCCTTTTTATTTTCGATAGGACCACAGCATATGAGGAAATCACGGAGGAGACAGCATCCAGACTCGTGGCTTCAAGTGCTGTGGTACCAGTTCCGAATCCCTGCCGTAAGCTACTCAAGAAGACCCAGTGCTTCGAGTGTGCCGTGCGCGGTCGCTTGCCTCTGTGTCCCTGTAGTGGGGTACAACGTCACAGGGTCTCTGAAGACAGGAAGTGTAACAGGCAAGCAGGACGACAGTGACTGAGACCCAGGACAGGTGTAACCTTCAAAAACACATACCCCAGAGATGAACTCCCTCTAACAAGCTCCATTTCTACCATCGCCCCAAATCATGGTACCATCTTGAGACCAGGCCTGAGCCTGGGAAACCATTAGCCACTCTCTAGACACTGTCGGCTCCACCCCTGACCTTGTCTCAATCTCAGGCTCTCACATCCAGCTGCTGCCTTTCCATCTCCACTCACTTTAACAAGCGTGGGAAGCTTGGGTGAACTTTCGAACTTCCGGTGTCCCTCCCTCTTTCTCATCTGCGTGGATGGCAACTCCTTTCCTGCAGATGCTCAGTCATCCTTGACTCTCGATTCTCTCCCACTCCACATACGAACCCATCGACCAATTCTCTCTACTTCCTAAAATAGACCCACAACACATCCGCCTCTCCACAGCTCCGATGTCACCAGCCCACACCACCACCACCGCTTTGCCCCTGAATTTGGAGGAACCTTCTAATGGGCCTTTTTAAAATCCCTTTCTCTCACTTTTTACATTACATTTTACTTATTTAAAAAATTTTAATTGGCCAGGCAGTAGTGGCGCACGCCTTTAATCCC
The DNA here is from genome assembly GCF_903995425.1 of Onychomys torridus. NCBI lineage: Eukaryota > Metazoa > Chordata > Mammalia > Rodentia > Cricetidae > Onychomys > Onychomys torridus. The sequence goes on from NC_050460.1 coordinate 51,868,011, forward strand.
AGCACTTGGAAGGCAGAGCCAGGCGGATCCCTGTGAGTTCAAGGCCAGCCTGGTCTACAGAGCAAGATCCAGGACAGATTCCAAAACTATGCAGAAAAACCCTGTCTCGAAAAACAATAACAACAAAAATTTAATTAGCATATACACAATATTAGGTTTCACTATGACATTTTCTTTCTTTTTTAAGATTTATTTATTTATTATGTATACAGTGTTTTGCCTGCAGGCCAGACAAGGGCACCAGATCTCATTACAGATGGTTGTAAGGCACCATGCGGTTGCTGGGAATTGAACTCAGGACCTCTGGAAGAGCAGCCAATGCTCTTAACACCTGAGCCATCTCACCAGCCCCCTCATTATGACATTTTCAAATACAACTAGTCACTGTTGATTCTTCCTGAAACCTTTCCCTGTGTTCTCTGAAGTGTTCTTCTGATGTATTTGAAACCTTCTATATTAACAACCAAACACACAGTAAATAGTGATAAAAATCCTACATCCATTCTTCCCCCAACCTCAGTAGTGATTGTTACATGACTGTTTTTGCTTGACTAACATCTCCCTCTTCCAAACCCAACGACTGCCTGTCTCTTGCCCAAGTTTAACCCAAAATCCTTTCCAGGCACACAAACTCCCTTCCTTTCACCTTGCCCTGCCTCCCACAGCTGCAGCCTTTGGGCTGTTTCCCAGCTGCCTTAAGGATGCTCTTGCCTTGGTCCTGGCTATTCCTCCTCATGCTTGTTCTCTCTCTTCCGTCCAGTCTTCACCCACAGATTCCTAAAGCCTGACCCCGCTAACGGTCTACATGTAGCAAACAGAAGCGTTCCTCTCTACCCACAGGATTTCCTAAAACTTGGCTGCTAAGGATAACAGTTTATATGTCTGTCTCCACCTCACCCCGGCTTGCCCACCTTTCTACACTGAAATGAATTCACACGATGACCTATCTGGGTGAAGCTGCCCTGTGCAAGAAGGCTCAGTAGCTGTCTCCCTGAGCTGAACAATTCGGTCTCATGTATATAGGTAAACTGGGTACTAGCATGCACATGTTCAAAGAGTGAACCTTCGATCCTGCTCTGAGCTAGAGATCTCATTTGCAGGCTAGGGCAGGGATTTTGAATTTTATTCTTGGTGTTTGCAGTGATTGAAGTAGGAAGTGTCACCCGTAGGCTTGGCTATTTGAAGAGCTGGTGCCCAGAGGATGGCACTGTTTCAGGAGGTGTTTTAGCCTTGCTGGACAAAGTGTGTCACTGGGCGGGGGGGGGGGGGGGGGACGGGGGGAGGCTTTGAGACTTTATAGCCTTGCTCAGCTTCCATTTTGTTCTCTTTGCTTCGTGTTTGAGATTGAAGATGTGCTCTCTCAGCTGCCTGCTCTGGCCACCATGCCTGCCGCGTGGTGCTTTCTTTCCCCCACTATTACGAACTCTCTGTAACCGTAAGCCAGAATAAACCTTTCTTCCATAGCTTGTCTTTGGTCTTGGTGCTTTATCACAACAGAAAAGCAATTAACATAGTGTAGTTGTGTAATGTCTAAGATCACAACAAACGTTCTCTGTCGTCATCCATACTTAAGAACGTTGAAGGGTGTGCTTTGAATAAAATGTTATGCCTTTTGTCATGCAAAATGTATAATGATGAGGACAAGTAAAACTTGTGCTTTTCAGGGAGAGTGTAACACAGAATCACACACTTCCCCTCCACCACACCTGAAGGCTTCCACTGCTCCCAGGACCCACTGAAACCTCAGAGGTTTAGGTGCAAACATTGCCTGCCAGAGGCCAGCCACATCTGGCTGCCCACTGGGTCCCCTGCACCTGTCAGAGTTTGGGTATAAGCGCTGAGTTTATTCACTTGTACACACATTCATCTATAGACTTGTCTTTGTCTCTACCCACTGCTCAGGAAAAGGTGAGGGCCCTGGACTATGAGGTGCCAGATCTGTGAAAGGAGCCATGTCATCTTTTCCCAGCATCCTCTGGGGTCTCAGCACTTTCTGGGAATTGATGTCCTGCCACAGAAGGTTCATGCTGTGCCTGGGATTATAGATTAGGGAATGTGTGCAAGTGTAACTCTTTAAATTAGTATAACTAGAGAATATTTATCTAGTTGACATGGTAGTTGGTTAATACCATTTCCTATGGGTCAGTCACTAGACTAAAATGCGTTGATAACCACTAAATGATTTTAGCCACCAGGGAGATGGCTAACCCCACACACCCCACACATTTATTTATTTGTTTATTCATTCCTGTGTGGGTGTGCATATGGAGGCCAGAGACAACCTGTTGCTTTTTTTCCTTCCACCATTTGAGGCCTGTGAACAGGAGACTCAGGTTGGCAAGTTGGCAGGTGGCACCATTTCCTGCTGAGCCTTCTCACTGGCCCCAGCCCTTGTCCTTTTAGACAAGGTCTCACTGAATAGCTACACAATGGCCCTGAATTTGCTATGTGACCCAGGCTAATCTCAACCTTGTGACCCTCCAGCCTCTAGCTCCCGAATACTGGGGCTGTAAGCGTCTCACTAAACTTTACAGTGTTAACTATATAGTTATGACTCAGTTTAACAGCGGGGGAAGCTGAGACCCATGTTCATCAAATAAAATTCCCACAGCCACACAATAGGTTGTCAAGGGAGATGCCATTTGAACATCAGCAGACTCCAGTTGTGGCCCCTGCTTGGTGGCTACCCACACTATCCTGGCAATGACCTAATGGAGGATTCTGGCAGTCTGCCATCTGATTAACAGTTTGAGTAAAGATTACATGGCATGGTGATCAAATTCACATATAACCTAAAGTGTAAGAAGGACCTGTATTCACAGAGGTAGGATTTCACAAGGTGAATTTGCTGAGAAAACAGACCATAACAAATGCACTCCTGAGCGTAGGCTCCTTCACCTCGGTGCTGTTGACACTTGGGGCTAAACAGTTTTTCCTTTGTGAGAAGCTGTCTGGAACATGGTAAGAGGTTTGGCAGCACCCCGGCTTCTGGTCACTGGATTCTACTAACAACCCCCAGTTGTGACAACCAGAAAGATTCCAAACATGGCCAAATGTCACCCGAGAGATAAAATTGCTTCGGGTTGGGAACAACTGACTTCATTTTTATCTCACAAGGCAAGAGGAAGGTGGAGTTGAAACTGAAATCAAAGTCACCTGACTCCAGATGGCAAGCTCTTATCGTGATGGGTTAACTTGCAATGAAGGTAAATTCCTGTAGCTAGAGCCCAAACCAAATAAAACAGAGTATAAGCCAAAGAGAGACTTGTACGAGTGAGTAAATGCAAAGAAAAACAGGTGGTTGGGCCAGGAGAGGGCCAGAAAGCATGAGCGTGTCATCCCGGCACCAGGAAACAGTCAATGACAAGAAGAAACGCTTCGAGATGGAGGCGCTGATGAGAAGAACCTTGTCTAGAGAAAATCCAAAGTTGGAGCAGAGAACGGGAAGAGGCCACACACACTCAGCCCAAGAGGGGAAGCAGCGGAGGCGAGACTCGCCTGGGAAAACCTGGAGATTCCGGAAGTAAGCCAGTATATGTCTTTTAATGGTTTCTCCTGGGTGAAATAAGGACCGGAGGCATTTCAAAATTGTGATGCACAGTTGGCTGAGGTGGGTCGAAATTAATGTCTTAATTAATTTTTTTACTTAATGAATTGATTAACAAAGAAAAAGGAAGGACATGGAGAGAGACATAAGGAAAGAAAAGAGGAAACTGCTCACTATGAACAACCTGAAAAGTTCAACGGACCTAAGAATAAAGGCAATTAGTTCTCCAAACGGCATAAACTTCCGTAACAAATCTGCCTCGAGTTTGGACTGTCTACACTTACTATCAATCCATATGGCTTCTGCCTCACCCTTGGTGACAGCCATGCACAAGGCGTCTCTGCATACATCAAGGAGGTTGTTAATGAACTTGTACACTCAGACGTTCGGTCCTCGGCCTGGGAGCGATCATCTCCCTTCTCCCAGAGCTGTGCACCTTGGTGACTGAACCTAAGAAAAGACTCCTCTAGACAGTTGTTTTCATCCCTTCAACAGCATCCCCAGGCTCTCTCCTTTCACACGAAGATGTATTTTTACAATTTTAACCTTTCTCTGGTGGGGTCTTGTTCTCAGGACACCTTTTCAATTTTCCCAGTAAGGGCACAAAATTTACTTTTAATGGTACTGATCTTTTTGTTTTGTTTTGCTTTGGTTTGGTTTTGGTTGAGACAAGGTTTCTCTGTGAAACAGCCCAGGCTGTCCTGGAACTCACTCTTGTAGACCAGGCTAGCCTCAAACTCACAGAGATCTCCTGCCTCTCCCTCCCAAGTTCTGGGATTAAAGGTGGTGCAGTGGCCGCACTAATCTTCTTAACAACTGCAGATGCTGGCTCTGTGCCCTCTTTTTGTCTACAACAATAGAGTTTCTCACATTCTTCTCCTCATCAAACCACACATTCCCCCCATCCCCTCCCCCCCCCCACCCACCCCACTCTCTCTGTTCTTCCACTGTAGATCTGACCAAACGTAGTGAGCAGTAACCATGCCACACCCTGAATGCTGTGCTATCTTGAACTGTCCTCTGCCAAAGGAATTATTTCATTACAACCTCACCTGAATTCTTGGAACATTAAGTAGAATGCAGCAAAATCCTTTGCCAGAGTGCTATCTATACACATGGCCTCTGGTACAGTTCAACATAGGCCTGTTGACCTCTGAAACCCCATGAACACAGTCCCCACTGCCAGCAGTTCTCTTGGGATTCTTGTCTTCCTCACTCCCAAACAGAAGAGCCCACTAAGCTCCGCTTGTAGAACTCTAGGGTTTTTCTAGCCTGAAGCTCCAGGCTTCCCGTGGAACACTGCAAAGGCCTAAGAAAGGCATGTTTATGCTTATCAAAGCAGAGACCCCACTCCTGGTACCAATTCTTAAAAGTACATTTTTATTACTTTTGATGATTTCCATACACGTATACAATATAAAATATGTTAACCCCCATTCCTTCCCCAAGCTCTCCCCAGATTCATCCCCACCCTTTCCAAGTTGATACCCTCATTTTTTTTTTTTGATAGTCTACTTATTCTAATGTGTGTTACCCATATACTCATGGGTATGAGGCCATCCGCTGGACCATGGCCAACTTAACCTGGTAGTCATTTTATGTATTAGATACTTTTTGTTGTTGTTGTTGCTATGACCAATGGACCTGACAAGAAGCAAATGAAATGATAAAATACATTACACATATACATGAAATTCTCAAAGAATAAATAAAAAAAAGATTTGAAACAAAACAATCAAACAACAGAAGAAGCAACTTGAATGAGGGTTTATTTTAGCTTTTAGTTTGAAGAGACAAAGACCATTATGTCAAGGGCAGCATGACAGAGTGTGATGTGGCTGGTCACATTGTGTCCACAGCCTAGAGGCAGAGAGAGAGGGAAATGACAGGGCTTGGATTGTTTCTCCTTTTGATTTAGATTAGAATTCCATGGCCTGGAATGGAGCCACCCACACTCAAGGGACATCTTCTCACCACAGTTAAACATCCTCACAGGCAGACCCCAAGGCTTGTCTCACAGGAGATTCTAAAGCCTGTCAAGTAGATAATGAAGATTAATCTTCACAGAAGGAAGACAAAGAATGACAAATCTGGGTGAGGTGGTGTATGAGGCTTTATGCACTGGGCTTAGTTCATTACATGCAAACATGCATTTTAGAAACAACCTAAGACGCATTCCTTCTTGCCTGTGGAGCCTTGAACAAATCCATTGGCTTTATACCTTATCTTTCTCTCTCAATTTCTGAAAAATACAAGTCTACTTTGTATTTGTATGGATATCCAAACCTTGGCAGTTCACATACATAAAATCCTTTTTCTAAAAGCCATATTTGAATTTATGTGTACAAGTGTGCTGCTTACATACATGTGTGTACAACAAGTGTGTGCAGTACTAGAAGAGACCAGAAGATGTCAGGTGTCAGATCTCCTGGGACTAGAGATACAGATGGTTGTGAATCTCCCAGAGAGGATGATGGGAACTGAACCCAGGTCCTCTGCAAGAGCAGTAAGTGGTCTTAACTTACTGCTGGGCCATCTCTTTAGCTGCTAAAGTGAAACCATGTGAGGAGTGTCTTTCACTCTTAGTTTCTTTCACTTAGCATAGCATTTTCAAGGCTTGTGTGCTCTGTGGTATGAATCATTCTTTCTTATAGTGGTTAAATAATATCCACTTATGGATCTGCCTCATTTTGTTTATTCATTCATCAGCTTACTAGCATTGGGGTTATTTTAACTTTTTAACAAGGTTATGATCATTTGTGTGTAAGTTTTTGAATGGACAGCTTCATTTCTCTTGGATGTGTACTAGGGACAGGATGGATGAGTAATAAAATTCTCTTGTTGAACATTCATAATCTTGAGAAATTGCCAACTTGTTTTCCAAAATGGCTGCCAGTTTTATAACCCAGCCAGCAATGAAGATCATAAAAGTTTTTTTTTTCTTCACTTTCTCCGCAATAGCTTATAATGTCTGTGTTTGTTTTCAGTTATCTGAAGGACTATCTCATGGTTTTCATTTGCCATTGGAAATGTGAAGCCAGGCATGGACACACCTTTTTGTCCCAGCACCTCAGGAGGCAGAGGTAGGTGGATCTCTGTGAATTCAAGGCCAGCGTGGTCTACACAGTGAGTTCCAGGACAACCAGGGTTACACAGAGAAACCCTAGCTCAAAAATTGAAAAAGAAAAAATATTTTGTATGTCTTCCTTAGAAAATATATATTCAAAATCCTTTTGTCATGTTTTTTTTCTCATTTGTAATTAGATTGGATCATTTCCTTTTTATTGATGAGTAATGGGCTCTTTGTATATTTAGGATAGAACCATTATCAGACATGTGATTTGCAAATATTTTCCTTCCATTATTTAGGGTTCTCTTGCAGAGGTTTTCCTGGTGGTAGTCTTCGAATCACAACTTAAATTTTTTTTTATGAATTCTAGTTTTTCTGTTCATTTATGTCTGCCCACTTGTACTAGTTTTTAAATTATATATTGTCTAAAACAACCTATGATTAACTTTACAAAGGCTTTTTCCTAGGAATATATAGTCTTATGCCTTTTACTGTAACCTATCATCTATTGCAGCTAATTTGCCCATGCCACTCAATAGATGGGTCCAATGCCATGACTCCGCACTTTGCCATGAAGCTACCCTCTCAGTCTAACCCAGAGGTTAGTCTTCGTTACATCTGTTACATCCACAACCTACATCACTCAAATGTACACGTAGCCCATCATAGGGAACAAGCTAATAACCCCACATCTGGGGACGGGGTGCATCTGCCCAGCTGGTGGCAGACTCTGCAGACACTTATCCTCTGCACTTGGCATTTGATCATCTTTGTGTCTTAACTGGCACATTCAGTTACTGCTGGACACTTCCTAATAGGTCTGCATAACTCACTATAAATGTATATGTGGTTTCTATTCATTCCCGTTTCTCTGCTCCTCATCCCCCCCTCTTTTGATCTGGATAACTTTTCATTAGTTGAGCAAGTATTGGATGTTGTGCTTTATTCTGATTGACTGGTCTGGAAGGGAAACATTCCACTTTGGTTTCATTAGTGTCTTATTTAAGTTTTTAAATTTTTATTTATTTATTTATATTTTATGTATGAGTGCTCTGCATGTATACCTGTGTGCTGCACGAGGGCATCGGATCTTATTATAGATGATTGTGAGCCACCATGTGGTTGCTGGGAATCGAACTCAGGATCTCTGGAAGAACAGCCAGTGTTCTTAACCACTGAGCCATCTCTCCAGCCCTCTTATTTTAAAATTTTAAGCTATCTGGGCACACGCCTAGTAGTGCACACCTTCAATCCCAGCACTTGGGAGACAGAGGCAGGTGGATCTCTGTGTTCAAGGACAGCCAAGGCTACACAGAGAAACCTTGTCTTGAAAAACCAAAATAAAATATTAATATAAACTGTTCAACAAAATAGTGATAGTAGTGAATACTTGCTACTACTTTATTATTTTCAAAATTTCTTCTTCTGTGACCTGCAAGGCTTTGAGATTGACCTGACTGGGATGACAGGGATGAAGACACGACAGATCCATGGTTAGCAAAGCTGGGCTCAGAAGGGCCTTGTGCTCGGATGGAGACACAGCAGTAGCAGCTAGGAAGCTCAGAGCTTTTCTGCTCTACAGCTAGAGGAGGAGGTTGGGTTAGCAAACCTCGGTAGGGGGTCCCAGTAGGGGGGCAGTCTCAGGCAGCAGTCACCAGGAGGAGGCAGCTGTGGTTGATGGCTTCTGCACACAGTCAACATCTAGACTTGGACCAGGACAAGGCATTGCCTTTCCCATCAGTCTGAGGCACTGGGGTTCTTGACATGGCCATGTTCAGGTCAACAGTACATGTTCACCCAGGATATCATCTGCTCACCAGTCTACAGAATTCTCAATTCAGCTTTTCCTCTATCCTCATGTTATTTAAAACTCCCCCAAACAGGTCGTTATTCTCATTGTTGAGATTTAAATTGCCCTTACCTCTCATCATTGGCTGATATTTCTGTAGCCAATGGTTGTCTTTTTGGTCTGGTGTCGGATAATATTGTTTTTATTTATCTGTAACTGTTCTTTGCATTTTCATGTTGGGTTGTGACTTCTTGAATATGAATTTTTTTTTTAAAATGAAAAGTTCTCAGCCATTCCCATTTTAAGTGTTGCCCCTCTGCATTTCTCCAGTGGCCTACTAGATTAACAGTGGGCCTGTCCCTTAAACATATCTCATCTGCTCTTATGTTCGTTTCTTTGTTTTTAATCTCTGGACCTCTCTGTGCAGCATTCTAAGGTTCTAAGTCCTTTTTCCTTTTTGCTAAGTCATCTCCTGAGAGCTTTAAATTTAAATTTTAAATTAAAATACCGGAATGGGGGTTGGAGAGATGGCTCAGTGGTTAAGTGTGCTGGCTGCTCTTCCAGAGGACCTGGGCTCAATTCCCAGGACCCCTATGGCAGCGCACAACCATCTGTAACACCAGTTCCAAAGGATCTGATGCCCTCTTCTGGCCTTGACAGGCACTGCACACACAAGGCGCACAGACTACTAAACACCCATGTGCATTAAAAACAAGTTCAAGCCCAGCCTGGTCTACAGAGCAAGATCCAGGAAAGGCGTAAAGCTACACAGAGAAACCCTGTCTTGGAAAGAAAAAAAAAAGCAAACAAATGAAACTGAAGGAGTTTTCAGGTGTCCGAAGCAGCTAGGCCAATATGTTCCCATCTGGAACAAGACAACCAACTCTACCAGAAAAAAACTGCCTGGATACATCCACTCCATGCTGGCGGTTAGAACAAAGCACAGGATGACGCCCAGCCACACAAGACAGAGTAACCCTCTTGACTAAAAGTGACTGATTTGTGTTCCTTTGTCAACTATTTGCCAGATGATAACTTGGAGACACCTACTCCATAGTCAAAACATCTCAGGACATTCAATTACCAAGCGCAAAATCCACAGTTATCTTGTCCCACATTTCCTCTAGTGTGTGTATGGTCGTATCTACAAAGAACTAAATAAACCTAACTTTTGTTTCTTAAAAACTTCAGGGGCAGCTGGGCAGCAGTGGTGCACGCCTTTAATTCCAGCACTTGGGAGGCGGAGCCAGGTGGATCTCTGTGATTGGAGGCCAGCCTGGTCTAGAGAGAGAGAGATCCAGGACAGGCACCAAAAAACTATACAGAGAAACCCTGTCTCGAAAAACCAAAAACTCAGGTGCATTCCTGGTCTTTGTGCAATGACTTAAGGTTGACTGAGTTACAGAATCTTGCCGTGCAGTCTAGGAACTCATGACAAACTGAACGTTAGGTGTTTCTTTGTTTTCTATTCTATTTAGCTCATCTGTAATTCTGTCTGTTTTTATGTTTAACGATCTTCCCTTCTGTGCTTTCCATTGCATTGTTTATAGCTGTGATTCTTTTAAACAATTTTATCCAACTCAGTTCTTTCTGATACTCTTATTGACGGAAGCTGTACATAACATCCCGCTCTTCTTTGCCTGAGGATGTTTGTTCGGAGTGGATTATAAGTCTGCATTATGTAGTTTTCATTGTAATTGCATCTTCATTGTGAAGCTGAGTCCTGTGTTTTCAAGGTACCCCAAGGATATTAGCAAGCCAGTGCCAACTTTTTTTTTTTTTTTTGAGACTGGAACTTGCTCTGTAGACCATGCTGGCCTCAAACTCACAGAGATCTTCCTGCCTCTGCCTCCCAAGTACTGGGATTAAAGGCGTGCACCACCACTGCCCAGAGTCAACTATTTTTTAAAATTAATTGATTTTTATTGTCATATCGTACACAGAGTGTGATTCACCCTTTTGGAGTGTGCTTGACGAAATCGAAGAACTGTGGCCATCATCCATTATCTGAAGTCCCTAGGCCACTTTTCAGGAAGGCAAGATGTTTTGGAGATTGTAGTGTGTATGGACTCTCATCCTTCATGAATCTTCATCCAAAGAGAAATGTCTCCAAAGATATTAAAACACCCAACTCTATGGGTCACAGGTCCCATACTGCCGCCGCCTCAGGTTCAGACCCCACGCTTACCACCCTCTTGCAGCCTTGTCTCCTTCCTGTTTGTATTAATATATTTTCCTGAAATATAACATTTATGCAGAAACATACACCATCCTAGGTACACGTCTAAACACCATTTTGTGATTGAACACACATGGGCACCCAGATGAAGATGAAGAATACCACCAGGACTTTCCAGACACTTCTCTCTCTCACACAGAATCATTAGTCTCACCTCTGACAGCACACATTAACTAAACAGCTTTGTGTTTATGCTCTTCTGCTTACCAAAAAGGATTTAAAGAGAATTTTTTGGATACCAGTTCTAGCCAGTCCCGTGCAGGACAAGTTTCCAGGAGTAGAGGCTGACAATCCCTACGCGTAGTCATGGGTTTAATATATTATCCGTTCATAAGTGCAACTACACAGCAGATTCTGAGTCTGGCTTCTTTTGTTTATTATTTACTTATTTACTTAGTTGTTTTGGAGACAGGGTCTCGCTATATCACCCCAGATATCCTAGAACTCACTGTGTAGACTAGGCTGGCTTTGAACTCACAGAAACCAGCCTACCTCTGCCTCCCAATTGCCCAGCTTCCTTCCTTCCTGCTGTATGGTGAATAGGACTTAAATAATTTTTTTTTTTTTCTGGCTAGCAGTTTTACATGGCCTACCTCAGGACAATTTTCATATGACTAGGCTGGATGTATCTTCAGACATACATCCTATATCAGTAGTTTTTGCAGATCTGCCTCTTTGAATCTCTTTAATCTATAACTTAAATGTAAAACACACCAACACAAAAGAGGAGTGAAGAGAGAGACATACCACTAACTCATCTTCTGGTCATGACCTCCTACCTGGATGGGACGTTAACAACATTAAAGGCAAAGCTAGTGAAAAGGTGGGCTGAAGAAGCTGAGTAACCAGAGGACAAGAGGATGTGCTAGCTCGGGGACAGGCTCTCAGAGAAGTTGACACACACACAAAATGTGGACAAAAGGGTCCTGGGGGCTCTGCAGTATGCAGAGCCCAACGGGGCTACCTCAGTCTACTCCTGTTCTAGACTTCATACACTAGTGACATCCGGGTGACATTTGCAGAGGAAGAGATCTCTAGCAGCGTTTGTGTGATTCTGGTTAATGCCCGAAGAAGAGACAACCATGAGGAGAAGATTTTGGTAACTTTCATACACTTCTGGCCTATGCATTCTAGAAACACTATCAAAACCCCTTTCAGGTTCCCGGGACCCCAGGTCACACTTTGAACAATTTAAACGACAGGAGACTGTCTGTCTGGCCTCTTGGATTGGCAGAATTATTTCTTACGTGCAGCAGTGCTCTTGTTTCCTAAATAGCTGATACAGGGGTCATCTGGCCCACCAGACAGACTGATGCTTTTCCTGATAAGACCACAGGGGACTTAATGGCAGACCAGGCTTAATGGTGGCTGTGACCCTGTGCTGACCCCCTTGAGCTGACCCTTAGAGGAAGGTTCTTTGATATGGGGATGGGCCTAATGGCTGGTAAGTCAGGGCTGCCTCCTCTTTTCTAGGGATGGAGCCTCGTAATTGGAGGTCAATCCTGGTGAACAAACATTCACATCCTAGCACCCTAAACTTCCCTTATCTCTAACAGGTCTGGTTGGTGCATTTTAGCTGAATTCCACTTGTGTGATTTACTGCCTCCTAAGCAAGTCCAGCGGCAAGTCCTTTATAGCACCAATTCTAGACTTTCTTCCTTATCTCTAGCAAAGCAGTTGTTTCTGTGGTGGGCGGGTGGGAGGAGGTGATCCTGGCAATGTCTGAAGACATTTGTGGTTGGCACACTCCCGGCATCTAGCAGGCAAGGCAGAGGTGCATGGATAAATAAACAAAACAGACATCTTAAAATGCACACTAGAGCTTACTCCAGCAAAAACTGTCTAGCCCCAAGAGTTGACACGGTCCATGTTCAGATGCCCCGGCAAGGCCTAGGGGCCAGACAGGTTCCAAACAGTGTAGGACTACCTTTCTGAAAGCGATGGTCCCACAGGAGCATTTTCTACCTCTAGCCAGCTACATTTGGGCCACTCTAAGTCTGTTTAAAACGCTAGTGGATCCCGAATCCCACCAAATCATTGAGAGTTTGAGTGATGTCACATGGATCTGATATTGACAGAACCAGTGATGCCTGGGGATATATATATGTAGTCATTACAATTAAGCGACAAAAATTTCCTATCACTTATGCTGCCACTATTTTGATATCAGCATTGAGAACATTCAAGTTTTAAGGGTACCCAGAGAATCAAAATGCAAAATAAAATGGTATTTGAGAAACAAAGATTTCGATGTCCCCCCCCCACACACACACACACCTTCACCTGCAAGGTACCATGTTCCTTCCTTCACATATCTCGGGACTTATGCTCAGCGTGAAGCAGCGGATTTCACTATTTCTGCTATGGAGGTGGTAATTTACACTTGCCCTTCTTCCTCCAGGGAACTCAGGCTACCGCTACCCTCTGATTCATTCCCACTGGAAAGCTGAGGGGTGTTATAATGATCCGATCTATTTTGTAGCTGGTGTTTCCATTGTAATGCTATTACCGAACCAGTGTCGTGACAAATCGTCTGTTTATGAGGAGAATCACTTCTACAAGAAGTAGAAAATTAGACATGCAGTAACAATAAAATCCTGGAGGGGGGGTGTGGAAAAAAAAATCTTCCAATTTATTCCCATCTGTAGCAGCAGAGAAGCTTTAGAAGATGGACTTCCTTCTAACATCTTCTAAAACCGATTAGCAACTACAAATACGACGTTAAAAAAAAATGCAGTTCCCCCAGTTCCTAACGAAGACCTAGACATTCTCAAGCTTATACTGACATGGGCCCTTTAAGAAAACCCAGTCACTTCTTAACTCCACCCCTCTGCCGACTGGAAGCCTGCAGGTCGCTTTCCGAAGGCTGTTAGTTTTAGTGATAAACACCAGCGAGCTCATTTGGCCCCCTACTCTGCCTGGAAGGAATGTTCCCGGGGCTGTAAGCCCTCTCGACGTGGCAGTCTGGAGGTGGCGAGGGAAAAGAACAATAGGAAACTTGTGAAGTGTGGAGGCCACGCCCACCCCAGACTAGCCCTGCGTTGAATAAAGCGGAAAGAATGCACTTAAATCCCAGTCCCAGGCAGTGCTCCCCTTACCCCGTCCATCTCACCCTGAGTCGGCTTTCCAGAAGCTTCCTGGAACCGAAGGAGCCGAGTGTCTCCTTGTCCCGGACCCAACATGGCAAAGTCAAAGGGCTAACTTAGGTGACAGCAGAGGAATATTTAGGTGGGCTCTACATTTCTGTAGGGCAAAGCCAAAGGCTTTCCAAACCCTCATGTTCAACTGTTATTGTTAAATTCTGCTTCACCGATGGTGTTTTCAGAAGCCCCCCCCCCCCCAATAAACTCAAGAATGTCAGGGGAAGTTTGGGGGGGATCACTGCAAATTGGCATTTCTGAGTTGACCAGAAGCAGCCATCTTGGTAATGATGAGGTCAAGGCTCCACCGTTGGCAGGCTGAGTTTATTCGAAGATCAAATTTAGGTTAAAAGGGCACGGGGGGGGGGGGGCGGGGGGGGGGGTAGTGGGGCTGGGAACCAAGAAAGCGATTTCTAAAGTCATACTAAGTGCTTTAAGAAAGTCCTGGAGCAGTTGACAGCTAGAAAACACACTTCACCCCCCCCACCTTCCCACCCCCTTTTAGCATTTTGTTTCCATGAGTTTGTTCTTCCGTTGACTAAACTTGGATAATAAAACTCGTCTAGTCAGTTTCACTTTCCAATTTTTTTTTTTTTTTTTTACCCATAAGTGAAAGCTGTTTTGTATCAGCGGGGTGAAGTGTTTAGACCCTTTTCACCTGCTAGGCCCGTTTCCTGCAAGCCTAGAACGGAGGGAAGGGGCCTAACAGTAAACGAGTTTGAGTTTCTGATTGTTTGAGCCTGGCTCTCTACGGCAGTAATTACGGTTTTATTTTTACCTCCTGGAGATTTTGTAGGAGTTGGTGAGTGGTAATAATGGTTATACAGTTCCCTCACTTAATCGTGGCTATTTGTTTAGCATTGTGCCTGCAGTTACTTTGGAAAATTGGCACTTGAAGTGCGTTGCAATCCTTCTGAAAAATACTCCCCTTTCTTGACTAGACACATCTTGGTGGCTTAATCCTATTTCGTGACCTGTGCACAGAGGGTTTGCAAGATGCAAGGGCGGGGACTGGGGGGGCTGCGCCTGGGTTTAAACAACTGGACGAGAGGGGCTTGCTTGTCTTCTCTGCAAAATTCTTTGCCAAGCAAGGCTAACCTGTGGCTCTTGTCGTGACACCCCCACCCCCACTCCACCCCCCGACTCCCCACCCGGGGCCCACTGCACGGGGAACTTTCTGTTCCTAGCTCCAAGTGAGCCTCTGCTTGAAGCAGCCAGAGAGATCCACGCGCGCCGGCGCCGACGGAAGGTGCCAGGCTACAGCTTGGCGGGGGTGGAAGGGTGGGGTGGACTGAAGAGCCCGGCTGCCCCTCCCACGTGTCCCGGCACCTGCAAGGGCTGGCGCGGCGTGGAGTCCGCCTTTCTCCGGAAGAGGCGGCGCGCGGCCGTGGGTTGGGGCCTGGGACGCAGGGGCCCGGGGCGGGAGCACGTGCGCGGGAAGGCGGCGCGGGCCGGAGCGTGCGTGCGTGCGTGCGTGTGAGTGTGTGCGTGTGTATGTGTGTGCGCGTGTGTGTGTGCGCGCAGCTGGTCGCCCAGCACGGGGTTGGGGCTTGCGGGGCCGTCCCCCCAGCGGAGCGCGCCAGATCCCGGCGCTGCAGTACTGCCCGAGTCCGGGCGGGGTCTCTGTTCCCTGGCGGAGCAGCTCGCGCGGCCGCGGGAAGCGCCCTCTCTTTCTCCGCCGCCGCCGCCGCGCGTCTGCGCCCTGCCGCCCGCGCCGCGCTCTGAGCTCCCCGCTCCCCGCCGCGCGCCCGGCCCCGCGCCCCACTCGCCGCGCGCCCGCCCGCCCGCCCGCTCCTCCGCGCCCCGCTCCCGGCCCCGCGCCCACTCGCCCCGCCATGGCGGACAGTGCGAGCGAGAGCGATACAGACGCGGCGGGCGGCGGCCCGGCAGCCATGCAGTCGTCCTGCTCGGCGACCTCGGGCGGCAGCGGCGGGGGCGGCGGCGGGAAGTCGGGGGGCATTGTCATCTCGCCGTTCCGCCTGGAGGAGCTCACCAACCGCCTGGCCTCGCTGCAGCAGGAGAACAAGGTGCTGAAGATCGAGCTGGAGACCTACAAACTCAAGTGCAAGGCGCTGCAGGAGGAGAACCGCGACCTGCGCAAAGCCAGCGTGACCATCGTGAGTGGCACCCCGCGGACCGGGGGGCGACCCTGAGCGCGCGCCCCCGCGAGGGGCTGCGGGCCTGCGGGCACAGGGAGCCGGCCTCGGGTCCCACTCGTGCCCTCCCTCTCTTGGGGTGTTGGAGGTGCCCGGGGAGACCCCCCACGTCTCCTCTTCGCCCCGGGCGGAGGCCCCTCTGAGGCTGGGCTGGAGGCTGGCGGCGTGGCTTGGGGGGCGGGGTGGGACTTTCTCAGCCCTCCGGCGCCTGAAGGCTGAGAATCGGGGGACCCCCTCCCCTCGAGCCCTCATGAGTGGACGAAGCTGGGGTCTGTTCGAAGGTTAGTGGGGGAGGCGGGGTGTGCCGCTGGATTGGGCACCCAGTTGGCAGGAGGAAGGCGCTTTGCTGGATCGCCGGCCCAGGGGGAGGGAGAGAGTGGCCCGGAATCCGGGAAGTGGAGTTTTCTGGCCAGTATGGAGAGGGAAGGGCGGGCACTGGGGCTACCACAGTACCTCGTTCGGAATCCCTGTCCTTTTGGACTGAGAGGGTGGGCGGGTACAGAGTAGGGGGGAGTGTAGCGTCTGGCACTGGCTGGGACAGGGTTGGGGCTGAAACCAGGATGGAGGGGTGGCCGCTGGGACTGCCTGGCTGAGCGAGGATGTAAGTGCGTCTCCTTCATTGCTGGTGGAGTGCTTAGGAGTACTTGCCTGTGAGTCTAGGTACTTGACGGGAACACAGGCCATCTGTTCTGTTTCTACCTGGCCCCTCGAGGCTCCCTGGAAGAGGGTAAGATTAGTCTGAGATCAGCCTCCTGGTCCAGCCGAGTGGAAAGGCCCCCGTAGCGGTGATGAGGCGAAACGTAACTAGAAAAAGTACGCGTTGTGCTCTCACCTCCCACCCTTGCCAACTCCACATCATTAACATGCAGAATCCCCCACAGACAACCCTATTCAGATCAAAACAGTTTCCCAGCCAGCGGCACGGAAGAAAATGTCAAGAAATCAAGGAGGATAAATTGCCAGAGCCTCTTGCACACAGCTGATTAGACGAAACCGTCCATTGGAGAAAAGAAATTTGGTGATGGGTCAAGGATCACATCCTGGAGACGAAAACGGGACAAATTTAAGCTGCCCTGTGCCAAGAAAAAGTGAAGTGTGTGTGTGTGTTCCCTGTGCCTGGCTTCTGCATGGCCTTTCCTGGTTTGTGTGGATAGCAGCAGATTTCCACCAGGGAGGCAGTGTGATTTGCAACCTAAATAGCAGTTGATTTTGTAGGAAGGCATCTTTCTTGCTCTCATCCAGTCCCGTTCAGTGGAACTGGACCCACAAGCATGCGTCTCCTGGCTACAAGTTGTTAGATCGGCCTTTTGATGCGAAAGGAAAGCGATGTGTGGAGGTGGCCGGTTGCAAGCCTCCAGTCTTCCTTGCCTAAGAGAGGACGTGGCAGAGTTGAGGTTGGAACCGAGAGGACATTGGTGGAGGTTGTTGGTTTAAGATCTGATCTAAATGAAAACTATTTAAAGTTAGTTGGAAAGGAGAACATTAGTCTTCTGCAGACCATGAGCCGTGGAAGGAAAACTTACACGTGAGGGTACCTCTAACCTCTTCCCTGCAGTGAGCAGCAGGTTAGACTGCTGTTTGTGTAGAGGCAGGAGACACGGGGGAAAGGGTTATCTGTTTGACCTGTTGACCCATAAGTAGGCCTGGCACTTGTACACAGACACGGTGGCCTTGCAGGGACAAGCATGTTCATTTCTGGCGTGCAAGACCAGAAGCCTCCTGAATATTTGGGAACAGGGGTTAAGGGAGCAGCTTTGTTTCCTAGCACTCAGTCTCAACGACAGCTCACAGGCAGGCAGGTCAGCTTCCTTGTGTCAGTGTTTTGTAGTCCTATCCAGTAAGGGTCTTAATTGTTCATGCTGACAGTTTGCAAGTGTGGGGCAGGTCTCCGGGTTTGTTTTTTTTTAATCCCTAATGTATTCAGGGAGCTAAAAGTGCATGTGGTCCACCTGGGTCCCTCATTCTTGGCCGGTGTTAGAGAATTGTCGAATGCAGCAGAGAGATTGCTGAGGTTTTTGGGTGAAGGCTGGGGGTGGGGTCGGGTCTGACCTTTCCATCTGCTTCTGGATGCCCAGGAGAATGCCACCAGTTGAGTTTGTGCCAGCGACAGGCTGTGTGCAGTTCCTGACAGACCCTCCCTGGGAAGGCTATGACAAGGCCGAAGGAGAAATGGGGGCCACGGCGATTTTCCACAGTTTTAGTTAATTTGACAGGAAGATCATCCTATTTCTTGCTTAAGTTCTTCTGATTATAACACTAACTTGTGTGTTGATGAACGATACAGGTGATGAAGGCTATACTTGGACCCTTTCAGGAAGGCATATTGGAGAGAGGAGAGAGAGAGGAGAGAGGAGGTGGGGGGGGGGTTTATTTTTCAGGGTAGGTTTAGGTTTTTGGTAAAAATCAACAAAGTAGTTTCTCCTACCTGCTTGCTACGCCCTCTGTAGGCACAGCCTCCTCCACCACCAGCCCCAAGAGTCCCATGGTCGCCCATATGTGTTACATCAGGGCTCACTGTTAGACTTGTATATTCTATGGGCTTGGCCACATCTGTAAGGACATGGCTCACTCACTGTAAGAGCATTAGGAAGGAGAATTCTTCCATCGTAGGAATTCTCTGTTCTCCTTTTTTCTTCCTTTAAGATGCGGATACTGCTGAGCTCTTGTTGTAGTTTTGCCTTTTCTCAGGATGTTCTGTTGGGTGTGGAAACAGGTTGGGCTCTGTCACTTGGTAGAATGAACTGAAGGGTCCTCCATGCTCTTTCTTTGTGTGTGTGTGTGTGTATGGATGGAGGCCTGATACATGAATCTCCCTTTGATTCATCCCTCTTATATGTTAAGGCAAGGTCTTTCCCATTTGAACCCACAGCCTGCAGATTGGGTTAGTCTAACTAGCCAGCTTGCTCAGGGCCCCCTCTCTCTCTCCACCTCCCCAGGCCTAAGATTACAGGCTGGTACTAGGTCCATCCAGCATTCATGGCTTTTTCTTGGGTTAAGGGAATTGGAACCCAGTCCTCAAGACTATGCAGCAGGTACCCTCTTTCCAGCCCCTCTACAGTATTTATTTTTGTGGTTTGTTTCTTTTTAGTTCTTGGGTGTAGTAGCCATTTCTCTCTATCTACTGGAGGACATCTTAGTTGCTTTCAGGTTCTGGCAGTTGTGTACACATCTGTCTGAAACATTCACATCCATTTGTCTAGACTAAAGATTTCAGCCTGTTTGGGTAAATACCCAGGATTAGGGTCGCTGGGTTATGTGGTAATTGCATGTTTACTTTGGTAAGAAATTGCCAAACTGTGTTCCAAAGTTCCTGGAAGTGTTTTCACCCCTCCCAGTGTTAGGTGAAGTTTGGGGTGCTCTTCCCCTCCACTGAATGCCATCCTGCGGCTTCCTGAATTCTGTCTTTCTCACAGGCTTGGAGCGGGACCTCTTTTTCCACAGTCAGGTTCAAGGCAGAAACTTCAGCCATTAAGCTCTTCTGTCTCTTCTGGTGTAGGCAGCTCATTCCACCATGATTACCATTTCAAGAAAGGTAGATCCTTTGGTCTGTTTCCTCGGCATCTGTGTAGCAAGAGGTAGCCATTGCCTGTGGGGAGAATGACCTGTTACGGGCCTCTTCTCTCGGACTGTACATCATGGGGGGGGGGGGGGGGTCAGAGTCTGCAGTGTAATTTATCTGGAGCTTAGAGGGGGCTAAAGTGTTCTGAGTGATTATACAATTTTACTCGTTAAATCAGCACTGGAGCCAGGCTACTGATTATAGATGACGATTTCTTTTTTGGGAGGGGGAAATCATAAACACAAACCCAATGTTTAGTTTGCTTGGTGTTTATGTGCTAGTCCAGATCTGTCTGGCAAATCCTGGGAGAATGTGGTCTCTGATTGTCTTGACTCAGAGCCTGAGGGTGGTCCGGGGGGTGGTCGGCCCTGTGCAGGTGTGGAAGTGCAATCACGGGGCAGGCCCTGTCGAATTGCAAAATTCTCAGGCAGCTGCTGGTGTTACAGGTGTGAGCCATGGTCAGCTGCCTGCTCCAGGTGTGTGTCTTTTCTAGATAGGCTCAGACATTCAGTATGTTTAGTTTGGAAATAAAGGCCCGCCATAAATCACTAGGATTTAAGTGTCTTTTCTGACTATAAAACAAATCCCTTCTTTATAGAAGTTTAGGTCAGTACAGAAGTAAAAAGTTGGGTTTGTTTGTTTTTTTAACAGATTCTATTTGATGTGTTTGCCCATATGCACATGTGTGCACCACATGCCTGCAGTGCCCTCAGCAGCCAGAAGAGGGTGTTGGATCCCTTGGAACTGGAATTGAGAGATGGACGGGGCTGCTATGTGGGTGCTGGGAACTGAATTAAGGTCCTCTGGAAGAGCAGCCAGTGCTCTTAACATTGGAGTCATCTCTCCAGTCCAATGCAAAAACATTGGCAAGTGATATCGTAAAACAGTGGCTGAATGCCATGTTTAGAAACCCCGATGCTCTGTCCGGCAACCATGGTGTCCTTACCCAGTGAAGGACACCCTATGTATAGTTCATATCGTGTATTTGGAATTATTTACTGTGGAGCCTAACTCAGGTGGCAAGTTTCCACATTTAAGGCTTAATTTTGGCAAGCCAATCAGTTTTGCCCCTGGAAAAGGGTGGAATGTCATTCTTTCTCTTTCTAGAAAAACAAAACATATTTTAGGTTCCTAAGGAGACACCACCCACTTAAGGCACAGTTTTGAGAGAGATGAGAGCTCAGTGTTGGGTCTGTCTGTACACTGCTCTTAAAGAGGCTGTCCTTGCATATCCTGCATTGGAAGTTTGTTTTACATCTGTGTGAGTGCCTTGTGGGTGTCTCAGACAGAGCGTCCCAAACCTGAAGGAGGTCACTGTATTCTGTTGTAGTCTTCTTGTTATCTGTGCGCTCGAAATGGGGACTAGGTAGAGAATCCACAGTGTCAAGTTCGTGGGGACTGCCGTTCAGGACTAGAGAAACCAGAAACCTGTCTTAAGCGAACAGCCAAGCCGCTGAAACTTTTCATGTGTGCTGTCTCTGTCCAGGTCGGCGCTCTGTTGGTTTCTCAGGCTGCGTGACTGACCCTTCTTGCTTCTCAACCACACTGTTCTCCTCAGCTGCTGGCCCGTGTGCTTTTTCTGAGCGCACACAGGCCTGAACCGAGTTCCCCCGCCCCATCTGACTATCCCCCGGCTTCTTTTTGCCCTCTCCTACTCTGCCCTGGATTCTTCAGTGTGAATTCTAGTAGCCTGTGCTAGTCTCCACACCCAGTATGTCCCGGCAGTGATGCTTTGTGAACCATAATGGGTAATCTCAGAACCCATCTGCTACCAACCTCATCTTCAGGAGAGGTGGGTCTTCCTGTAGGGCCAGACTTTCCCTTCTTTGTCTATGTCTCTGAGCATCTGGCATCTGGGAGACACATGAGGGTTGGTGATTTGTTTTTGTTTTTTTGGGTTTTTTTGGGGGGGGTTCTCTGTTTATATTGGTCTTCTGGGGTGAGGGTTTTGTCACCTGAACTTTATGTGCATAGGCCACTCCTACCATCACAGCAAACCCCATCTTCGAGGTTTGCCTGATAGAATAGGTGGATGAGTGGATACACTGTATATTGTGGGGACTCACTGAGCCTGTGTGCCCGAAGCCCTGGCCTCTACCTTGTAGGCTACCTTGTAGCACATACCTGGATGTTGCTGCTACATTTCATTCGCAAGGGGACAAAGTGTCTTCAGATTGAGTTTCTGAGGAAGGCCTGGGACAGAAGCAGGCCTGTTGGAAGTGCTCATGTTCACATTTGCTGCTTTGATTGCATCGATGGTGACACTATTCCAGATGGTTCCTATGGCTTCTTTTATATAAAAATCACCTCCACTGCCTCTGGGAAACACCCATAGTCATCATAGGGCAGTGAGATTGTGCACATGAGACCTGGCTATTGAGGATGGGTGTGAGAACAGGATCAGGAGGCTTGAGTCCAGAGCTGTCCATTGTTAGCGATACTCTGAGTGGAGGTGGGGAGTCCATGCACTCCGTAGGTGCGTTCTTCACACTCTGCTCCCCCTGAAGTCATGCCTTGTGGATGTACGGTTACACCTAGCCATGCTAATGCTTGTGTTTAAAATGCAGCCAGGCTGAGTGAGGAGGAGGAAGCCCTGTTTCTTGTCCTTCGGCATAATTTTTTTTCCTCCGTGGGGAGGCATTGCATTTTCTCTTCAGTCACAGCGCCAGTTGCTTTTAGGTATATTGAATTATCGTCAAAGCTAGCCAAGTAAATGCTCACAGGTTTTAGTGTGTTCCTGACAGGAAGGGATGCTCTAGAAAACACTTGGAATGGCCAGAATCTTGGAATGGAAGCTTGCAGACTTGTCTTGTTTTCCACAGATTATCGTGTGTGTGCGTGCGTGCGTGCGTGCGTGTTAAAGTTGTCCGATGCATTGTGAAGCTTATCCCCCATACCCATGTCAGTGGGTTGCAGATGCCACTTTTCACCCTCTGAGGGATGAGACTAATGAAGAATCAGGGCACAGGTACCACATTGTGACTGACGTTGTGTAGAATCAGTGCTCCTTTTGGGTCTCTAGATCCAGTGTGGAGTGCATTTTATGTAAAATTTAATTAGTGTCTGTTTGCTATACAGGTTGGTACATTTCCGTTCCCATATGTCATATGCTTAGACCATGCCACCCTTCGGTGTGAAGTGTGTTTCAGTGATCCAAAGTCAGGATGCTTCTTTGTTTGAGGGCAGGAAATTAATCCACGAGCCCTCTACCCTGTACCTTTATTTCCCCAAAGGCACAAGACAAGTAGTAGGTGTAGCTTCAAAGCGGCAGGAGCCCATCCCCAGTGACTGTACCTGACCTTCTGTGTGCCAGGAACTGAAAAACATCCAGAGGGAATTTGGGGGCTCCTCAGATGCTCACCCAGGACCACACCTGACTTGACTTTATCCATCTTGGCCCTGGCTGGGCGCTGCAGGCGGTTGAGTGCAGAGGGAAGTGTGGTTTTACCTCCAGCCTAGAGGGCCTGATCCTCAGTACCCCCATGCAAGGAAGAAAGGAAGTCAGTACATACTCCTTCAGGATTTCTGAACCAGGGCATGTCTCCGTTCAGTTTTCTAAAATGAAGTTTCTCTGTCTTGATAAATATCTGTAAGGAAAGCATGGTGTCTGAGCTCTTCCCAGCTCCATTAGCTCGTAGTTTATCTTGTAAGGGGGAGATGTCGAGAGCTGCTGCTCGGTTTACCCGTGCTGAGGTGGCTCGGAGCCTTCTGTTGATTTTTCATTTTCATTTTTATTTGGTGGTGATGGAAAAGAAATGTCACTGATGTTTAAGTTATGTGATTTGTGTCTGGCAGTATAAGCAGACAGTCCTCCGTGGTTCTCTCCTACCCTTCCTTTCACAGAATGCTGTTGGAGGGACCAGACTGTCAAAGTTTTTAACCCCAAACTGTGGGAAAACAAAAGACAACTTAAGGTAAAGTTAATTAGCGAGAGGATTTTTTCTGGGCAGGTTTGAATCCCAGCCAGTTAAAAGCCCAGTGCTGATGGATGGGGCTAATCTTCCACACATCTGTTTCAGATCAATCCAGCCCCCAAGGAGGCCAGGTGTGCCTCCAGCATGATCTGCTTAATACCCCCCGGGGCATCTCAGGACACTGGGGAATCAAATGAGGCCATGCTCAATGGGGAATGGAGGTGGGGTGTCCTCACAGACATAGGTCATCCTTCAAAAGGGCTCTCCAAAGAAGGAAAGAGGAAATGAAAGCAAGAATACTGGATTAGGGGCATGCTTCGGCTTAGAAACCTTAGTTGCCTGTGTGGAATATTCCATGTGGTGGTCAAGTGGAATCTTGCATGGCATTGGCCTTGAAAAGTTAAATGAGAGGGGGCTAAAAGATGGGTGTTCGGTGTAGAAGCGATTCCTCAGCCTACAAAACTATTGTGTTTGTTCAGTTGTCCGTAAACACCAAAAAAAAAAAAAACAAAAAAAAAACTTGTATTCTGCAGAGAGTCATTTTGTGCGGAAGGGGGCAGGTCACTTTGTCCATTCAGAGCCCACACACCACCTGCCTCCAGAGGGTTGAGGCCATGAGATTGAATACAAGATTGGCTAGGAGCATTTAGTGTCTCTGTTACCAGAGAGCTCATAAAGCAGATAGGTGGCCACATTCCGCCCAGGTACCACTGTGAAGGCATGTGTCTTCTGGAAAGAACGTGAACTCCTGCACGCCTCTTTGAACCTTGAACACCAGGAGTTCATCACGGGAAACTGTCAGGCACCGGGAGGAGAGGCCAGGAACTTTTTCTTACGTGTTAAAATTCTCAGTGCGCACTCTGCTATGTCAGTCACCAGGTTGCAGTGTAAGATTCAGGGCCTCAAGGGCGTTCAGAGTATTGTGTAGTGTCACTGCTAATCCCAACCAGAACTCCGCACTCATTAGTGGCCCCACTTTTCCTCCCTGGTGGTGGGTGATCTTGTTTAATAATCATATTTATTTATTCACGTTATTCATCTGTGGTGTGCCCGGTGGAAACCATGGCCTTCAGCATACTAGTCAAGGACTCGCCCATTGAGTGACATAATCGGCTCCATATTTATCTATTTACTTGTATGTGTGTGTGTGTGTGTACACCTGTGTAGGAACGTGGAGTGGGGAGAGGCAGGCAGAGGTGCACATTCCTGTGTTGCTCTCTACTTTTTTGAGATGGGGTCTCACAGAACCTGGAGCTCATGGCTTGGCTAGACTGATGCCAGCCCTCAGGGCTCCTCTTGCCTCTGCCTACACAGTGCTGGGACTCTGTTTTCCATGGATGCTGCTGCGCAGGCGAGTTTTATGTCAGCTTGACACAAGCCGGAGTCATTTGTGAAGAGGGATCTTCAGTTGAGACGATGCCCCCACCCGGTTGGCCTGTGGGCAAGCCTGTGTGGTGTATTTTCTTGATTGGTATGGGAGGGCAGAGCTCACTGTGAGCAATACCACCCCTGGGCAAGTGGTCCTGGGTGCTCTGGGAAAGCAGGCTTGAGAAAGCCGTGAGGACCAAGCCAGTAAGCAGCATTCCGCATGGCCTCTGCATCAGCTCCTGCCTCTAGATTCCTGCCTTGCATTCCTTCCCGACTTCCCTGGATGATGGACTACAAGCTAAAAATGAAATAAACTCTTTCCTTTCCGTGATGCTTATGGTCTTGATGTTTTATCACAGCAGTAGAGACCTAGCCGAGACACTAGATCTCTAAACTTAGGTCTTTATGCCTGAGGCCAAGGTCTTTACCCTACTGGCCCCCCTCTGTTCAGATTTTCTTTTTTTTTTTTTTTTTTAAGACAAACTCTGATCTACTAAAGCAGTTAGCTGTTTTGTTAATGTCCTGGAAATGAAGTTAGAGTTGAGGCTTCAGGATGCCGTTGATCTCTTGCTCCAACAGAAGTTTTACGTGCCTGTTTTTCTGCCCTGCGTCTGGTTTTTCCTGACTGTGAAACAGTCATGCACAGCGCTCTGGCCCTGTACTGGACACCGATGCCCTAATTTGTATGGGCACCTTGAGTGAGAAGGGTCTTGGTTGCCATACCACAAATTATTTGCCTTTTTGTTTTTATTTTTGTTTTTTAATGTAAATTCATTAATATTAAAATGAAAAGCATTGCATTTTCTGAGCCAAATTTTGAGTCATCTTTTACTTCAAGGGTGAAGGAACAAAGAAATAAACCTAAGAGAAATCTTGCCAATATTTTTTCCCACTTCCAAGTTTTTTTTTTTAAATGCATATGAGTGTTTGCCTGCCAGTATGTATGTGTGTTGTGTGTGTGTGTGTGTGTGTGTGTGTGTGTGTTCGTTCGTTTGTTCGTTCCATGATAGGCATGTAGAGGTCAGAGGACAGCTTGAGGAGTCTGTTCTCTTCTCCTATCATGTGGGGCCCAGGGTCGGCAGGCTTGGCAGTAAGCACCTTTGAACCTGCTCTCGGGTACCGCATCTACTCACTGCATCCTCACTGTGATCCTACGGATCAGTACTTCTCATATCCTTTGCTGTGAACCCACAAACAGGTGTGCTGAGGTTTCATTATTTGGGGCTGGGGGTCTCGTGATGTTTCAGGTGAGGCCATTGTTGGAACTTGAGTCTGGCTTCCAACCTAAAGCTCAAGGTAACAGCCAGTGGGAGGGTGGTGGTACATTTCGTTTAGACGGTTTGGTGTTGATCTGGTTGTAGGTGTTTGCTTTTTGGTTTCTATACACTTCATTCACCCACTAAGGTCATCGGGGCCATAGCCCTATCCACAGCGAATTCCCCAGGATGCTGGGCTTCGGGGAGCGTTGCCAGGGCAGCAGACTCTGTCTGGGAAAAGCAGCCACAGCAGAGAGGGTGTCTGTGCTGTCTGGGGCTTGTTCTGCTGCCGTTCTCTCTGGTCCACCGCCCAGCGCTGCATCAGGGCGCACCGCATTTATTCCACTTCTACACCGCGTCATTTGTTCCCATCCCAGGCTGGAGCCAGTTTCTAATTCTTTGCTTCCGTTAAGAAATAGCCTGGTTAGCATAGCACGAGAACCCCACCCCCACCAGATACACTGAGTACCTGCTGCATGTCAGAATCCATGCCTGTACGTGTCGCTGAGGAGAGACTCTTAGGGAGGCGGGTGGTTGGCCTGGCTTGAGATGAGAGAGAGCTTTGCAGTCAGATGGCTTGTTCTAGAACACTGGTTCCCAACCTTCCCAATGCTGCAACCCTTTATTTAATACAGTTCCTCGTGCTGTGGTGACCCCCCCCAACCATAAAATTAAGAACCATAATGTATCTATCTGATACGTAATCCAGAGGGGTGGTTATGACCCACAGGTCGAGAACCCCTGTTCTAGAAGAAGGCCAGTTTTTAGCCAAGGCATGAAGGAGAAGCTGGATTTAACCTAGAGGAAGAGGGGTCGATCTCACGCCCAGACAAAACCCAGCTGTCTAGGGATGAATGCATCTTGGGAGGAGAGTGGGGAGCCGGTGGGCACATCTGGGCTCTGCCCCAGCCCTTGGGTAGAGGTGGGGAGGGAGATGTCAGGGCATCCTGCCTTTTAGACACTTGCCTTGGTTGCTTATGGCTTACATGTGTTTGTTTTCTGTAGAAGACTCAGTGTTTTGTTGCGGTAAAATGGTCTGTCATATTCCTCCTCATGGTACGAGCTGCATATTGTCACCTTACATGTGTTCTCACCATACTCTTTGTGGGTCTCCCAGCCACAGGTATAAGGATGTTTTGACACCTCGAAGATAGCAGTGTGTGCTTCTGGAACAGGACCTTGCGTGATGCCCTGCATGTGTGAAGACCCTGCTAGTATGAAGAGCTAGTTTTGTGGACTAGGAACTTAACACAGCTCTTCAATACAGTGTGTGCTGTGCAAACTTTTGAGGGGAGAAAGACATAAATACCTCGCCGTGCTCGAACTTCCCACACATGGCTTGAACGGTGTGGTGAATTTAGAAAGGAAGCCGAAGCTGCCGGCTCTGCTCAGCTCAGGGTAGCAGCTTATCGGCAGCACCCTGAGATCTTCCCATCGGATCCCTCAGAGGTCTTTCTGACTCCTCCCAGGAGACATTCATTTTGTGTCAAATCATTGGGATTGTGCAAAGTATTCTGTGCAGTTGACGTCTTTGAATCCTTCTTGGTAATAGTTACTAGTATGCAACAACATCTGTGCAGAGTACAGGCTGGGTATTACTCCTGGGGAATGTTTTATTCCGTGAGTGCCTATCAGGTTTCAGTTTTTAGTTTCTGCCTTGTGGATTCTGATGGCCTTGCACCCTCCATGTGTCCCCTGCCCTGTCCCCTAATGTGAGTTTTAGAGATCATCTCAGCCCATCCCTCTCTACAGTTGCCTAGAGTACACTCCCAAAACAGCCCCATTCTAGCTGATCCTTCAAGATGACGGTGATATTTTGAAAGCTGAGAGAACAACTTAAACCACACCTGGATGCTGGAGACCTCAAGCTAGGGAGAGCCTCACCTCAGCTCAGTTTCTCAGCACACACACTTCTCTGGCACCAGGGGATGAGATGCCTGGGAACTTGGCCAGTGTCCAGGGCTTGGTAAACTAGGCTTGTAGTAGCCCCATGGGTCTATGCTGTTACCTAGGGGGCCAGCTGGCTTCCTGATTGATCCCATTCCTTCCCACCCCCAGGGCTGAAGAGCCCTTTCCATCCTTTCTGGAAAATAAAGCCAACGTCTACCTTCCTGACTTGAGCACTGTGGAAAGACAGGGCCGTCCTGGTCAGCTTCTCTGATGTGTGGCCTTTGTCCCTGCTCCAGGCTTCCAGAAGGTGAACTTTGGCGGGCAACACCCTAGTGCAACGTGTGCTTGAGAGCCGGTTTGAAGAAGAGAAGCCAAAACATAAACCTTTGCAATGGTGGTAGCATGGATGGGGCTTGAGTCCCAGAGAACAGCTTGAAGAATAGGAGCATGAGCCGGGAGGGGGGTGGGGGCAGGTCTGGTAGACCGGCTGTCTGTCACCTGCCCTCTTTTTTTCTCTCCATTGTGTCAATCTCCTCCCTAGCTGCCTGGGAAAGTAGGAAGGTTGAGGTCTGTGCAACGCTTGAGCTTTGGGGATGGTGGTTAGGGCAGGACGCACACCTTTTCCTCTTTGCTCTCACCAGCTACCAAGCCCGCAAGGTTGCCTTTACCTCCTGCTGTGTCGTCACTGGGGATGCGGGGCTGCAGCAGGGGCTAAAGGACCTTGGGGTTTCTGTCTTCAGGCTCCTCTGAATGCCCGCCCACTGAGCTGAGGGAGACGGAGCACTCCGTCACCCCGTTCCCTCGCTCCGCCCATACTTGACCTGCTTCTTCCATACTTGACCTTGAGCTCTGGGGTGCCGAGTCACTGGTACCTGCTGGGTGATATAGGAAAAGGAAAGTGGTCTTCATGTTGGCCAGCAGTGGCTGCTTCCTGTGAGTACACGGCCCTTTATGTCTCCAGGCCTCCCAAGTCCTCTGTGGCTTCCAGGACCTTTGGTTCGTGCTTCCGGTTTTATGTGCCGCCACTCAGCTTCTGGTAGGTTAGCTCTGTTAATAAGTCCTCTTTTTGGTTTTATTTGTTCTTTGAGGGAGATGGAAGATAATGGGGAGACACCTGGAAACTGGGAAAGGTTACAAATGAAATAGGATATATATCCTTTATACACACACACACACACACACACACACACACACACACACACACAAACACAAAGTTTTTATGTATACCTTAAATGTTGCATAGGATAGACATTTAAACATTATTTGCTCTTTATCTGAACTTGATTTTAACTGGGTGTTGGGTGCTGTCTGGCAATTCTGAGCCGTGGAGGTGCTTTCCAAATCCGGGCTTTTCTTCTGATCCTGGGCCATCTCACCTCTCGGGTAGAGGACATCACTTAGGAAGACTCTCAGACCTGTCCGTGGGACTTCCGTTTCCTGTTTCCAGTGGTTGTGAATTTACCTCTTGCCTATTTTCGTACTTGCCCTCCCTTCTGGCCATGGAGGCAGCCCAACCCCGTGAGCCTTCTCCACTGGGTTCTGGACACTTCTGATGGGTTCCGGGATGGCGCCTCTTGTCCTCACCTCACCTTTCCTGACCCTCCACCCTCAGGGTCCTCGTCTCCACTTCCGGCTTTCACTGTATGCGTCAGGTATCTCTCTCTACCGGCCACACGTGACCCCGTCTCTTTGGTTCTCCTTCTCTCCTGAGCTTGTGGATGGCCCGGGGAGAACTGGCCTCTTGGCCTTTTACCATTTGGGAATCTACCTCTTAGGACCTCACTTTTCTCTTCAGCATGCTGAAGGGTATTCGGAGTTTGCTTCAGACACCTACCAGTGTTCGGCCCACAGGCGCACGCCTTGGCTGCTGAGTTCCAAAAAGCCCTTTCCAAAGCGATGTCTTAGGGCAGACATCAGACCTACCTGCACTGGGACTCTGATGGTCTTTGGGTCTGAGACCCTTGATGTAGGATACGGAGAAAAAATGAAGGCAACTAGTGTGTTCTCTTTGGACAGGGCCTTGAAGCAAAACTGGGGGACACAGTGTTGCTGCAGCTTTGGAAACTGAAGAACTAAGGTGGAGGTGTTCCTTGGCCAAGGCTATTCAGCTGGTTTGGTGGCACCTGGGTTTGGCAGTTTGTGTCTGTGACTGCCTGCCACTGGGGGCCTGTGGAAGTCCTCAGATGCTAAGACCAGCGCAAACGGTTCTGTTCTTATTTCTAAAATGAATTCAGGTGCTCACCCTGTTAGTCTGACAGTTGCTTTAATTTTTAGGGAGTGAATCCTTAATAGAGAAATACTTCTTAAACCCGCTCTTTCTTAGACATGCTTGTAAATGTGTTCTTGTCTCGTGGCCTTCCTGCTTAGCTTTTATAGATGCCGAAATGCCTGTTTATTTGACAGGACAGTTTTTGGACACCTGGGAAGTGTTCGCTGTAAGCTTAAGATACCTCTTTTGGGAGCGAGTCAGGGAATGAGGAGTAAGCTGGTGCCCCACCCATCCAGAGCTTAGGAGCCTCATGACTCCAGTGATAGATGGCGCTAGACTCTTGGAGAAACAGGTAGGGACAGTGTGACTACCAGGGTGGTCATTTCATTCAGGATTCACCGAAAGCATGAGATCCTGGGAATCAGCAATTCACAGCAGTGCTGTGAAGCCGGAAGCTGAGCAATGAGGCAGCCTCGGGCATTGCAGGACCAGTAGTCCCACGCTCTCTCTGATGCAGGAGGATGCAGGAGGCAGCTGGTGTTTTTGGAGTCTGTGCGCATCTGTCACCCAGAAGATGGATTCACAGTGGGGAGATGGGGCAAGGTGGGGGAAAGAGAAACACCGGATGTGCCCTCCCACCTTCTGTCATGATTGCCTGGCGTCGGTAGAACACAGTTGTAGGTGACTTCAGGAACTGGTTACTACTATGCAGACAACCCCTGCCTTACAGACCAGGAGAAAGCAGTGGAACCCTCTCGGGCTGCTTGTTCAGAACTAATGGAATGAAAAAGAGAATGGGTTGTTTGCCCTGGGCAGTTAACTGAATGTTTTGCAAATGGTAGACTACTAAAGACGTCTAGATTCTTCACAAGAGAATGGGGGTGGGGGTGGGCATTCCAGGGAGAGGGAAGAGTGCAGACAAAGGTATGTCATCCTGTGCAGCCCCAGATGGCCGGACCAGGGCTAGAGTCTCTCCTGTCTTGTTCTCCTTTAGGACCTTGTGATGGAATGTTTCCTCGCCAGTTGATGTTGTCACTTCTGGCTGACGTGTATCCTCCCAGGGGATGCCTGTGGGAGGCTTTGCACATGGATGTCTTACAGGCCATCTGCTTCTGACACACACACACACACACACACACACACACACCATTTAGCTAGTACCGAGTGGCTTATGATGCTCCGGCAACGTTGGGAGGAAGTTCATGGACAAGAATAGAGATGCTGCCAATGGGCTCTCTGGTTCCCTTGTGTCAGCATCCTGGAGAGAGGGCTTCCCAGCCAGTGCCCTTTGAGGACTTGTCTCTCAGCCCCATGTCTGCTGTTTGACCTCATGGGTAGGATCTGCACAGTCCTCACAGTCCTCTACTGTGAAATTAGTTTCTCAGTGCTAATGAATTTTATTTTAATTATGGGTAGAGGGTGTGTGTGTGTGTGTGTGTGTGTGTTCAGATACTCAAGGCCGGAAGTGTCAGATCCTCGAGCTGGAATTATAGGCAGTTGCTGCTCACCAACCTGTGGGTTCTGGGAACTGAACTAGAAGAGTAAAACACATTCTTAACCACCAGGCCATCTCATTTCCCCAGCCCTATGCTGATCGTGACTTCTGTAGTCAACTCTTAAAGATGTATGTATTTTTACTTTATGTGTGTGACGGCTTTGCCTGTAGGGTGTCTGTGCATACCTGGTGCCTACAGAGGCCAGAAGAGGGTTTTGGATCCCCTGGCACTGGAGTTAGAGGTGGCTGTGAGCTGCCATGTGAGTGATGCGAACCCAGGTCCTTTACGAGAGCGGCAAGTGCTCTTAACTGCTAAGACCCCCCCCCCCCCCCCCATGTAGTAAACTTTTTATTATGCAGAATTTTCAGGCATACCCCCAAGGATGTATGGAACTGCACACTCCCCATCTTTCACGAATGACTGATAGCTACATGACCAGCCTTGGGGGAAATGTATGTTTGGAGGGCAAGGAGCACAGGCATCTCTGGGCTTCTGTGTATTGTCCGTGTGTGTGTGTGTGTGTGTGTGTGTGTGTGTGTGTGTGTGTGTGTGTGTGTGTGTGTCTGTCTGTGTCTGCACGCGCACGTGCGTGCTCTCCCATCTGTCCTCGTTCTGACTCCTCACCTCTGTGCTGAGCCCCTTGGCCTCCATTCTCTCCTTTCCCCCTTGAGCTGTTGACAGCAGGTTCAAGGGCCTTTTGCCCTATGCCCTGCTTACTGCTAGCAGTCCCCCAAGCATCTAAGGCATGCTACTTTAGCCCTCAGGAAGGTGTGCCAGCTGGCATCCCAGCACGCAGCAGTAAGTCTTCCAGGTACCTTGCGGGTGGAGCAGGAATCTTGGTTTCTGGAGCTCCACTTCAGGACGTCTGAAGCAGGCATCTTACATGGTCTTCCCTGGGAGCTTTTAGCTGAGCAAGGTCTGACAAGTGCCCCGAGGCTGGTTCCCTGTGGCTTCCAGAAAGTCTGGCAGGGTATTTGAACCTCACAGGCTTCTCCACACACTGTAAACATGCAGTTGTCACTTACAGGATATATTCTGATTATGGTTTCTCCCCCAACAGTGCCTCCCAGATTCTCCTTGTCTCCCCACCCACCCAAATATTCCCCCCCCTCATCAAAATGCAATGGGTATTTAGAAATACTAATAGTATAAAACAAAATAAGATTAAAAATAAACTGGAATGGGATGGAGCAAACTAATTACCAGGAGAAAAATAGCCAAAGAAAAAGTTCAAGAAACACATATAGCGGGGCTGGAGAGGTGGCTCAGCAGTTTAGAGCATTGGCTGCTCTTCCGTTGGACCTGGGTTCAATTCCCAGCACCCACATGGCAACTCAGCAACTGTAGCTCCAAGATCTGACACCCTCACGTAGACATACATGCCAGCAAAACACCAATGCACATACAAATTTGAAAGAAAGAGACACATGTAGACAGAGATACATACATTTTCACACACAGAAATCCTGTAGAAATGCAACACCAGAAATCATTATATATATATGACCCGTATGGGGAAAAATACTATGCCCAGGCAAAGCATTGTGAGGCAAGAAACCACTGAGTTCCCTTTCATTTGTCCATCTACTGCTGGGCATGGGAGTCTGTCCTGAAGAGTGAGTGGTTTGTGTACCCAGTGAGGCACTGTTGGAGAAAACTAATTTTTTCTTTGTGAGTGGTTATCAGCTGGAGATGGCTTTTGGGTTAGGGATGGGGGGGGGGCACTTGTGTCCACTTCCCTCTCAGTGCTGGGACCCTGTCTGGCATAGACCTGCACAGGGGCTGTGCATGCTGCCATAGTATGTGAGTTCATATGTGTGCCACTCCTGCTGTGTTTGAAGGCCTTGTTTCCATGGTGTCCTCCATCCCCTCTGGCTCTTAGAATCTTTCTGCCTCCTCTTCTTCAGGGTTCCCTGAGCTCTGAGAAGAATGATTGGATGGAGGCAACCCTTTTGGGACTGAGTGTTCCCAAGTCTCTCACTCTCTGCAGTTTGTTCCACTGTGGATTTCTGCTTTTGTTCCCATGTACTTCAGGAGGAAGCTTCTGTGATGATGGCTGAGCAAGGCCCTGATCTATGCATATAGAAGAATGATGTCATTAAGAACCATTGCTACATTCCTTCAGCAGAACCACTGGTACTGGATTTCTCCAGGTCTCTGGCTTGTCTAGTCTTCTAGAAACTTGGCCACATGCGAGGTGTCCAGTATGGGTTCCATCTCATAGAGTGGGCCTTAAGTTCAGTCAGGTGTTGGTTGGTTGCTCCTACAAGCATTGTACCACTATTGCACTTGTGTATCTTGTAGGCGGCAGGTCACCATTGTAGATGGAAAGATTTGTAGCTGGGTTGGTGTTTACATTTCTCCTCTGTTGGCATACTGTGAGCACTAGTCAGTAGGGGTGAAGGCTATCTGTAGGTGCCTGATTGACTTCCGTTTTCAATGAGTTGTGTAGGTGTGATTTATCAGCAGTTGGGCCTTACCATCAGTTTTTGGAAAGCAACTGATAGTTTGGGCAATAGCCTGGGTTCTTTGGGGATTTCCATGGGGCTCCTTTGAGTGACAACGCAATGAGATGTAACCCATTCCCAGAACTGGAAGTTTCATTTCATGACAAGAGATGTCTAGTTGGGGCTTTGTTTCCCATGTTATTTGGTGAATCTATTTATATTTCTTTCATGCGTGTATATATTTTAGGAAGCTTCTACTGTATCTAGTTTCTGTACAACCCCTCAAATGGCCAGTTTTAGCCGTCTCTTCCCATATTCCGTCCCTTATACCCTCTTACCTCCCACTTCCTGTTTGATCCCCCTGCTCTGTTCTTCCTCACAGACCTTCCATAAGAATCTCTTCTAGTTCCCCTTCCTAGGGAGATCCATCCCTCCACCTCCAGTCTCTTACTTTATACCTAACTTCTGTGGTTATATGGCTCATAGCTGACTTACCAAGTACTTAACAGCTAACATCCACATACAAGTGAATACATACCATGTTTGTCTTTTTAGATCTGGATTACCTCACTCAGGATGATTTTTCTTATTTTTTTTTTTTTTTTAGATTTATTTCTTTATTATGTATATAGTATTCTGTCTGCATGTACACTTTCCCAGCAGAAGAGGGCACCAGATCTCATTATAGAGGGTTGTAAGCCACCCATGTGGTCGTGGGAATTGAACTCAGGACCTCTGGAAGAGCAGTCAGTGCCCTTAACCTCTGAGCCATCTCTCCAACCGTGCTTTTAAAAAATTTTCTTTATTGCTATTGTTTGTTTTTTTTTTGAGACAGGATTTCTTTGCATAATAGCCCTTGTTGTCCTGGAACTCACTCTGTAGACCAGGCTGGCCTAGAACTCACAGAGATCTATCTGCCTCTGGCTGTGCTTCCTAAATTCTGGGATTAAAAACTTAGTATGATTTTTTTTTTTCCTAACTCCATCCATTTGCCTGCATATTATTTCATGATTTTGTTCTTTATAGCAGCTAAGTAGTATTCCATTGTGTAAATGCACCACAATTTCTTTATCCATTCTTCCACTGATGGACATCTAGGCCTTTTCTAATTTTTGGCTATTACGAATAGAGCACCAATGAACAAGTATCTCTGTGGTAGGATGAGGCATCCTTTGGGTACGTGGTGAAGCGGTGTATTGCTGGGTCTTTGAAGTAGATCTATTCTAGCTGCCTGAGGAACCGCCACACTGGATGAGTGTTCCCCTTGCTCTACATCCTAACCAGCACAAGCTGTCCTCTGTTTTATTAATCTTGGCCATTCTGACTGATGTTAGTAGTTTTGATTTGGATTTCCCTGGTGACTAAGGATGGTGACCCTTTCCTTAAGTACTTCTCAGCCATTTGCGTTTCCTCTTCTGAGAACTCTCTGTTTAGAGCTGTACCCTCTTTTCCAATTGAGTTACTTGTTTTCTCGATGTTCAGGTTTTTGAGCTTCTTTTAGATATCAGCCCTCTAGCAGATGTGTGGTTGGTAAGAATCTTTCCCCGTTCTGTAGCCTGCCACTCTGTCCAAATGATGGTGTGTGTCCTTTGCCATGCAGAAGCTTTCAGTTTCATGAGACCCCATTTATTGTTGATCTTAGTGCCTGTGCTATCAGTTCAGAAAGTTTTTTCCTGTGCCAGTGAGTTCAAATTTATGCCCCTCTTCCTCTTCTGTTGGCTTCAGGGTAGGTGGCCTTATGTTGATGTCTTTGATCCATTTGGAGCTGAGTTTTGTGCAGGGTGATAAGTATGGATCTATCGGCATTTTCTAGATGCAACTGTCCAGTTTGACCAGCATCATTTAATATGCCTTTCCAGTATGTATTATGGCTTCTTTATAAAAAAATAAAAACAAAACAAAACAGATGTCCATAGGTATATGTACTTATGTTTGGGTCTTTAATTCAATTCTGTTGATCAGTATGTCTGTTTCTGTGCCAATGCCATACTGTTTTTATTACTATAGCTTGGTAATACAATTTGAGGTCTGGGATGGTGCTATCTCCAGCAGTTCTTTTATTATTCAGGATTGTTTTGAGCTGTCCTGGATCTTTTCTTCTTCCATATGAAGCTAAAAATTGTCGTTTCAAGTTCTGTGAAGAATTGTGTTGGAATTTTGATGGGAATTGCATTTTATCTGTGAACTGCTTTTGGGGAGGATGGCCACTTTCACTACATGAACCCTATCGATCATGAGTGCGGGAGGTCTTCCCATCTTCTGATGCCTTCTTCAGTTTCTTTCTTCAGTGTCATAAGGTTTTCATTACACAAGATTTTCACTTACTTGGTTAGCATTAACCCAAGAGATTTTAAATTTGTTCTGGAAGCTACTGTGAAAGGTATCGTTTGCCCAATTTCTTTCTTAGACAGTTTGATTGTATATAGGAGGCCCACTGATTTTTGTGTTAATTTTCATATCCGGCTAATTTGCTGGAAGTATTTATCAGCTGTGGGAGATGCCTGGTGGAATTTTTAGGGTCGCTTGCGTATACTATCATGTCATCTACAAATAAAGATACTTCTTCTCTTCCTATTTGTATTTCTCTGGCCTCCTTTTGTTTCACTGCTCTAGCTAAGGTATATTGAGTAGGTATGGAGAGCGTGGACAGCCTTGCCTTGTTCCTGATTCTAGCGGAAAGGCTTAAGAGAGTCTCTCACTTGAGTTGATGTTGTCTGGGCTGTCTGTAAGTCTTCTTTATTGTGTTGAGGTATACCTATTATATCCCTAGTCTCTCCACGGTGTT
Source organism: Onychomys torridus (assembly GCF_903995425.1). Classification (NCBI taxonomy): domain Eukaryota; kingdom Metazoa; phylum Chordata; class Mammalia; order Rodentia; family Cricetidae; genus Onychomys; species Onychomys torridus. Next base: position 51,904,876 of record NC_050460.1, read on the forward strand.
TTCTCTGTTACTTTTCTCCGTAGCACTGCTTTGTATTTCATGTAAGATCTTGAATTGGGACAAACAACCCGTGGCTGGTTGATCAGATGCTGAAATGTTTGCCTTCTAGATTCATTTATGGCAGCATTTTTCTCCTCCCAGAAGCTCTGTTATCTCTCAGGTTTAACTGTCTCTGTCCTGGGCGAGTTCGGGCTGTTTATCTGGCGGATTTCATTCACTCGGCCGTGTTTCCCCTTTCCTTAGCATGGATTTTGAGCAGTGGACCATCCGTCCACTTACTCTTCTTCCATAGTAGCCGGTCCTTGTCCATGACACAGGCGTTGGGTTACTGCAGCTGTTCTGTGTGTCAGGGCTTGGAGGATAGGTAGGCTCTTCCTCTTTTATAATTGGCATTTTCCAGAGAGAGAGGCAGACCCCGGACAGCTGACTTTAAATGGTGATAAGCCTCCTCAGAAGACGTGACTAGAGCTCTCAGGCTTGGGGCAGCCAGGGAGAGAGTCCCTGAGGTGACAGGCCGATTGCCACCATCTGTAAACTGACGACATTGAACAACAACAAAAAAAGCTCGTCATGCGGAGAGCTGGTCAAAGAACGTTCTGGGCTAAGGGAACAGACCATGGCTATCTCCTGAAAATGTCAGAAGCGTGGCAAGTTTAGGGAAGTGAAAAATGGATGTCTGGGCGCCATTGGGATGTGGCTAAGACAGATCTAGGTACGAGTGGGGTCGTCTGCGACCGGGCACACAGTCCCACATCTAATTCAAAAGGTAGCGCTGGCTGGAGTGCCTTTTAAGTTAGGAGCTGGTCTTCATTTACTCATGTTCTTTTTCAGGTACTATGCCAGAGTAGACCTACTTTCATCTGAGCAGAATCAGGCTGAAGGGGGATGGGTACTCCATCTTTCCTTTTTTTAAGTTTTTCATTAGGGTATGTTTGTGCCTGTCATCTTCATGCCTTAAAATCCAGATGTGGCAGAAGGATGCAGCTGTGTTAAGCAAAGCTGCAGCTGAGTCTGAAGAAGGAAGTGGAGATGGGAGAGGGGGATGTGCTGTAGATGCAGCCCAGATGGGTGTCTCCCTTCAGCCCCGTGTGTTTTCTCTGCCCTTCCTGTCTGTGTGTGCGCTGAGAGGCGCATACACACTCCTAACCACCCTGTTTCCCCCTGGCTGTTGGAGTCTGAGGCTTTCCTGGCTCACTCTTCACCGGCTCCCTCGTCGGCATCCTTGGCCTGTGGACAAACCCTTCTACCTGCAGCCCAGATGAGTCAGAGGCCAGACTTTCCTTATCTGGAGGAGCCTCTTGGTGTGGTCATCTCCAAGATGACTCAGAGGAACACTTTGAATCTTGGCCAGCATATTAGGATTGGAAAGGAAGCCTGGGAAAGAAAGTTGGCTTGGCGGAACTGGAAATGAGGTGGGTCAGTGGCTGGGGCCGGAGAGTAAGTGCAGGCAAGCAGGGAGGCATAGTGCATAGTATGTGGAGTCCGGTGTAAGAGGATGCTCTCACCCATGGGTCAGTCACTTAGTAGAGAGGTATGTGGATAAGGACTGGGTGTCTATGGATGCAGGCCACCAGGCGGGAGTCCATAACTGTGACATATGTGTTTCTCTGACATGCCAGTGGGTTGCTCTCTGCCTCAGGGACTAGATTCTGTAGGTGAAGACAAGCAGATTTATCCCCTGGCAGCTTCTAAAAGATGCATCATGTGTTTCTCTGATGTGCCGTCTTATCATTAGATATGATTTATTGCTCTTCTCTGTCCCCACACCAAGTTGTCTACTGTTACCTCGCTATGTGGTGACAGGAGAGGGGACACATGGCTTCCTTAATGGTGGGAACCACGTCACATGTATACAGCATAGGTAGTTTTGTATTTGAGGACAGGTTTAAGCAGCGAAGAGCTGCTGCCTCTCAATCTGAGACCAGAGCAAAACCAAGGATGGGATCTCCATCCTTGCCACATCTGTCTCCATAGTAGAGACCACTGATCTCAATCTTAGGCTTTTTTTAAAGATAAATTTTATGCAGATAGAAGTGTGTCCTTTTTGAAAGCTATTCCTGAGTGAGCACGCACTGTACCCGTTGTCCTCCCTCCACTTAAGGAACACTGCATTTATCCTTCCTCTGGGCATAGTGCTGCGACCTTCAAGGGCTGGATCTGCAGTGGTTGGCAGCAGGTCAGCGCCGCATTAAGCATGCCCTCTGTTACGTCAGGCGTGTTGCTTCCCACAAACTCGTCCCCTTAAAACCATTTCACGCATCAAACCCGCAGTGGTCTCTGTTGCCTGTTGGAATATCTCGGAGTGGAATTGCCAGTTCAGTTAGGTGTGTGCTTTCAGATTTTTCTGTTGATGTTCACTTGGATGCTCTGGCTGATTGGTCTCTGTATCTTTAAAATATATATATTTTCAGAAATTTTATTAGCTGTGTGTGCATACGGGGTGTTTGTATGTGTGTGTGCGCACACACAAAACATCATACATGTGGAGGTCAGAGGACAGCTTTCTTAGGGAACAGATCCTCAGTTTCCACCTTGTTTCTTCAACTCCGTGCACTCCAGGGTCCCTGGGCCAGCAAGAGCTTCCAGATGGTTCTCCTGTCTATGTCTCCCATTAAGTTGTACTGGGATACTGCATCTGTTGTTCTGTGGGTTCCAGGGATTATACGTGAGTCATCAGGCTTGCATGGCCAGAGTTTTTACACACCAAACTCTTCTCTCCTACCTGCCCAGTCCTCTTTCAGCCCAAAGACCTTTTTTCTCTCTTCACACTTCGCCTTCTCTTTTTTTTTTTTTTTTTTTTTTTTTTTTTGTAGGAAGAAACATCTTGTTTTCTTGGAGTTTGGAAGGTTCTGCTTTTACTTAGAAAAACTGCTGCATTGCTTCCATTTGCTCCCCACCCCCAGGATTACTCTACTTTTGCTTAAATGATGTGAAAGTGAATGGAGAACAATAATGTGGTTTTTCATCACCAACATTCTTCTCAAAAACAACTTGCAAATTTGTAAATACTGGGAGTTGGAAACCATGGAAGGCACATTTTAAACACCTGTTGATAGTAATTTCCTTTGACTTTAAACATCCCATCCTGGGGGAAGACTTAAAGTCTCAGAAGGCAAACAACTCACAAATCCCAGGAAGTCCGTGAAACTTACCAGATTCATAAGGCCTCTCTTTCTCCCAGGTTATACAACAGTAAGGATGGGTAAGGAAGAGACTCTCCAACCTGTCCTGTTGGAGTGCAGTATATAATGTGATGATCCTTCCTTAGTGATGATCACAGTGGGGACAGTGGTCTTTGAAGAATCTTAGAATCTATTAGGAGCTTTGCTCAGTTTAGGGCTTTATGTTAAGAGTGTGTGCTTTAAGTTCTGGATAGCCACTGACCTTTCATCTGGTGTGTACCTTGTCTAGAGTTTCTTAAAAGAGGCCCTGCCCTAACGAGTGTCATTTCACATGATAGCAATCGAAGCCCTTTGTTCTCAAATATGTTTTTTAGAGCAAAGCGCATTTGGTCATTAACTATATAGTCAATTGAGTCTATGCCAATTTATGTAGGTCAAGCCAAGCAAGGAATACAAGTTTTTATTATTACTGTTTAGTTGGATAGGATTTGTAGTTTGAGCAACTTTGCAGTGGAACTTTCTCATTTACTCACCCAAAATAAGGCATAAATGATAGACCAAAGAAATGATCCCACTCAAGTCCAACTTGTGACCCAGTTAGTTTATTGGGACAACTTAGGGGTGTATGGGTGAGTTACTCGCAGCGTGGCTGACTCAAAGGCAGCTGGATCCCTGAAAGGTCCCAGCCTAGGTGCCGACTCACAGAAGCTAGGAATCCTGGAGTCCTCTGCAGTGTTCAGGTGGCTGAACAGGTCAGAGAGTCTCTTCCTCACCCATTCTTACTGTTGTATAACCCGAGAGAAGGAGGGGCCTTGTAAATCTAGTAAATTTCAGGGACTTCCTGGCATTTGTGAGTTGTTTACCTCCCTGCCTCTGGGATGTGATGTTTTAAGCCAGAGGAAATGACTACAAACGGATGTTTAAAACGTGCCTTTCTCTCTCTTGGTTCCTGTTGAATTAAAAATTCAATTAAAATGTAGACAAAGTGCTCTGTTGTGAGCCCTCTTGTGCATTTCATATGAATTCACAGATATTTATCATTCACTCCCAAAGGACCCTCTCTGCACCCCTCTCCCTGTCCCTCTGCTCAGCCATCTGAAAGTAGGGCTCCAGTATATTGCTCCATTCCTGCATCCTCAGTGTGTCTCCCAGGGACACAGCTGGGAAGTGAGGGTGTTTCACAGTTGACCACCTACCCTATCCTGGTGTCCCCACAAAGAAGAAATTCTTTTCTTCTGTCTGAAGGGAAACTCCTTCAGTTGCAAAGGCAGTGGACTGCCAACCAGGGGACATTCCGGACCAAGATTTCTGTTTGATGAGGGGTGGCTCTTGATCGGCCTCTCTGTCACTTCCACTTTGGGTTGCATTTGACTTTTTCCCTCTCTTCCCCATGACCGTTCGTGTCTATTCATCCTTCAAAGATGAGAACTGTCTTAACGAATTTTAGGATGAATTGGTATATAAACAGACTGCCCAGAACAGATCTGAAATTACAGTAGACCCAGGCTGACTCTTGAGAGAGTCAAAGTTCAGAGCCATGTCACCCCCGTCATGGCCCTCAGGGACAAGCTGGTAGAGTTTCCCTCCTCTGCAGCCCGCGGCACTTCTTCTGCCTCGGATATGCTGCTTTGAAGTTCATCTTAAATCTCCAGAAGACTTACATACATGACACCTCATACTCTGGCTCACACCTGCTTCTCACGGGGGTGCCTGGACCCCACTTTGTCTTAACAGCAATAGCCCCTCCTCTGGCCCTCTTTCAGTGTTGTGCTTGTGACAGACAGTAGGAGGAAAGGGGGGTCTCGGCTGAGTGATATAACTGGTCATTGCTTGTTGACAGTTGAGAGTGGGTGATGGATATTGTGATGCGTGTGTTGTCATGGTCACAGAATCTGGTGTCACCTAGGAGATGAATCCCCCCCTCCGCCGCCCAGAACTGCAGGGGATTATCTTGATTTGGGTTCATTGATGTGAGAAGACACATCTTGACCGAGGGCAAGGCATTCTGGACTATATGAAACAGAGACCGCAAGCTGAGCAAGCTTTCACGGCTCTGTTTCTTGACTGGGTGTACCAAACGTTCGAAAGCATGGCTGCCTTGACATCCTCACCATGACGGGCTGTACTCTGAACTGTGAGCCGGAAAAACCCAGTCTGCCTTCTGTTGCTTTTGTGAGAGTATTTTGTCAGCAACAGGAAAAGAAACTAAGTCGGAGGACAGAGGATGGTCAGCAGGTAGGTGCAGCGGGAGGGCGTCCCTGGACCTGCTGAACACGCTAGAGGTCACAGGCAGGGGAAGGAGGCAGAAAGGGGGTGTGGCAGGGGAAGCTGGACATTGATTTACTCTTTTCCGGGTTAAAATAAGAGAACCATCTCGGCCGGGTGGTGGTGGTACATACCTTTAATCCCAGCACTTGAGAGGCAGAGCCAGGCGGATCTCTGCGAGTTTGAGGCCAACCTGGTCTACAGGGTGAGTTCCAGGACAGGCACCAAAACAACACAGAGAAACCCTGTTTCGAAAAAAAACTTAAGTAAGTAAATACATAAATAAGTGAGAGAACTATCTCTTCTGATGCTGTCACCACAGAGCGCCCCTCCCAGGTGGCACAGAGCAATTGCAGAGCCCACAGGGGATGACATCCCATTGGTTGAGTGTTGAGTGCTATCCCGAGAACTCTGTGTCAGTAGTTCTACTCATGAGTGGGTGGAAAATCAGCCCTAGAGAGGCTCAGAACGGCCAGACAGTGGACACACACTACCTGCAGAGTTTGTATGACTGCCGAATCTCTTCCTTGAAAAGACATGTTGTAGTATAAACTGACCCATGACTGTGATTCAGTGATAGTTCAGGGCATCTCCGGAGAGTGAACATAGTTGTATGGTACGTTTCCAGGTCACATAGCAGAACAGTCCTGAGACCCTGGACACCCACCTCCCAGTTCGTCATCCCAGCCACAGTGGCCACACCCCAGTTGTGCAGGATGCTGTTCAGTCTTTCCCCCTTAGAGAAATTCCATATAGTTTCTCTTTTCCCTTTCCAAATCGGACCTTGGGTCTGGGGCCATACCATGGTGAATACACGAGTTTGGACTAAGATTAGATCTCAGGAACTAGACTCTCCAGAAAATCCACTTAGACGCTAGGGCTGTACGGTCCCTTTTAGCATACTGTTGGTATTTTCAGAATGTGGACATGTAGAAAATGGGGTTTATCTGGATCATCATTCTGTGACCCTTCAGCTCCCCGGCTTCTCTCACTATGACTGGAAATGGGGCTTAATCAGTACATGCTTTCTTAGTGTTGTGTGTGTGCGCGCGCGCATGCGTGCACACATGTAAGTGGAGTGGCTGGACTGGCCAGCTAGGATTCCTCTGGTTTCCACCTCCCCTGTGCTGGCATTCATTACTGGTGCACACTATTATGCGAGTACCAGGGGAACTTGGGTCTTCATGGCCGCATTGCAAAGCCCTTTACATGACCAGCTATTGCCTCCCACCTCCCTCCCAATACTGCTTTCTGATAGCATTCAGCCATTTGATTTCTGGTACGAGCATGTCATGTGTCTTTCCTTACCTGTGAGCTGCCGCTGTGTGGCTTTTCTGGTCTCGAGAGTACAAAACCAGTGTGTGGGAATGGTGAGCCTTACCTCGTAGTATGCAGCCCAGCCATGTAAAAGAAGTGAGAAAGTGCTTGGGGCAGTTGATTCCAAGTCCAAGGCACTGTATGCAATGAAAGTCAGCAAGGGGAGGGCTGGAGATGTGGGTTCTGTCCTTAAGTGCAATGTATCTGTGTCTTCTGTCTCCCTCCTCTTCAGCGTCTTCCAATCTTTTATGTGTCATATGTGTCACTGAATGTATTCTGGTGTTTGCAATGACAAGCCAGGAGACAGTAATCATTTTAACGGCGTCGGCCCCCCTGCTACGTCTTACTCCCTGAGTGTAAGCCCGGGGTTCATCTCCTTGCCTCAATTGGAGATGTCAGTTTTGTTGTGTGCGTGCGTGCGTGCAGGCCTGAGTAGAGACCTGTGCACTGAGATGCCTGTGCATGTGGAGGTCAGAGGTCAACCTGGGATAGCATCTGTCAGGAGCTGTGCACCTCGTCCTTTTGAGACATCCTCTCACTGGAATTCACTGGTGAGGCTGGCCTGGCTGGCCAGCAAGTCCCAGGGACCCGCTTGTCTCCATCTTCCCGTCACTGATGTATGTCAGGGCAGCCACGACACCTGGCTTTTGATATGGCTTCTGGGGTTCAAGCTCAGAGTCTCCTATTGGCGTGGCAGGCTTTTCACCTACTGAGCCCCACAACTTTCTTGTTTCTTTCCACCGATGCCTGTTCTCTTTGTTTTGTTTTTAAATAGAACAGGATCCACCCACCCAGCTCCACCTCTTCCCTAACTGTACCCCAGCCATACCATGGTCCAAGAAAGCCCAGCTGCCTGCTGTGGTCTACTTCCGCACTGACCTTGGGCCCTAACCCTCCCCTAGGAAGCACTAGCACTCTCTGCTTTCTTTTTATGGCCTGAGCCGGGATGTTCTGTACCGTTCTGTACCATGCTGAAGGATGCCGAAGGATGCTGACGGAAGCAGGCACCCTCCTGTTCTGCACGCGTATGGGAGTGCACCAGTAAAGTTGTTTGGGAGTTCTGGCGAGACGCTGGGAGTGCTCACTTGATTCAGTTGGCTGTCATGACTAATACTTTATACTCTTGGGTATTTATTTAAAAAATCCCAGCATCAGGAAGTATAGCAATAAATCATCCAGTGTTGAGCTACCCACTTGTTCTATGAGCTTTCTTAGGTTGGAGTTTTAAAAAATGCGTTCTTTTTTGTTGTTGTTCCTTTTTATGTTCGTTTGTTTTTTTGTTTTTCGAGACAGGATTTCTCTGTGTAGAACCAGGCTGTTGTGGAACTTGCTATTGATCAGGTTGGCCTTGAACTCAGAGACCCATCGACTTCTGCCTCCTGAGTGCTGGGCCACTACCGCCCAGCAAAAAATATATTCTTGCATTGAAAAAAATAATAATGCTAAAAATTTGTTGTTATTGTTGTTATTACAGGGGATCAGACTCGGCCTCACAGACTAAGCGAGCGCTCTGCCCATCCCATTCTGCTAACATTTTATTCAAGACATCTATGTGTGAATTGCACACGCGTTACATTTGTCCTTTTGTTGTGCAGATTGGCTGTGGGGCTAGTTTGGTGGCTTCCCTTTTTTTCTTTTTTCCCCTTTAGTTAACAGATGAAGTTTATGTAACATGGTGGTCAGCTTTAAGTTTGGTGGAACTTGGTGGAAAGAGCTTGCTTGATGATCTTTGTAGGCAGAGCAGCTTTTCAAGAATGCCAGAAAGTTCCATGGTGGGGAATAGTGGTAACTAAGTAGTGAGGTCTCTGGGTATTCAGTATGGAAATATGTTGGGTTTTGACGGCTTTTATTTGTTCTTTGACGAATCTCACACATGTATATAGTCTCTCTTGAGCCTACCCACCTCCAGCTCCTCTCCGCCTCTTCTTAGACACATTCCCTTCTGTACTCATCATACCATCCTCCTCCTCATTGTCTAAAGCACGGAGTCCAGCGGTGTGCTCCCTGCTGGGATGTGGCCCATCCCGTTGGCTCCGTCTTGTGTAGGGCTCCTGCAGGTAACAGCAGTGAGCTCCTGGGCCTCTTGGCCATATCCTGTCCAGATGGCAGCATTTCCCAGCATTCCCTCCATCCACCAACTCTTACGTTCTCATATGGTTGACGTGTGCGAGGATGTGTCGGTGCCAGTGTGTGCTGCTTACACACACACTTGGGGTCGTGAATTGTGTCGCTTCTTGGGAGTGTTAAAATCACCCTGTTTCCGTGTGTGCAGAATGACTTCCGTATTTTGGCAGGTGTGCATACGCCAGACTTTCTTCACAATAACAGCACACTTGGCACAGCAGAGAACACACGTTCTTTGCTGCTGCATGGTAGATGTTTGGGGTAGTCTGGTGCCACTGAGTCAGTCTGGAACGTGGAATTGAGAAGCAGGGCTTTTGCCCTAATATGACCTCTTGTTTCAGAAAAACCACACACCAGAGATACCAGGGCTGCAAGGACATAGGAGACCAGGGACAGGGACTTACTCAGACTGCGTGGTGGTGTTAGAACTAAAGAGTCACTGACCAGTGTTTGCTTCCCTGAGAGACACAGCTTGCACTGGACATTGTTTTCCACAGAAAACTTGCAAATGTAATTCCAGTGTCTGGAATGCCTTCCAAGGTAGGAGGATGTGGTCTTGGAAGCTCCCCTGGCCATGAATCTTGGAACTTTCTGTCTTCTAGCTCCCTCTGTGTGATTCTTCCCACTCAGAAAGGTTATCCCAGATCTCCTGGCTCGATCCTGGAGAGCTTGTCACGGTCCTTTTAGATGTAGAGGTCTCTACCTGACTGTCTAAAATCTGTCTAAAATCAGCCAATCTGTCTATTTTCCATCTGTTTCAGTCAGTCTGTATGATCTCTTTTGTGCGTATATGGTGTGTGTTTGTGTGTGTGTGTGTGTGTGTGTGTGTGTGTGTGTATGTGTATGCCACAACGAACATGTAAAGATCTGATGACAACCTCAGGGGTCTGTCCTTGCCTTGTAGACCTTGTGGGTGCGTGTATCAGGCCAACTAGCTGGCCCACACGATCTTCCAAGCATTCTGTTTTCTCTGCACTTCCCATCTCGGATGAGTGTGGGAGTTACAGATACCTGCTACTTTGTGTGACAAGCTTTAAGTGTCAAGGCCCAAGAGTCTTGGGGCCTTGACTTCAATCCTCACACTTGTATGGCCGGCGTTTTACTCTCTCTGCGGTCCTAATTCATCATCAATTCTCCTGCTGATAATACGCACTGTGGGTTTACCCAAGACTGGCCATCGTTGCTGTCCTTGGAAGCACCTTTGACCTAGTTTCCATGTTCTAGTCTTTAGTAACACCTGAGGGTTGACTCGAAGCCCTTCCGTGAGGACGTTGGGATCCTGGTGTGTTTCTCAGCCTGCCTTTTTCCCTGCTGAGGACTGATGGTCTGAACACGGTTGACAAGTTTTCACTTGTTCTTAATTATAGCGACATTTTTCTACGGTCGGGATGAGTTATTTCCCAGTGCCTACATTAATTCCTTCTTGCCGTAGCAAATTTCCACAGACGTCGTCGCTTAATACTGTATAGATTTATTATCTTAAAGTTCTGTTGGGATAAAGTCTGTGTGGACGGACAGCAGAGCGTGGCAGGCTTGAGGACCCACAGCGTCTAGAGCAGCGGTTTATCAGCACCGTCTTGATGCTACAACCCTTTAATACAGTTCCTCATATTGTGCTGACCGCCCCCCCAACCATAAAATTATTGTCATTGCTACATCATAACTGTAATCTTGCTACTGTTATAACTCATAATGTAAATGTCTGATATACAGGATATCGATAGGGGTCATAACCCACAGGTTGAGAACCTTTAGTCTGGCGTCTCTTTTCCTGGCCTTCTGTAAGTTCTATAGGCCGCTTGGATTCCTTGCTGGTGGCTCCTCTCTTCCTCTCAAAGTTAGCCCTGTGCCTTGAGGCCTCTCATGTGGTGACACTCTGATCTCCTCTGTTTCCATTTCCCACTTTCAGGGTTTCTCTGGCCCCACCCGGAGAAGCTAGGATCATAGTAGGTCAGTAGATCAACAACTCCAACGGCAGCCGTACCCTCTGCAGCTTCATGGGAAAAGTCTACAGAGCTGGGGGTTGGACATGGGCGTCTGTCTGGAAGTGAGGCGGACATGATGGCACCTCACACTCGTGCCCCGATGGCCGATGGGTGGAAAGGTTGTTTAGATTCCAGTGAAGGACATTTCTGTGAACACATGAATGTCCGTCTCTCGACTGCTTAATCCATGTAAAAATGTCCACACGGGACCTAGGGAGATGGCTCAGTGAGAAAAATACTGAGTTCAGATCCCTAGAGTCCATGTAAATGCCAGGTAGACATAGTGGCCCACCTGTAGGTGGAGGTAGAAACAGGATCCTCTGGCTGGGGAGACTATCTGAATTGGTGCGTTCTGGGTTCAAGTGAGAGGCCCAGTTTCCATATGTGAGATAGAGAACGATCAAGGGAGATACCCAGTGTCAACCTACCTCTACATACATGTGAATCACAGCCACATACACAAAGGGCTCCACATGTGGCAGCACCCCCCCACAGACACATACACACACACACACACACAACCCCAAAGCCAACAAATGTCTAAATGCTACTCTAGTGCTTGACTGGGCTGGCGAACAGGAGGCAAGCTGAATGCCAGCGAGGTGTTTCCAGAACTGAAAGGACACTAATTTGCCCCTTTGTTGTCTTCCTAGTGAGAATGTAATGCCCCGCCTCTTACTGTATGTATCTTACCACCATTTTTACGTTACTGTGCTTGTGGCGCTGTTAACTTATTGGCGTGGATTTGCCGGGTAAATGTGCAGGGAAACATCTGCTCATCTTCTCCACGTTGTTTCCTTCTAGTATGCCAGCCAGCCAGGCTTATGCTGTAGTCTGTGGGATGCCTGTTGTGTCTGTATGTAACTGCCACACCACCACTGAGTTGGGGAATGTTCTTTCTTCATAAAGATGTACTTGGATGGTCGTAACTGTTTTTGCTAATTTTGAAGGCCTAAACATACCTTCCCCCAGTTTATTAGACAACCTCCACAGAGGATTTGTGTGTGTGTGTGGGGGGGGGGGGGCTTCTGGAATATGCTAGCTGCCCAAGGAGTGTAAGAATGTTAAAATGTATTTCTGTCACTCCTTATACATGAGCTGTTTTAGAGAAAGGGTGTGTGTGTGTGTGTGTGTGTGTGTGTGTGTCTGTCTGTCTGTCTGTCTGTCTGTCTGGTGGAATATGCTTGTTGCCCAAGGAGTGTTAGACTCCATCCTCTAGTCTTGGGGTTTACAATAGATCTGCAGTTTCTACCCAGCTCTGGAAGCTGGAAGTCCCATGGCCAGATACTGACCAGGGTGGGTTTTTTTTTAGTGAGCCTTCAGGGAATCTTTGCTGGTTTCTCCTAGCCAGCTGTTTCCCCCGCCCCCACCCTTGTTAGGGATACCAGGAGTTAGAGTAAGGCCCACCCTAATGACCTCATCCTAACTTTATCTGCAGCCTTTACTTCCAAATAAGGACACCCTCACTACTCACTGGTGCTTGGGAATTAGGACTTTGACCTATCTGTTTGGAGGGACCCAGTTCATCCCATAACTGGTAGTGGACTATGGAAAACCACCCTGAGCAAGCAGGATGGATAATGTAACACTGCCGGTGGGTTGGACCAGTAGATCCCTGAGATGCATCGCCCAGCTGTGAACAGTCACAGGAAGTGCGATAAAGCCGAGAGCCTGTCTAGAGTGGCAGGCGGCTTGTCTGGGTTCTTGGCCAAATGACTGCAACTCTTAGTTTTCAGTCTTCGAGGAATTGTGTTTATGGGATTCTATACCACCTGAATCCACTGCAGTGGACATAAGGCTTTCCAGGAAGCTCCTCCAGGGGAGACTTGGGTCTCAACTATCTGTTACTCTCCACCCCTCAATCTGGGAGGCTCCACACTCCAATGGAACACACACCACTGAACTCGGGCTTTCAAGGAGGTAACATAGTCAGTCTCGCCCCTGTACCCTGGTGTCCAACCAGACGAAAACCTTCACACTGGAAGTTAATCCCTATGGAGCAGGGTTCAATCTACTGGTCCTCCTCCCTCAGGAAATCTAGAAAGAGCAACACATATCCACAAAACACTAGCCGGCTGTCTGTTAAGCCAAAGCCAGAGGGGTTACTATCCATAGGAAGCCAGTCTCTGAAGCCACGCCCCTAGACACTTAAGAGCAAGCACAGGAAACAGCTATTGGCTGAAATGAATACCCAGGGCCGAGGGATCCGTGAGCACAGTGTAGGTTACTGCTTCAGTGTGGTCTTGGTAACAACATGGCGGAAGCTTCGGAAACAATGGAACGGCTGGAAGTAGATAAACACCGCCCCCAATGTTTTTGCAGTTGTGGGTGTGTAGTTAGAGACTTCACTGTCAGTTGCTTGTCTGTCTGCCATCAATATGACTTCTTTTCAAAAAGTAGATCTGTTTCCTGCACCTTGATCATGCTGTTGATCTTAGTTACTAGTTCAGTAGAAGCTGGAGCTGAACGCAGATCCAGTGCTACCAAGCTAAGGGACGGGCAGCCAGCCCATAGCACGGCCTTGCTGTTTCTTCGAGCCTGGGTGTGGTTAGGAAGCAAGGAGATGGCGTGGTTCTGGTGGGGATCTTGTGACACCTTCTTATCTCTTCACACCTCAGACAGAATCAAGGTTGGGCAGTTTTTCCACATGGTAGAATAATTCAGGTCAGTTTGATAAGCCTCTTTCCAATCCCCAGCAGGATGGGCCACCAGCATTGCTGTGTGAGGGAGAGAAATTGGCTGTTTGGAGGGGGAGGATTCATTAACAGGTCTTCTGGTTGTTAGAAACTAAGGTAGTAGTCTCCGACCTGACTGGAAGTGGGGCAATAGGTGGGTCCGGATTTAAAGAGGAAGGTAAACTTCCGTTCTCCAACATAGGCAGAACCGGTGTTTTCCAAACCAAGATCCAGGCCATTTTCTTTTCACACCATACTCTAGTCACTTCGTGGCATGGATGAGTTTTTGAAAGCAGGCCTGGGGAATTGAATTACAATGAGATTGCAGTAGAAAATGTTATCCTAACTGACATACACACTAGAACATTTTTTAACTTGTCAAGCATTTATAAGATGGAGTTTGCCTTAGAGCATAGTAGAGATGATACTTGGAGCATGGGCTAGCCATTTGTCTAAATGTGTCAGGATGATAAGTATCAGGCATGTCTAATAATTATGGAAATTCATGAATTGTCTTAACCATAGGAATTTAGAGCCTTTTCATGTTTTATTATGTTATAAAATATGCATCTCTTTTTCTGCCTGTTTTGAGGCAACTGTGCATTATTATTTCATTTCTGGTATAAACAAAAAGCATAGGTTGGGTGTAATAGTGCACACCCATCATCCCAGTACTCAGGAAGCTGAGGCTGGAGGATCAGGATTTCAAGTACAGCCCAGAGCCACAGTAGACCAAACAAACAACCCACTTGCTTCTTAGAAACAATTCTGTTTTTAAGAGTACAGTTCTGCCCCACTTTATAGTTGTACATGTTATGTGAGCTATTTCCTTTTTGAATGAAATTTTGTGTATTAAAGGTGTACGGGTCCGTAGTTTTTTTAGTATTGTCCTAGTTAGCTTACTTGTCATTTGATACAGTTGAGAGTCACCTGAGAAGGGAGTCTTGGGTGAGGGATTGCCCAGATCACAGGAGCCTGTTGACATGTCTGTGGGGGATTAGCCTGACAGTTACTTGAAGCCGGAGTGCCCAGCCCACTGTGGGCAGCATCATCCCCTGGGCAGGTGGTCCTGGGCTGTGCAAGAAAACTAGCTAAGCTGAGCCTGTGAGCAGCACTTTACATAGACTCTGCTTCAGTTCCTGCCCTGCCCGCCCTCTGTTAGACTGTGACCTAGAACTGTAGGTAAAACAAACCCTTTCCTGTCCTAAGATGCTTTTGACCTGAGTGTTTTATCACCACGACAAAGAGGGAATTAGAATAAATACATTGTCAGGGTTTTTTTTTTTTTTTTTTTTTTAAGTTATTTATTAGCCTGTGTGCTGGGTAGTTTTATGTCACCTTCACACAAACTACAGCCATCTGAGAGGAGAGAACCTCAGTGAAGAAAATGCCTCCATAAGACTGGACTGTAGACAAGCCTGTAAGGCATTTTCTTAATGATTGATGGGGGAGGGTCCACCACTGTGGGTTGAGCCACCCCTGGCCTGAGTTCTAGAAGAAAGGCTGAGAAAGCCAGTAAGGAGCCCCCCTCCAGGTTCCTGGCCTGTTTTGAGTTCCTGTTCTGACTTTTTTTTTTTTTTTTTTGGATGATGAACAGTTATAAGGATGTGTAAGCCAAATAAATCTCTTCCTCTTCACTTGCTTTTTGGTCATGGCATTTTATCATAGCCTTAACCCAAAGATTGCATATATTAGTTATGACATGTTTACGCACCCATCTGAAATGCACTTAGATAATTTCTGTTCACCCTTGACTTTCCCTTGGCGCTTTCCCCTGAACTGACCCCTCGTTCCCACCTAGTCCTCTGTCTACTTGTAGGTCTGTTACTGTTGTTGGTGTGTCAGAGCAGATCTCTCTGCCCGTCCCCAGATCCTCGGGTCTCTAACATGTGGTCTTTTCTGTTAGGCCTCTGTTGTGTACTTTTGGAGATTTATTCATCTTATAATATGTCTCAATACTGACGGGAAGTGCTTCTCCACCATGGCTCTATAACTTTTGGCTAACGTTTTTATTATGTAGTAGTTTATTCAGACAAAATAAACGGACTATAAGACATGTGCCAGTTTCGAGAAGAACTGGATTGCCTAGGTCCGCAAGCCAGGATGGCTCCCACAGACCTGGAAGCACCCCGATGTCATCCACCCACCCCTTATTTCACAAGGGTATACCTAAGCCAGTAACTTTCCAAAATCTATTTTTATCTCTCTAAGTGTGTGTGTGTGTGTGTGTGTGTGTGTGTGTGTGTGTGTGTGTGTATGTGTATGATTGCAGTGCATGGAGAGGACAAAAGAGGGGTTTCCCTCAGACCCCCCAGAGCTGGGTTAGAGGCCGTTGGGAACCATCTGACCTAGCTGCTAGGCACCAACTCGGGACCTTCTGCGGGAATCAAAAGGCCTCTTGACTGCTGAGCCCTCTCTCTAGTCCCCTTACGAGCCAGTTCATCTTGTATTCTGTTTTTTTCTCCTGAAGCTTCTTTGACTGAGTACTGTTTCTTAGCTGTTTGTTTGGACTTCATAACCTTTTAGTTCCTTTGAATCCGCCCTATTTGAGGTGCTTGTGGTATTCATGTACAGGAAGAAGCTATCTCTTGATGAACAGGGCAAGATTTTTTTCCAGGCAGACATCCGGAGTGGACTTGGTACCCTGGAGAGAATAACAACATTCAGTTTTCAGAACATCTGAACCGTTTCACACTGCCAGCTGTATTGCATTGAGAATTCCCATGGCTCTTTGTTCTCATCAAAGTTTGATTTTTATGGAACCTCTAAATTTTCACCAGTCTAGAGTGTACAGGTGGTGGTCTTCATTTCTACTCTGTTAATTGCTTGTGGGGATGATTGTGACTGTTTGAAGGGTTGGTCATTCAGAAGGTAGGCCGTGCAGCCTGCTGTGACCATCTTCCCTTTGGAAAGTTTCTTTTTTAATAGTAATAAAGCCTACTTTGCTACTATGAAGGTAGATTGAGATTGGGTGCCTGTGCTCTAGGGATGTTATTCGGGTCTCTTGTCCCTGATCACACCTCACCCCTAGTGGGATGACCCCATGGAAAAGCAGCTCCTTGGCTCTGATTCCAGGAAATTGTCCCTAGTGTTCCCTCTGAGTTTCAGTGTCTTCTGTCTGCTGAGATCCCCGTTCCCAGCCTTCAGTTCCCTCTTCTGCCGGGTCCTTTAGCAGTCTGTCATTACTGCTATAAAACCCTGAGTTCCTGTATCTGGAAGATCACATCCAAATCTTCTCTCCTGTTGATAGTTTGACCACTTGATTTTTTTTTTTTTTAAATTTGTGCTTGAATTTTTCTGATTTTTGTCATTCCTGAGAGAATGGTAAACAACGTGCATGATCCGAAGTCAGCGCATTCATGCCGTACCACCTCCTCTGTTTGGGCATCCAGTTCCAGCTGAATCTATCTACTGAGCAGCTACGCTGGCTGCTGGGCTTTGCTGGGACTATTTTCTTCCTTGTCCTGCAGGCTGTAAATTGGTCCAGCTGAGGGCTATAGACACCCTGTTCTGTACAGACCCACGCTCCCATCCTCACGTTCCATCTTCTAAGCTCTGGGAGTCTTTGTGTCCCTGGCCTGCTGGGTCTGGGGAGAGCTGTGGATCGTGGGTGGGTTGTTCCTCATGGCTGGGGCACCTTGTGGAGGCTGAGGGTGGTTCTCAGTTCCTCCAGGAGTGTTAGGAGGTACAGCCACAGAGACAGACAGGGTCTTTCCTGTGTATCTGCCCATCTCCTCCTCTGGTTCCAGAACTCTGCCTCAAGTCTCGAGTGTGTCTTGGGCAGGACAGAGATACCTGCTTGTCCCGCAGGTGGTTCATTGCCCAGGTCACAGGGGTAGCACTTGAGGTCAATCTCAGGGTGTTTGGGGGCATCAGGAAGGCAGAGTATGCCATCCATTCCAGTGTCAGTTACTAGGGTATGTGTAGGGCATGTGAATATTCTACGCTACTGTGCTCATCCTGTTAAACAGTATTTAACACTTTCATCACCCCACGGGGGTGCCACCCATTGGTGTTCATTCCTCCCCACCCAGCTGGAGTCAGCTCTTGTTCTTTCAGTCTCTAGATGTGCTCTTGATGTGGCATCTTACAGCAGGTGGCCTTTTATGACTGACTTCTTCCCTGGGTGTAACACATTTGAGGTTGACTTTGTAGTACGGATTGTGACCTCTTTCTTGGCGATGGGATGACATTCTGTAGATGGACATTGAAGGTGGTTTCTTCTTCTTGGCCTTCACGAATGGTGCTTTGGAACTATGCTTCTGTGAACATTCGCATATGAGTTTTGTTTGGAAACCTTTTGTTTTTCCAAGAAAACGGAGGTGCTATGGTGAGCTCTCTATGTGAAGAGTGTGCACGCATGCTCACACTCACTTGTGCACATGGTGTGGAGGCCAGGTGTCAGGTGCTTTTCTTTTTTTTTTTTTTTTTCTCGAGACAAGGTTTCTCTGTGTAGCTTTGTGCCCTTCCTGGAATTCACTTGGTAGCCCAGGCTGTCCTCGAACTAACAGAGATCCGCCTGGCTCTGCCTCCCAAGTGCTAGGATTAAAGGCATGCGCTGCCGCCACCCGGCAGGTGCCTTTCTTAATCATGGCCCACTTTGTCTGTCAAGATAGGGGTCTCACTATGCAACCGTGGCTGGCCTAGAAACTTGCAATGTAGGCCTGTCCGCCTCTAACTCAAAGATCCTCTTCCCTCTTCCTCTTGAGTGCTGGATTTTAGAGGCTTGTGCCACCAGGTCCAGATCCACTTTTTTTTTGTTTGTTTGTTTTTTTGAGACAGGGTTTCTTTGTGTAGTTTTGGTGCCTGTCCTGGAATTTGTGCTATAGACCAGGCTGGTCTCGAACTCATAGAAATCCACCTGCCTCTGCCTCCCGAGTGCTGGGATTATAAAGGCGTGCACCACCACCGCCCAGCCCACCTGTTGTTGTTGTTGTTGTTTTGTTTTGTTTTGTTTTGTTTTTGAGACAGTCTGTCCCTGAACATGAATGTCATCAATTGGTGAGACTGTCTGGCAGGCAAGCCCCAGGAATCCTCTTGTCTCAGACTCAACAGATACCAGTGTGGTCAGCTTTTTAAGTGGGTGCTGGGCTTCCAGACCCCAGTCCTGAGGGTTGTATGGCAAGTGTTTACTGGCTGAGCCATCTTCTCGCCAGCCCAGCCAAATTATTTCAGTGTGTCTTCACAAGACCTCAGAGGGAGGTGACATTTTCATTTAACAAGGGAGAAAACAATGCCTTGAAGGAGTCCTGGCCCCACTGGGCCACACAGTTAGAAGTAGCCACCCACATCCCCATCTTGTGAAGCAGGTAGCCTGCCTCTAGGGTTTCATGTTGAATAGGAGCCTCCCTCAAAGTGTGGTCTGTTTGCCACTGATCTGTTAGGCCAGTCCAGTTCATAGCCTTGTGATGTACCCAGACAGGTAAGCAAGAGTTTCATCTTGACTCACTTGTGCATTCGGTGGTGTTGAATTTATATGCTAGGGTGAGATGTATGTGTCTAAGAGCTAGGTTATTCTCACACACAGCAGCTTGTGCACAGGAGAGTATGTGTCTATCCTGTGCCCGTGGTGGTGGTGGTGGGGACACTAGCCTCTCTCACTTGACAGGTACCCCAGGCTGATAAACTTGGTGACCATTAGGTTCCCTTTAACCTCAAGATCTTAGAGTTCTTGTTATCTAGAAAGCAAATGTGGGTGTTGTCTTCCTGCCCTACATACAGTCTTATGACCATGGTCTGGGATAGAGTCTATACGGTGGCACTATAGTCACTGTTCATGAAGAGCCTGCAAGACAGTCACTCTCTCTGTCTCCATCCATCTGTCTGTCTGTCTCTCCCTCTGAGTGTGTGTGTGTGTGTGTGTGTGTGTGTGTGTGTGTGTGTGTGTGTCTGTGTCTGTCTGTCTCCATCCTGGGATAGAATTAGTAAGTGCTTTAATCTGTCAATTGCTTTTGCTGCGGACTAGCGTGCAGGATGGGGAGGGAGCATGTGCCAGCTGGTACAGCCAGGTGAGGAATTGTAATTCATAATTCTCAGGTATAGAATGGGAACCCTCTCCTTGAGCCTTACGTTGGAACGGTGACACATCTGGCTTGTGGTTGGTGGCACTGCCACCTTCCTTAAACAGATTCCTGCAGAAAAGTGGTTTGTGTTGATAAACCTATTGGTATAACCAGTGTGTACGCTAATCCCATGAGACCCGCCAGCTGGCAGTCTCAAGGGATCCTGTTCAGTTCTGAGCATCTGCCACGGCAGTCAATACGTGCAGGCCGCACCTCGCAAATGACACTTTTGGAAGAATGTGATTTGACCCAGTTGCCTGGCATTATGTTGGGTGGTTCTTGTTGCCCTAACAGTATGTTGTCAGATGCCATTCAGACTAATTTTGGGGTATGGTGGGTTTTTTTGTTTGTTTGTTCGTTTTTTTCTGAGACAAAGTCAGACTCTGTAGCCCAGGGTAGCCTAGAACTCACTATGTAGCCCAGGCTTACCTCAAATTCAGTCCCTTCCCCAATTCCCCAACTGCTGAGCAAGGTTTTAAGCTTTTTCAAATGTAGATCTGGGGATGGCAAGGTAGCTCAAGGGAATGGGGGAGTGTGCTGCCAAGACTGACACAATGGACTCCCACCAAGGCTTCTCGGACCTGGACGTGTTTGAGAGGGCATAAGTGCCCCCCCCCCAAGGTTAAATTTAGATCATCTGTGACTAGACAACAGGATAACAATTTAAATATTATTATTGTTGTTGTTGTTGTTATTATTATTATTATTTGAGTTCATGCTTGCTAAGTCATTGGACACCCTGGAAGTGGAGTTACAGATGGAATTGTAAGTCAGTATGTGGGCTCTAGGAGTCGAACCCAGGTCCTCTGAAAAAGCAACCAGTGCTTTTTTTTCTTTTTCTCCAGACAGGGTTTCTCTGTGTAGTTTTGGTGCCTGTCCTGGATCTCACTCTGTAGACCAGGCTGGCCTCGAACTCACAGAGATCCGCCTGGCTCTGCCTCCCGAGTGCTGGGATTAAAGGCGCGCGCCACCACGGCCACCCGGCTACAACCAGTGCTCTTAACTGCTAAGCCATCCCTCCAGTCCCAGAACAATAATTTTTTAAAATAATTAGAGTAATATATACAAGTATAGTCATAAATTTAAATGATTCCAGTAGTCAATGGATCCTGTCTGAATTCCTAAGCATCGACAGTTCATAATTCTTGATAACTAAGACAAATCACTAGCCAATGTCAAGATAATGTTTTTAAGTCGGTGCCGTGAGTTCTCTTGGTCATTACTGGGTTCTGGTTCATTCAGGCACTTGGATGTCCTCAGCAGCAGTGAATGCTATCGTAGATTGTTCTGGAGTTTTCCAGAAGGGCCACGAGTAACAGGCTGAGAACGGTGGCCCGTCATGGTAGGCACTTCTGTGGCAGTGACTCGGGAAGATCCCATCTAAGGGTTGCTCCACGCTTGCTTTTCCTAAGCAGTTGATACATCTCTCCCTTTGTTTTTATTCGCCTTCTGTTATATTGGAATTATATTTGGTAGGATAAGAAACGGAAGAGCTGGGCGGTGGTGGTGGCGGCGGCGGCGCACGCCTTTAATCCCAGCACTCAGGGGGCAGAGGCAGGCGGATCTCTGTGAGTTCGAGGCCAGCCTGGTGTACAGAGTGAGTTCCAGGAAAGGTGCAAAGCTACAGAGAAACCCTGTCTCGAAAGAAAAAGGAAAAAAGGAAAGGATTGTGGAGAGCGGTTGTTTGGTCCGTTTTCACATTGATAGACTGAGTGCTCACTAGTGGAAGAAGCCCAGTGTGTTACAGAGACACTAGTCCATGCCTGATTGCTCAGATGTCCTCATTTCAGAGCGGCTAGATTCGTACTGGATAGGAAAACAGAATGGTATGTTTTTCCTCATCTTCAGGTCTCCAGATACTCAGAACAATAAGACTTTCTTCTTTGAGTTCCTAATATGCTTGTTTACATTTTGGTTGGAGACTTCACAGAGAGATAGATAAACCTGGATTTGTTTGTTCAGCTTTGAGACGCAGGTTGGATTTTTGAACTGAGATGTGCTTAGGGGCACTGAGATTTTCAAATATTTCAGCTAACAGGGGAGATAGCTGATGTAACTCAGGGATGAGATTTCACAAGGAACCTGATTTATCTCTCTCTCTCTGCCAGCCTGTTGGTGTCTTGGGACCACTCCGGCTTCCTCTTTGGTCTTTCTCTGCTTTCTCTTTGCCTCCTTCCTGACCTCTCAGGGGGAATGCATTGCAAAGATGTCTGTGTACAGATTAAATACAAGAACCTGTTTTAAGTTTGGGATGTAAAGTTGAGGTGATGCTACACACTGGGGGTTGAAAGCCTGCTGGGGGATTGGGTGGACATAGGGTGCTTTTCTGTGATGCGTGGCTTCTGTAGTGATCAGGTGTACCCATATCGTCAGGACACCAGCAGGACGCTGGATGCCATGTCAGATTTTCTCGGAACATTATTCTCCAAGGCAGTGTGGAATACATCTTGCCGTTTGTCTTCAATTATGAACTCATGCCTGACATAACCTGTGCCAATCAGATGGCCCCAGCTAGAACTCAGAACTGCCAGGAACCGTAGCTCAAGGGGTTTTTCATAAGCTCTGGTAGCCCCACTGGGCTTTTGAGACAACGTCTTGGCTGTGTAACTCAGGCTGGCTTTGAACTCATTGTAATCCTGCTTCAGCCTCCCAAATGCTAGGATTATAGGTACGCACCAGGACGCCCAACTTCAGATAGTCTTCAACATGGTAATTATTGTTACTCAGGGTTTCAGTAGCATTTTCTACTAATGGGCTTTGCCAAGAAATAATGTCTACTCTCAAATGGCGAATATATATACGCCACAGACCCAGCTTCCCGCCCCTGTGGTGGGTCAGTTGGGAAGGAACTTCACAGCAGCTCCTTAAAAGTGTGCCCCTTTGCCTGAGAAGAACTGTGTAGAAAAACACAGCCCTGTAAAAAAATGTACTTTGTTATTTAGCGGAGTCCTTTTGTTAATGGTATAAAAAGGATAAAATTCACCCTTTTAGAATGTCTGTTTTGATGGCTGCTAGTGTGTTCAGAAGAACTGTCCATGCAACCTAGTTCCAAGATGCTCCCCTCAGCTCAGCAAGCAGCCCGGGCACAGCAGTGGCCATTCCCTTTGCCTCTTTGGCAACCACAGCCCTTATCTATCTTTAAAGTTCTTGTTTATAAGACATTGCAGCCTGCCATCCCTTTAACTTGATATGAAATGCTGAGACAGAAGGAACTTCAATAGATGAAGGCTGGAGGTTGGTCTCCCGTGTCAGGAGTATGAGCTGGAAACCTCTTACCGTTCCCTGTAGGTCCCGTGCAAGGGAGGAGGTGGCCTGCCCTGCCTGGCTGGAGCCTCCTTTACTGCTTGTGATGAAACTGCCACTCAATTAAGATCATGTGTGATCGTGTGTAAGCGGTAGATAACCCTTTTGAGAGCTAAGCCCAGCAGCAGCTCCACCAGCTAGGCAGAGCCCCCCTCTCTTTCTCTTCTATGACATTTCAAATAGTCAGAATTGGACCGAGTTGGTCAGAACCAGAAAAGCAAGTAGCTCGGGCAGATTATGGTTTAGATAGATAGATTAGCTAGCTAAATACTTGGGATTCTTGCCAATCGTGTGAGTAGAGGATCTTGAAGTTTCTGGAAGAAAAAGGTTGAGTTCTCACCTCTTTCTCTTGACTCTGCCAGGGAGGGTGAGATCATGCCAGGGGCTGGTGAAGTTAGAGGGAGGTAAGGGAACCAATCCCCAGGGGACTTAAACGACTTCTTCTGGTGTCCTTGGCTGTCTGTCCCTGGACTTTATAGCTAGTGGACATGCTCCTTGTGGCTCGACTTTCTGGTGCTGACCCGTCTCCAAGGGCCTAGCTTTTGTGTAGTTCTGGATTTCAGTCCATGGATCACGAGTGTATTTGGCAGTTTTCTAGGGACTGGAGGGATGGCTTAGCCGTTCAGAGCACTGGTTGCAGCCGGGAGGTAGTGTACACCTTTAATCCCAGCACTCGGGAGGCAGAGCCAGGCAGATCTCTGTGAGTTCGAGGCCAGCCTGGTCTATAGAGTGAGTTCCAGGAAAGGCACAAAGCTACACAGAGAAACCCTGTCTTGAAAAACAAAACAAAACAAGACAAAACAAAACAAAAAAAGATAAAGGTAGTGGCTACTTAATGTCAGACAGCCTCCTTTTCCCTGTCCTTCTGGCTGTCTGGTGTCAGGGATTTATGCATTTCTCTCTCCCTGGACTTGGCTGTGTGCTTTCCACTTGTAAAAGCCAACAATAGAATTAAAATATCTATTTAAAATAATAAAGGGCAGGGCTGGGAGAGATGGTTCAGCAGTTAAGAGCACTGGCTGCTCATCCAGGGGATCTTGGATTGATTCCCAGCACTCACACAGTAGTTTACAGTCGCCTATAACTCTGGACCTAGGGGATCCAATACTGCTTCTGGCTTCCACAGGCCTAGCACACACATGGTGCACAAACATCTACCCACCAAATACCCATACACGTAAAATAAAAATCTCAAAATTAAAAAAACAACCTCAAGGAATGTATGTGGACTAAATATATCAAAATGTTGGTGTCTTTTGCTTTGGAGAGAGTTGACTCCCTTTCTTTCTGTCAGGGATTTACCTCTGGAGTGGTTATGTTTTGCTGTTTAGTAAAGCTTTTTAGGAGATGAGAGGTAACTCAGAGAAGAATGCTGTCACCCAGTGCATTATGCTTGGCCTGTTTTGGTTGAACATTTCCAGTGTGTTTTCAACTCAGGAATGACTGCTTTGGCAATCGATCACCCCACCTTCCACTCCCGAGTCCTAGTGCGGAAAGAAAGTAAAATGTGAAATTTCTCTCTGGTCTTACCGTTGGCCTGTAGGCACCTCGCACCTCGTGATAAGTACTCTTGCGGGCTCGGTACCTCTCCTCTGTAACAGTTCCACAAACACACCGATGTGCCTCGGTTCATTTGAGGCATTGAGGGAGTGTTCACTAGTCAGGTGTGTACGGCACAGGCTGGGTCCTGTCGGGAGGGACTTTGCACGTTCAGGTATGAAGACTTCACGAAATCTAGTCTTTGGTAATTTGAACTGGCACTTTGAACTGGCACTTTTAAGAAGCATCATGCATAGCCTAAGGAGGCCCTTCGGGCTCATAGTGTGAAGTTGTACCTAGAACCACTGCTGAATCCTTCAGCTGTGTATGGAGGGGTCCGAAGGTTCACAGTTAAAAACCGAGCCCTTGTTAAGATAGGAGCCTCTAGAACGAAGAGCTGCGTTACATTTGGGAAATTCTCTGTGTCCTCACCACATGTTTTTGTTTTGTTCTTTTAATTCTTCCAAACAGCAAGCCAGGGCTGAGCAGGAAGAAGAATTCATCAGTAACACTTTATTCAAGAAGATCCAGGCCTTGCAGAAGGAGAAAGAAACCCTCGCCGTGAATTATGAGAAAGAGGAGGAATTTCTCACCAATGAGCTCTCTCGGAAGCTGATGCAGGTAAATGGTCTCTGTGACCTTTCCTACCACACATGCTTGCCTCCTTTTCCTCCCGCTCTCCTGGGGGGGAAAATGGCTTTAGAGTGTTTCATCTTACTGTGTGCCCATGCGATTGGCCTCTTCAGTTCTTTGATTTAAAAACGACAGTTGTCTCTGGAGCCCAGGCTCAGGAAGGCGGGAGTGTGTTGCGTGAGTCTTCACGACACTTCCAGTGATCGCCAGGGAAACACAAGCAAGGCTGCAGCTGGGTAGCGGTGTGGAAATACGGGGCTCGAAGCCTACTGAAGCCTACTGCGAGGCTCCTTTCTGCTTTGCTCTTGTGTCTACAGTTGAGTCACAAACATCTCCCTCCCGCAGTCAGAGGTGGGTCTGCTGCACTCACGTGTGTGCCTGTGAAGTGAGGCCATGTTCTAATAGGTGCATGGTGATTTATTGCCTGGATCAGACTGCCACGTCGTTAGTCATGGAGTAAAGCCACAGCAGGAGGGCTTTGGGTCCCCATTGCCTCCTTGCTTGTTTGCAGTTGGAAAAGTTACCAGCAAAATAGAACTAAAAACTCTCTATGACAGTTTTTCTCATATATGGCCGTTGCAACCCGTTCGGGCCGAACAGCTGTTTCACGGGGGTCACCTGAGACCGTCGGAAAACACAGATATTTACATTACTATCCCTAGCAGTAGCAAATACAATCATGAAGTAGCAGTGGAAATAGTTTTATGGTTTGGGGTGGGGGGGTCACCACAATGTGAACTGCATTAAAGGACCAAGGCATTAGGGAGGTTTGAGAAGCCCTGCCCTGTGAAAACAGTATGTTTATTCATACGAATTGAAGAGTCAGATACAGGCAGTCATTAGAAGACCATCTTTAGCTGTGCTGAGATGTCTCTGAAGGAAGCAGGTCTCTGTGTTTTCTGTTCAACACCACGCACAGGTTGCATTCATTACAACGGAGAGTGTGTTTTAAGCGAGGTCCCTGGTAAGAAGGTACTAGAAGCTTGTCACCACTGTGCTAGGCTCTCGACCTCCTCACACGGAGGGTTCCTCCAGGAAGCTTTGGTGTGTGGAGCATCAGCTTTTTTCTCCCTCTTCTCCCTCTTCCTTTCCCAGTCTTTGAGTAAAGACCGCGCTGGAGCGTGTACAGAACTGGATTCCAGTAGTAGCTGTCGGTAAGGGACTGGTACAGGTGGCCAGGGCCAGTCATTAGCAGAGGCGCAGAGCAGAATGTTTTGCATGGTTTTGTTTTTTTTTTTTTTTCAATTATTCATTTGCATTGTGTTGTAGGGAGGAGAGGGAGGAGGCTAATTTGACTTGCTGTGGCCCATGTTGTCAAACAGTACATGGCCTGTTCTCCATGCTGTTTGTAGGGACACGGACACAGCTTGTTTCTCCCGTGTTCAGCTGCATCCTCAGTTTTGTTTTTTTTTCTTCATTTTTAACAATGCTTGAGAAGCCCCCTTTCTTACTGAGCTCACATTGTTGTTAGCATCTGGCTGAAGTGATTTCACAAAGCAGTTAAAACCTAGCCAGTGAGATTGTTTTCTCTGTAAAGATTCACCTGGGGGTAGGGGGGCGGGGCGAGGGGCTGTGTGCTTTGTGTGATTGGCTTTCCCACTCACCAATCAATGTTAAGACTTGGACTTCAAGTGTGTTCTTTCAGTGTTTTATGAATTCAGCTCCACCCTGGAGAGATTGTTTCCGTAATCCTTCAATTTAAATATGCATATATTAGAAACCTAAAGCCACACCCCAAAGTTTTCTTCCTAAAGAGAATAAATTAGTGTTTAAGCTGTATAATACACTAAACTGATCTCCCCACCTGCCCCAAGTCTGAGACTTCATGTGACTGCGTCTCACGTCCACCTCAGTCATGGTACAGAGTGTCTCAGAACACACGGTCAAACTCTCACGGTTGGAAGTAGGGTTGGTTAGCATGTCCCTAGACAGTTTCTCATGAATTTTGGCTTGGCTTATAGACCTCCAGGTGGTTGTTGGTTGTCTGCTTGCTGAAATGTGGTGGTGAACCTGTAGTCTATTTTTGAGGGTATAATTCAGTGGCGGTACATACATTAACATCTGATGACGTCACTGCTCTCTATCTCCAGAATGTTTTCAAATTGAAACTCTTTAACTGATGAACCATACTGCCTCATCGTCTTCTGGGTCTTGGGATTTTGAAGGCAGTGAGTAGTGTGGCATGTTGCGTGAAGGTGGGCATCTCTGGCTTATCTTCAAGTAGGGCTCATTTTACAGCTTTATAAACCCGTTCTGTTAGCGATCCGCTGTAATGGTTGGTCTCATTTGAAAACTTGATAGGATTTATACTGTGAGGGCATTTCCAGATGGGTGTAACTGAGGAGGAAAACCTACCCTGTTTGGATGGTACCGTCCCCATGGGCTGGGGGTCCTGGACTGTGTAAGGAGGAGAAAGTGAGCTGAGCACCCACGTTCATCCTTCCCTGCCTGAGGATGCAGCAGGACCACACTCTCACTGCCATACCCTTCGGTGTGATGGACATGCACCCTCAAACCATAAACGAGGTGTTTCATCACAGCAAGTAATCCATACACATGCCAAGGACCTGCCTCCATGGTTGGCCAGTTGGAGGATTCTTAGCTCCGGGAGAGCACTGTCTGGTGTTGGATCCTCATTTTCCAGGCTCCTGGTGCACATTTTCCTTAATGGATTCAACTGGTCCTTTGTCGGATACTCAAACTCCGAACCACCCAGCGTGGAAAGACGTTTTCCATCTGGAAGATTTTTAGGGTAATTGAGGCCAATAGGCTTTTCCAGTTGTGTAATTACTTTAATATGGCTTTTGAGGTGTTTGCTTCTGTTTACGATGTTTTGAAATAAAAAGCTTGCTAAGAGGGACTGTGTTGTAGGTGCCACAGACAGACGAGTGGCGACTGATCTGTTCTCTGTGTGCTTAGCACCCAAAGGCCATTGGACATCTGTTTATAGGACAGTGTGGTTTCTCTGTCGTGATTGGACATTTCCTTACTATATATTTCAAAGGGATTCCTGAGAACAAGAGACTTATTAGCGGAGGCCCCATAGAGAGCTGGCTGCCTCTGCCTCCAAGGATTGAAGGGAGCGCCATGGCCACTCCGGCCCCTGAGATGCCGTTAAAAACAAAATCCAGTTCATGTAACTGTAGATGAGGGGCCCTTCAGAGTACCAATCTGGGAAGCAGATATGCTGAATCCTCACAGCAAACCACACAGCACCCTCAGGCCTGCAGCATGTACCTCTTCTCCCTACATGCTTTTCTGTCGTATGAAAACTTTATTCTAAGAAATACATGTTTTCCGGAGCCGGAATTGTGGGACCGGCTCCTCGATTGGAGAAAGACTGACCTGAAAGAGTAGGCATTTTGGAAGGCTAGCATACAGTGAGGCTCTGCTCTGTGGTCTCCCAGAGAAGGCGACATTGCCATTATTTGTAAAACGAATCTGATGTTTTTAATGAACAGACTCAGACTGACAGGCGACACATATGTTAGAAGTCCCAAAAGCAGTTCTCCAGAACGTTAGCAGTGACTTGGCTCGGGGCTAAGCGTGCCGTCTATTATTTCTTTCTTAATTTATTACCTTTTGAGGCAGGGTCTCCGTAGTACCCCAGCGCACAACTGCCCTGCAGTCTTTTCAGTGCGGGGATTGCAGACATGCATGGCCCCAGTCAGCTAGGTTATAATTATTGTTTGGACATGCCTTCTCTCACCGGATGCAAGCCACATGCATTGTTTCTGTAACCAGACACTTTTCCAGTGGGATTTTCAAAATTCTTTCAGCTGGATGTCTTTGCCTTTTGAAAACTCTCTCTGCCCCTCTGACTTCAGCCCTCAGCACCCTGCTACCCTGGTCAGGAGTTGCAGGGAGGCCCCTGCACTCAATCAGCCTTATCCCTGGGTGATAAAAGATTCTCACTTGCCCCCATCATTAAGAACTAGTAGAATCAAAATGCCTCGTGGGATTCACTCCATGCTGACCTCTGTTACTAAAAACAAAGTTCCTAATTGCCCTGGTTGCCGACTACTGCTCTTGAGGGTTACCTTGGCTTTAGCAGCTGGATAGACCCCCACTTGGTTTCATGCACACCTGATGAATAAGGTTCATGTCTTGTATGTGTGGGTTGAGGGGGTAGTTGTTACCCTGTTTCTGATATTTGTCTCGATTCCTCACTACAAAAAGTCAACAAATACTTTGGGTCCCAGTCTTTCACCATAGAATAATTGAGGATAATTAGGAATGCTGGATTTTCTATATTCCTCAGTTTTTAAAATCTGCTCCAGTTTTATTTGCTTACCTTAACAACCAATAGGTTCATGGTCTGGTTTTGATTTGCATTTGAAGTAGGATCTGGCCCAGAGGGAAATGCTGTTATTCTAGCTAGAATAGAAATGACTATACTTTTATTCTACTGAGACATCAATGCTATTTTAAAATTATGTTTATATGTGAGTGCAATGCCTGCCGAGGCCAAAAGAGGAGCTAGAGTTACAGATGATTGTGAGCTGGCCAATGTGGGTGCTGGGAATTGAACTCGGGTCCTCTGCAAAGAGCAGTGGGTACCTATAACTGCTGAGCCATTCTCTCTCCAGCCTCTCGGGTGCCGTTTTGGTTACCGGCTTGGCCCCTGAGGTTAGAGTGCCTTCTAGAATGACAATAGTTCAGGTAGTTTTCTAGCATCTGCAGAAACACGGAAGGAAGTTTTGTGCAAAACTGGCGGTAAAGCCACTAGCACCAGGAGATTGTCAGCCGGTGCCGCGGATGGATGGGCGTCATTCAGAAGACGATGGCCAGTGCTTCAGACTGGTGCCGTGCAGCAGCAATAGCATCCTCCCATCTCTCACCAGGGAATAAAAACATGAGCGGTGCCCAGTTCTTGTTTGCCCGCCTGCCCTTGCTGTGGTGGGTAGCTGGCGTGAATGCGCCCCCCCCCCCATCATCTCCTGTATGTCTGGGTACTTGATTCTCAGTTGCTGCCTGTTGAGGAGGATGAGGAGGATGGTCTTGCTGGAGGAAGTATGTCACTGGGGACATGCTTTGAGGCTTGTGCCATTTCAAGTTCACCCCTCCTCTGCCTCCTGCCTGTGGGTCAGGATGTGAGCTCTCAGCTGCTCCTGCTGCCACGCCATTTGGTGACCATGCAAGACCAACCAAACGCTTTCTGTGATACGTTGCCTTGGTCATGGGGCGTTGTCTCAGCCACAGAAAAGAAACTCACCCCCTCCTCACTGATGGAGAAGTTTTGTTTCCTTTCAGTACCGCCAGATTGGATGTATTTTTCCCAGAAACCCCTAAGCGTTAATGCCTCTGAGTAGCCTGGTGTGGCTGTCGGCACTGGAAGTGAGCGGAAACTCCCAGGCCTTCGTTTTCAGAGACGCACACTAGGATTTGAGGCCATTTCCTGGCATTTCCACAAAGGTGGTAACTCATTTTATACTTTGTGCAGGCAGCAAAATCACATGACATGGTGATAATAAGAAGCGGTTTTGTTAATTTCAGGGTCACCAAGGTCAAGAATGTCTTGGCATCCATTCAGATGACATCTTGGCCTCCCGTGGGAAGAGGTGAAGGGACCTTGCTGTATGTTTTCCATTAGGTTGGCTGGACCCGGGGTCCTTGTGGCCAATGGTGTTTGGAGATTATACTGACCGAGCGAGATTGCTTTTACATTATAGCTATCAAAACAGTTGGAAGGTTTGTCTTTCTCCTTGCTTCTCATTCCCAATTACCAGACTCTCATCTCTGTCTGGTTTTCATTTCCTTTCCTGGAGCAAATAAGTTCCATTCATAAAACAGCTGCAGGGAGCTGCCAGATTGCTTAAACTGCATCTGAAATGCCACAGACCCACCGGCGGTCAAAGCATAAATCCAAATGCTCCAGTAAATAGCATGCCGGGCAGCTCTCAGTGGAACGGGATCAGTATGAGGACAAGAGAAAACAATAAAGCTCTTCAGTGAGAAAACATTGTCCAGTGCCTGGGGAAATGACTCCATGGTTGAGAACACTAGCTGCAATTCCAGAGGACCCGGGTTCGATTCCTAGCACCCACACTGTGACTTAACCGTCTACTCTCTTCTAGCCTCTATGGGCACTGAACACGTGTGATGTATAAGACATACATGCTGGCAAAGCACCCATGCACATACAATAAAAGTAATGGAAAGCCCACCATTGCCACCTTTCTCTAAAAGTCTACACGCGAGTGTTCGCACACACAGTTCGTCCATAAGTGAGTTAGTAGTCAGTCTGGAAAAATGGTTAAGGGGTCAGAAGCTTCTGTGACATTAAATGTGAAATAGTATAGATAGTAAGGAAAATAAAGGTTAGAGGAAAAGAAAAATAGTTAGGTAAAGCCAGGGCGAAAGCTTGCTGGATTTATGAGAGGGAGGGAAGCATCGTTATTTCTGGCTGGAAGTGTGCGTCTTGTGTCTTGACAGATGGTTGACTTGACTGGAAGAACTTTAGCCATCCTTAGGAACATCTTTCAAACAAAAGAGGGGCACAGGAGACCCACAGGTGTCGGCCTCCATGGCTGGAAAAGCAGTTCCCATCATTCAAAGTGGGACAGCAGCTGGCGGAGTAGGATGGTGTAGACGGCTGGAAACGTAGTAGAGATGTCTAGACTCTAGATGGAGAAAACAGGCCTTTGGACAGAGGCCCTGGCTCAGTGGAGACATCCTGGCTAGTGGGGATAAGTCAGGCTGGAGGTACTGCCATTAGGAGTTACTTATCTCTATAGGAATCAGTCCCATCCTAGGAGGTGTGCCCTGAGGGTCAAAGATACCTCAGGTGTGCCCTGAGGGTCAAAGATCACATAAGGAGGAGTGCAAGGAGAGGGACCAGGACCAGGTGCCCGGGACACACACAGCCACTGTGGAACTGCAGTCCTGAGAGACAGACAGACAGACAGGAGGAGAAATTGACCAAGCAGCTCTTGTTGGTAGGTAGCTAAATGGCCAGGACACAAGTGAGAAAGTACAGAACTCCGCAAAAGTGCTAACAGCTTATCGTGCACCCGCTGCTCAGAGAGACATCTTTGGATATGACATCTTTGGAGGAGATTGGCATTTCCTAAGTAAGCTGGGAGTCTTGATTCCTGATGATGCGGCAGCCACACTCGTCCCTCGGGGTCACCCTGTCTGCACGTGGACACCCCACTCACCCCTGGAGAGGAGACTCTGTTGTCTTATCATTCCTAATAGCCACCAGCTAGAAATAACTCGGTGTCTATGACCACCAAAGGATGAACACGGCACCCTCATTTAGTTGGACGTTCAGTGCAGTAAACGTAAGAGCCACGGTTTGACTTATCACCAGTACCTTTAATATTTTAACAAAAGCTAAAAAGAACGCACAAGCGTGCAAAGCTGTATCTCCATATGGACAGGCCGTCGAAGAGAAGGAAACAAGAGGATACGAGGAAGTGACTGCCGAGAGAATGGGGTTTGAGGACCTTAGGGGTGGGGTGTGGTCAGGGAGAGGCTTCACACGGGGCTTTGGGGAGCCTGGATATGTCGATTTGGGTGGTGGCTCTTGGGAGGACAGTGGCAGGCATTAGTTGCATTCTGCAGCCTCCTGCTGTGTAGTTGAACTTCAACACCATCACAGCTTTGCTCTGGGTATTGATTTGGTGCGCTCAGTATGGTTTCCTTGGTACATACCGCGTTGTTATCGCTCATCCCGAGGCCTAGTCTCGGGCAGACAGTGCCCACAAAGTGTGGGTGCCGTCATTCATCCAGCCACTGTGTGAGTCTTGGAGTAAAGAGTCCTGGTCCCTACCCTTAAGGGCAATACAGTGTGGGCGGCCGCTTACGTCAAGGCAAAGGGCAGAGCGTTTGAAGCCAGCGACCTTGGCTGGAAACCCTGCATTTCCCTTTACCTGCAAGGCTGCTGGCTGGCTAGGTGCCAGCCTGTGACGGCACGTTTCTGTCCTGTACAGTGCACGGGGTCACTGTTCCCTATACACAGAGCCTCCGGGGGTTCTCCGGCATCTGCCTCCCACCTCTCTTAGGAGCACTGAGATTGCAGATGCATGCTCACACCTGGTGGTCTTCCGTGGGTTCTGGGGATTGTTTCATCAAGGAGCCATCTTCCCAGCCCACTTATTTCTTTTTTGAGATGGCTTCTCTCTGAACCTAGAGCTCTCTAATTCAGCTCTTCAGTCAGCCAGAGGGTGAGCTTCCGGGATCTGCTTGTCTCTCCCCCCAAGCCCCAAGCTCTGGTATTATAGGCAGGCCGACACCTCGCCCAACATCGTACATGGGTGCTGGGCCAACAGCATCCTCAAGCTTAACATGGCAGGGGCTTCACCCACTGAGCTATCTCAGTAGCCCAAGATTTACCTCCACAGCTGCTCCCTTATTCAGGCCCATCCATTTCTGCTTTGGGGAAACCTCATTGCTGTTCCTTGTACTAAGCATGGAAGAAAGCCCAGCAGCTGACTGGATTAGATTGCAGAAGGACTTGAACGTTACGGAAATGTCTTTGGACTTGATTTGCAGCTAGTAGGCAGTTATTTTAGGGTATTGAAAAGGACACTGGATTATCAGGGCTTGCTTGCTGTGCTGGTGGCCAGATTGATGTCAACTTGACACCAACTGTAGTCATCTGAGAGGAGGGAGCCTCCATTGAGAAAATGCCCCCATAAGATGAGGCTTGTAAGCATGCCTGTCAGGTGTTTTCTTAATTAGCTATAGATGGGGGAGGGCCCAGCTCATTGTGGGTAGTGCCATTCCTGGGCTGGTAGTCCTGGGTTCTATCAGAAAGCAGACTGAGCAAACCATATGGAGCCATCCAGTAAGCAGCTCCCCTCCATGGCCTCTACATCAGCTCCTGCCTCCAGGTTCCTGCCCTGCTTGAGTTCTGTCCTGACTTCCCTCAGTGATGAATAGCAATATGGAAGTATAAGCCAAATAAACCCTTTTTTCTCCCTAAGTTACTTAGGTCATGATGTTTTGTCACAGCAATAGAAACCCTAACCGAGACATCTGCTGATCCAGATCTGCTGAAGACCCAGATCCAGGGTCATCAGTGGATCTGGGGATATCCACTGACATAATCTCATGAAAGGTAGTAAGGTCTCAGCTACACTGGGTCCTAGAGGGTGTTTGACAGCCGTAGCAGGAGCTGAATTGGTGTGGTGGAGGACAGAGAGACATGAAGGAGCTGCTGAGCTCAGGAAGGACGGGACCAGCCGTGTCCGGGGTTGGAAGTCAGAGCACGCTCTGAATTAGAATTGAATTCTGAATTGAAGTCAGAGCGCGCTCAGACCCTAATGGGATTCCAGGGCTCACGGTGTGCGTCTGAGTTGCCTCTCAGTCGAGGGGTGATGAATATTCTCAGACATTTTGGGATGCTTTCTCAAGGACTAGGTGAATGACAGTCCAGTGACTGTCCTGTGGTAGGTTTTACCTGTTCCCGTGCAGGTAGGTGGCTGTGGCCCTCTGAGCCGTCAGTCATCTGAGGATATCGGTGGAGAGCAGGAAGTTGTACACAAAGAGGCAGATTACTGTTGAGTGGGGTGCCTCGGGTCTCCTTGAGGAAGCTGGGTCCTGGGGTGGCACTCGGATACTGGTGAGGGCTGCATCCAGGAAAGGTAAGACCCCTAGCATTGCTGTGCAGCCTGGGACCTGGCAAGGGACCCCTTGTGGGCACCTGTGGCTGCTTAGGGTGGTACCCAGGGCCAACAGTTGCAGCTCCCCCCCCCCCCCATCATAGCAAATGCTCTGGAGAGCTCAAGGTTATCTGGTTCTGTAGGCTTGTCATCCCCAGCTCCTCAAGAGGCGGAGGCAGGAGGTTTACGTGTTCACCTGAGCAACTGGGATCCTGTCTTAAAGTGAAATCTGCTAGGTGAACTGTCTTACTATGTAAAGTGATTCTAGTTTCATAGATTTGCTGTTGTCAGTATTAACAGTATACACCATAACTGTTAGAAGTTATTGCATAATCATTGAGATGGCCTTCTATAGAGTGCACTTAAGCCCTTGATTTCAAAACATTATTTCATGCGTATGTATGTGGATCACATGCGTGCATAACCTGGGGAGGTCAGAGCAGGGCATCAGGTCCCTCTGGAACTGGAGTTAGAGTTGGCTATGAGCCATCATGTGGGTGCTGGGGACAGAGCTCTTGCCCTCTGTAAGGGCCATTAGGGGCCGTCTTCAGCCCCTCAACTCTTCAATTTTCAAAACGGCTCTTTTCATCCCAGGAAGCATTTAGCAGTGGAGACGCACTAAGGAAACACCGGTGGTTGATTTCAAGCATGTTGGAGAGTTTGCTCGCTCACTTTGCTCAAATTTACTTCAGTTTTCGTAAGAATCAGAGACCTTACCGGCAGCGTGTGAAGGGCTCTGATGAGATGTATTTGAGGTTTTCACCCGTGTTGGAGACAGAGCAGAGAGGGTCCTGGAGCTAATGTCTGGTGACATGTCTCAGGTCTGCCTCGACTAGGGTTCCTGGGAGCGTATGTAGTGTCATGAGCTATGGTTTGAATCAACAGGTAGAGTCAGGGTGTCCATTCAAGTCCAGGATGGTTTGAATTAAGGTGAGGGTAGGTTGAGTGTCTCTTCTGAAGTGCTTGAGACACAGTGTAGGGAAATTCAGGTATTTTAGGAGTTTGGATTATCTGTTAATTCCTAATGGACAAGGGGACTCAAGTCTGAGCATGAAGTTCATTGAATTTTCGTCGCACAGTGTGAACATTGCACCCAGCCTGGATATGGGTTCGGTGTTGAGTGCCCCTTAGTTTTACCCTGACATGAAGGTAGGTGTGACACTTTCTACCTGTGGGGTTCTCTCGGTGCTCAGATAGTTTCAGATTTTGAAGCGCTCGAGGACTTTCAGGTTAAGGGTACTCAGCCTGAATCTGCCTGAAACGGATAATTTTTAATTTTTATCTCAGGCAAACTGTGTAGTCTTTTGAACATCACTGACAGCGTGCCACGTACACACACACACACACACACACACACACACACACACACACACACACACACACCTCTCTCCCCCTCCCTGCTCCCTCCTCCTCCCCGCTCTTTCTCCCTCCCTGCCTTCCCTCCCCCCTTCATCTTAAATCTCGTCCCATCCCTGTGGGGGTGTAGGACATCCCTGTGCTCCTCTCTTGGAACCGTTTTTTCTGTTTCCTCTGCTCAGAAGCTCCATGCCCTGCCTTGAATCACCTGAGAGGTGGCCGAGGAAGCCGCAGAGGGCTGCTGACTCTGTTCTCTCCTTGGGGGACAAGGACAGCTGTGAATCTCCAGGAGCCTAGGAGTTTGGGGTAGCTTGGTAGCTTCCAAGTGGTTATGGGAACCTGGGGATCTTGTCCTGGTAATGACAGCTTTAGCATCCCGTTTTCCATAGGACATGGCTCTTGAGGAAACCGAAGACGCAGAGCCTCTACGGCCTTTGTTCCAAGTTCACTGTGCAGTCTTTTAAGGGAGACGCCTCGCCTAGTTATTGACAGCAGCCGAACATCTGTCTAAATATGACTTCCTGCCATCAGCCGGAGCCTCTCTGTTCTCGGATTAACATTCTCTGACAGATGATGCTGGTTAGGCCAGAAGCTTTCCCGAGTTAGATTCCATTCTTGATTGTTTTCATTTACCTGGGGCAGAATCAATAGTACTCTTAAAAAAAAAAAAAAAGGAAAGGAAAGAAAAATTATAGGAGCCGTTTTTAGCTAATAAAATGTCTGCCGTTGAGAAACATGTTGGATGTATTTAGAAACACCTTTATGCAAATGGATTAAAGGGTTTAAGACTTAAGTGCCTCCTGCCCTTACCTCACAGACAGGCCTAATGTCGCTAGTCTGTTTCGAGGCACGAGGACATCTTCACAGTGGGGTCACCTGCCACCACCATCATACCTCCAACCACACAGCTGTAGAATATGGCGGCAGTATTTGGTGAACGCCCTGCTTATTTTCCAGGGTCCGATGCTCAGAGTCTCTTCCCAGGGCTCTGTCTGTTTTAATTACTGCATGGTCTTGCAGAACCCGAGTTTTCAAGAATGAGCTAAGAATAGGTTTACCCCGGTAAGCATCACCTCACATCTGCTTTCCGTTATCCTTCTGGGTCCCTGCAAGGGTGACCAGCTTGCTTTTGAAGATGATGTTTTGGAGCAGCTGTTTGAGTTAACGCTTCCCATGGTGGAAGATGGCATCAGATTGAAAAGTTGCTTTTAAACAGAGTGCGCACTTCCTAAGCAGCAGAAATCCTGCCAAATGTGAGTGTGTGGTGTCCCTTTTGGAGTGATCTGGCCAGGGTCTCCCAGTCACCCACTGTACCTTCCCGAGGAAGAGCGGCTAGCCTAATTTTTCTTGGATTTAATCATTTGACTGTCCAAGGGTCAAACATGTCTCTAGGCACACCTGGGGGCAGAGTCTGAAGGCGGCCTTCCCGGCCTGTCTTGGGTCTGCTGAGGGATGGGGTCAGGAGCAGGGTGTGGTTCCGGAGCTCTGTTCGGTGAGCTGTTGTGTTCTATATAAAAATGGAGGTGACTGTCATGAGCCCCACTGCTCAAGGAAGAGCGTCGTGTTCAGCCAGAGTTAAACTTTGTGTACTTTGTTTCCAGCACCTTTGGCTTAGTTTCTCCAGGGTTCTGAAGCAGAGGGCTGACTCTCGCCGTGGATTATTGTCCCTCTCTCATTGACCCCACCCACCCAGGAGAGTGCTGGAGACCATGGCTAGTTATTAGTGGGCACTCTGGCCTCCCCTGTGGCCCCTGGGTTTCTTTAATTTCCTTTTGGTTTTGAAGGTTGGTTTTTATTTAAAAATTACGTAAAATTTTTACGTAAAATTTTACACCATAGCTTTAACGTTTAATTGCCTATCTAAGGTTCCGCCCTGTTTCTCTCCCCCCCCACGCCCCGGGTTCTTTAGCAAGACGTAGGAGGTGTGATGGATGATTTCATTATGCAAAGAAAACTAATGTTGCTGATTTTTGCCAACACCAGCTTACGCGCACCTTGGGAAATCGCATAATTCTGAATAATTTGCTAAGTGTATTTTTGGATTGTGACATCTCCTTCTACAGACATGATGCAGATCTGAGTAGATTACAGTTAATTTGATGACTGGCAGTGTACAGTTTCTACATGGAAAATTCCTTGGGCTGGTGAGATGGCCGAGTCGGCGGGCAGAGACCCTTGTCACAAACCCCAGTGACGTCAGTTCAGCCCCAAGTCTCCGGGCAGAAGAGAGCTCACCTTCTCTTGAAAGTTGCCCTTTGACCTCCACATGCTCTTGGCATTCGTGTGCCCAAAGTCCTTTAGTCTTTCTGTCTGTGATGCATAACTTAGATGGCAGTACATATTCTAAGTGCCCTTCCCTTCTGTTCCCCGAGTTCCCAGTTCCCCCCTGCAGAGACATCCACTGACCTCTTTTAGAATAGATAACCATGCTTAATTGTGGTTTAGTATTTGCTCTTTGGATGATGCCCGGTGTTGACAGGGAAGCAGCTACCAGTCATGCGCTAGTGAGCACAGGCGGGCAATGTGGTTGTGTGTGTGAGTGAGCAGCGGCCCACTGGTGCAGCCCTTCAGAAGCCCGCATTTGCATGGTGTTTATGGCGTTGGAGTTGCTCAGGGCCCACACCCATGTCCTTCTCTTCCAGCTGCAGCATGAGAAAGCGGAGCTGGAGCAGCATCTGGAGCAGGAACAGGAGTTTCAGGTCAACAAGCTGATGAAGAAGATTAAGAAGCTGGAGAATGACACCATCTCCAAGCAGCTCACCTTAGAGCAGGTGAGCCCCAGCTCCCTTGGCTTTGTCTTTAAGCCTACCTTGGCGGGTGGGGGGTGGGGTGGGAGGATTGGGGGGTGGGGGTACCACAGAGAAGGAGGAGAGGGAGACTCCTTTCAGCTCTTCCCTCCCACAGCAAAGGTCGGTGAGTTTCCAGAGTCCCTGTTCATTCTCTCACACGCTCGCTCACTTTAGCCACAGTTAGTCTGCTTCACAAACACTTTGGTGAGCTCCTGATTTATAGCGGGGGAAGCATCGGGGTCCTTTTCTGTGAAGTAGAGGGGGAAAGCTCTAACACCAGGACGGTTTCTGGGTCCGTCCTATGGCAGGCTTGTGGGGACCAAAAGCTGCTTTCAAGAGTGGTTCGGCAGGAACAATGGACATCTTCCCACAATTCTAGCCCTCTCGCAGCAACAGGATCCACCCAGCTAGCCTTGCGAAGACTGATAAAGGAGTGCTAGACCTGGTCGGCTCATCCTGGGTAGTATGACCTCCATTAGCAAACAAAACCGGGAACGCTGGTATAACTGGACCCATCCTCATGTCTGACAGGCTGGGGTGGGTGTCCGTTCCTGAAGTAGCCTTAGAAGCACACACTGGTCCATCTACGGAAGTCATACACAGCTGTGGCAGCCGCCATCCTTCCGTTCAGGCTGCTTTTCCCCAGCACTGTGACCTTTGGTGCCTTTTCTCACTCAGCAGCCCGAAATGACACTTCCCTAAGACGCATTCTAAAAGGCCGTTCACGGTGTGCGGCTCTGGCCTTCCACACAAAGCTGAGCCAGGTAGGATAAGACATCCCAGCCCCGTCTTACAGATGCTGAATACTGTACAATGATTTGGCTACACACCTCTTAGGCTAGCACTCTGATCCCTTCCGTAGCCTGCGTCCTTTCTGTTTGTCCATCCCTGTGCTGACCCGTTTGTCCGTCACTGTAACTCTAATAACTCTAATTGTGAACAGTTGCCTGAGTTGAAGCCGGGATGGGAGTGAGGGGTGTTTTCAGCCTACAGTGACTTTTCTTTTTCTTATTATTTACATAGACACCCCCCCCCCCCCCCCCCCCCCCCCCCCCGCACAAAGGTATCAGAGGAGGGGACTGATTGATCCTGGGTTTTGTGGGACTGAATGGTTTCTTTAAAAATGTCCTCATCCCTTCCATGTCAGATTTGGTTTCCAAGGGCTGGTTGTTTCCGAAGTATACCTAGAGCACTCTATTTCTATTAATCAGCTTTCAAGGGTAGATAGGATATCTGAGTTTTAGAAGACTTGTTTCCCCATTTTTAAACCGTTTTGTTCCAGTGTTTATCATTGCCGTGACGGTAAACAGCCCTGCTAGGTAAACCTCTGAGGATTTGTGTCTTCATCCGGGATCCAAGTCCCAGGCATCTAGACCATTTCACTGAGGGACATCCAGGCAGCTCCATAAGAGTCTCACAGTGTCGGTATTGTTCGAACTGTGCTGGGATGTTACAGTGTTGGTAGCCAGTATTTTAAGCAGCCTCTGCCTAGTATGTGTTCATAAGCTGTGACCCTCTCCCCAGGTGTCCCATTGTAGCCACAAGGTGGAGGAAGTAAGTTAGCGTCAGCAGAAAGGGGCTGTGATCTCTCATAGGCCTTGGGGAGGTAGGGAATGGATATCCGGTGACATCACTTTTCCAGGGGAGACACAATACACATGTCTACCCACCCCAGGTAGGGACCTCACAGCAGGCAAGATATGGACACCACCAAAGTCCAACCTGGTGAACCAGTGAGTTTTATTGAGGTTGCCGACAGGAACGTGGGTGAGGGGTTATCAGAGCAGAAATGACTCAGAGACAGCTCTATCCCCAAGGCCTACCCCAGCACTGGCCACAGCTCACCAGATCTGGAAATGTGGAGCATACTGCACAGCCTGCAGGCATGTTCCACAGATAGCGTCCAGACCTCTCTCAGGCAGGTCAGCCAGTTTCTGCCAGCTTCCAGGCAGCTGGTTGGGCCTCAAAGTCTTCTTTGCAGCTTTGGTTCCTTGAGTCTAAGGTGAGGGACTCTAGGTTTTTATTGCTGACTCTGGCATAAGGGGCCTAGTAAATCGAGTGGATTTCAGGGACTTCCTGGAGCCCTTTTGAGTTTGTTTACCTTCCTGCTTCAGGAACTATGGTGCAGGGTAGAATGTATCAGTCTCAGAGGAAGCTTACACAAAAGGGGGTGTGAAGGCCAACCTGGAGCAGGGATGGTGGAACCCAGTGTCTTTCGGGGTCTAGACTCTTTGCAGGCTGTACATTCTGTCTGTGAACTTGCTTCTGACTAGGAAAGGGTCTCCAGCAGAGTGTGCCTTTGCAGAGCCTCTTGGTGGAAGGGAATCTGAGGTGAGGTGTGTCGAGATTATATTTTCATTAAAGTGGAGAGATGTAACATTGCCTAAAATTTGTCTCGCATTCGTGTGGGTGGGTCTGGGTGGTCAAATGTGAAGAACTATCTTTTTAACTCTGCAGGTAATCTTAACCAACGTGTGGGAGGGATGTTCTGGTTCCTTGTGAGCCACAGTGGGGCCTCTACGGTATCACCTGAGCAGCTCTGTGTATCTGTATGGTATCTGAGTGGGGTGCCATGCCGCCTGTTGCAGGCAGCATGGCTTTGCACGGTGTGTGCTGTTCCGTGCTATGCACACATGGCCCGTTGCCGTCAGTGGTGTGTGCGTTTGTGTTTTCAAACGGTCAGCCACTGTTGTAGCCGTAGGTGCTAGGGGAGAGTGTTCTGTCCTATGGCCCCATGAAGACACCATGGTTAGGCAGAACCGCCCTGAGTGTTGCCTTGAGCACAAGGGCGCTGTCGTTTACCCGTTAGAAGACAGCATGAAGTGGGAGCAGTGTTCAGGACCTGATAGTGGTGTGAACGGAAGGAACCAGGTGTGAAGCTGGGTTCCTCTGTTTAGGTTTTCCTCTTGTTCTGTTTTTGAAGACAGGATCTCAGGTCACCCAGGTTGGCCTCAAACTCACTGTTGGAGCCGAGGCTGACCTCGAACAGATGAACAGTCTGGCCCTGCCTCCAGTGGGATTAGAGGTACAGTTCACCACACCCAGTTTCTAACCCAGGGAATCAAACAAACCCAGGCCTTCCTGGCATGCTAAGTGGGCAGGCATTCAACACGTAGCCCGTGCTGCTGACCCGCACCCCGCTCCCCATTTAGACACGGTTCTATTGAGATGTAATTCACGGGTCACATACTTTGTTTCGTGTGTTCACAGTTGTGCCACCGTTGACTAGTCAGTGTTGGAACAGTCCCACAGAATCAGGCAGAAGCTCTGTGCCCTCCACCTGTCTGTCCCGCTCCCCTTAAGCACTGCACTGCCTTCTGTAGCTGGATCTGCCTACTCTAGGCATTTCTTCCAACACACACCATACAGTATGGGGGTTCTTGAGAGAAACACCCTTCGTTTAGCATAGGCATACCATGTCTGCACACTTCAATCCCTTTTCTGGCCAAATAATTTCCTACTGTATGCGGGATACCACATCTCACTTATCCACTCATCTAATAGGTGTTTGAGTTGATTGTTAACAGTGTTTTACAAAGATTTGTATATAGTTTGTTATTCTTTTCCTGTGTGAACAGCAAGAAACCCTCACCTTTATGACCATAAGAACCTACCTAGGAATGAAAATTGCTGGATCACATGGTCACTATTAAAAATCGCACAAAACATAATTTTAGCATAATTAACACGGTGGATTGAACCTGAGGAAGGGTTCTTGGAGGGCATTCCACCAGAACGCTGTGTTCCTTGGAAGGTGCAGCTTAGGCTGGAAGGGTTTTGAAGAGGTGCATCATCCCTGTTCTTCATGAAGAGGAGGTTGTTACCTGGCCATGAGCTGTGCTCATGGGCTCCCCCTTCTGGAGGCCACACTGAACCTCACTTACACGAGGACCTTGCTGTCAGTTGATGGCGTTGAAAGTTAGGGCCTCCTCACGACAGGTTAATGAGTCGAGTTGGGTCTTCTCTTAGATGCAGGGCCTGGATTCTTTCATCATGAAGGCGGGGGAAGGTTAGCAGCCCAATGAGTAAGGCTCCTGGACCATGCAAGCTGCTGCTGCTGCTGGGGTTTTTGTTGCAGCTTGTGAACTCGTAGTTGAAAGGCCCTGTTGGTGGAAAGATAAATGTCATCCTCAAACCCTATGGGGACCCGAGACAATAAGGATTTGGGGAGATCAGCTCTGCTTTCAGAAGTCACAACAATCTTCTCTCTTTTCCTGTTGCACCTCCTGCAGAGCATTCTGCAGAGGAGGAGAGACTCCTGGGACTTGCTCCCTAGTGACAGATAAATTTGGCCAGTCAGTGGCCCATCCCACTCGGGCTCCCTTCTCAGAGATGGACTCAGAGAGAGACAGAGGTACCAAGCTCTCTCCTGTTACGAAGGTCACATGACAGGTGAAGGGAACGTCCCCAGTCTGGTGTTCTAGACAAGGGGGCGTGTTCTGTGTCCCTCAGGGAACTCACCTTCTGTCTATTCAAACAGCCCACACAGTTCCTGTTTACTTAGGGTTCACTTCACATTCTAAATGCTTGATGCCGAAGAGAATAGGTTTTTTGTTTTGTTTTTTTTTGTTTTTTGCCAGAGCTGAGGACTGTACCCAGGGCCTTGCGCTTGCTAGGCAAGCGCTCTACCACTGAGCTAAATCCCCCAACCCCAACTGAAGAGAATTTATAAGCAGATGTTTGAGAGCCTGCAGAAGAGAGTGGCAACCTGCGGGGTCTTTGCTGAACACAGTAGTAAACATGACTAGTCTGGCCAACATGGCCTTTAGTAAACACTGTCCATTGCCTGTGAATCCTCCTCAGTAGGTCTTTCCCGACAGCTTGGTCACTATAAGTCTCTTGGCTTGCTCTTCACATTTTCTCAGGGGACAGTAACAGCATTTAGAAGTTTTTCCTTTTCTTTTTCTGTGTCTGAAAATCTTGATCCAGAAATGGTTACTGTCACCTGGGTAAGAATGTCCTCACCTGTCTACCAGGCAAGTCACATGATAATAGCTTATTAGGTGGAGCCCAGCTCCCCAGTTACCAGGGCCTTCTCAGCACTTGGCTCAGAA
The DNA here is from genome assembly GCF_903995425.1 of Onychomys torridus. Classification (NCBI taxonomy): domain Eukaryota; kingdom Metazoa; phylum Chordata; class Mammalia; order Rodentia; family Cricetidae; genus Onychomys; species Onychomys torridus. Next base: position 51,948,711 of record NC_050460.1, read on the forward strand.
AACTGTCTTGTCTCACGAGAAACGCGGTGCCTTGGATGTGACCAATCGGTGCGGCAATGCGGTGCTGCTGGCATGGCCTGGAACCTGTAGGAGCTGGCAGGAAGGAGTTGGGTCACTGGGGGCACTGCGTTCAGAATGCTGTAGTTCTGGTGTTGGAGAGAGAAACCCACTAGCCTCTGGTTTCCTATCTCTCTGTCCAGTATCCTACTGTGATGCTACACACCATGTTGAGATGCCAACCCAGGGGACCCTCTTCAGAAGCGAACCCAGTCTTGGACTTTGAGCCTCCAAAGGTGTATACTGACTAAACTTTCATCACTCCCTAGCTTTGGGTATTTTGTTACAGGAACACCAGATGGACCACTGAAAGAGATAAAGAAATAGTGGCCATCCAGCACCCAGCATAGATGCTCAAATCACGAACAAAGCAGGAAGATAGTGGAGTAAACTCAGTCATGTGACTCTGCTTGAATGGCACACAGTTGCCTGCCATGGGCCAAATGCCTGCCTGCCCTCCCTCCTTCTGTCCCTCTCCCCCTTCCTTCCTCCCACAATTGGCCCCAAGTAACTCTATCCGTTATTCACGGGATTTTGAGTGTCTTCTTATGTGAGTTGTCTCTACTCTCTCAAAATCCATATGGGAAGGGTGGATTCTGGGTTGGTGCAGTCACTGGATTTCATTAACAACTATAATGCCAGCTCTTCAGCCAAAGTAACTTCCAGACGTTTCCCTGGGATCCATTCTCCCTCTCTTCTGGAATGAGCCCTGTGACCCCAGGCCTGTAGTTTGACCTTTTTGTGAAATAGGCATAATATCTAATTTGCAGGTTTCAGGGAGTTTCTTCACCCCCACCCCCCCCCCCCTCACACTCCATGTAATTGGTGGCCCTCTCTCTCTCTCCTCTGGTGCTCGGAAGAATCAGTTCACACGATCACCCAGCCCAGGACCCATTGTTGTCACAGTGTGTGACTATGGTGAGTTTAAGAAGGTAGGCGCTCACGGGCTGAGGGTTGATTCTTCAATCCTGCCTCATTTTTGGAAGATGTGGGTCACAAAAGACAAGGCCAATTTCACAACCCAGCAACGGGCTGTGACCTGCAGGTGGAAAAAACGTGCTCAGATGCGTCAGAAGCTTTGCTGTTTCCAGTGCCTTCTTGGGCTTGTTCCCTCTGCCTAGAACACTGTCTTCCATGCCCCTTCAGGCCTCCCAGTCTGTCCTCCAGTGAGCCAGGCATCTGCACATGTTGTAACATTCCGCACTTGGCTCAGTTGTGTCTCCGTCGTAGGCTCCCTAGAACGTCAGGGAGGTTAGACACTGTGCTGACCCCGTGATCACATTCCCCGTGACAAGTCTCACAGCAGCTGCCCTTAAACAGTGGAGGTTGTTGAGCCGGAGAGATGGTTCAGCAGTGAAGAGTCCTTGCTGCGTAATCGTGAGGAGTGAGTTTGAATCCCGTCACCCACCCAAGGCTGCTAATTCACAAACACCTGTACCTCCAGCTCTGAGGGATCCAGCGCCCATTTCTGGCCTCTGGACACCTACACACATGAGTGCCCATACATCTACATAGACATAAGTGTGAACGCTCATGTTAAAACAAATCTTAAAAAAAAAAAAGTTGTTACCTGTCCCTTTGGGTATTTGGGGCTACCCGTTTTCCAGGAACATGAGCAACAGACATCTCCCCCTTCCTCTGCCTGTTCACCCACACTTCACTTTCTGAGGCTTCTCTCCTCATGAGTCCTTGGGACCCGCCTCCTTGGACTTTGATTTTGCCCGTACCTCAGTTGCGCTACTCGGATGGCATGATTCTTTATGAGCTCACGTCTTTATCACGTACCCCCCGGTTGTCACAGTCTCCCAGGAAAGATGATAGAAGTTTTCTGGCCTGGAGCCTTGTTCTGGGACAACAAGTGGTCTCCAGTGGTCAGTGATGAGGTTAGTGCTGGATGGAGGCCGGCCGTGGAGGGAAGCAGCCACGGGGCAGCAGAGGAGACTGGGACATACCTAGATGAAGGCAGAAAAGACAGACCCAGACCAGCTAGAGAGAGACACCCACGTCCAGTCGAGTTCAGGGAAACAGATGTCCTGGCAGGAAGAAGTGCTCCAGAGAGAAGGCCACCAGAGTGTCAGCAGACCGCACCGCCATGCTGATAACAGAAATGCTGGGGAGTGGTAAATGGATCCTTCCTCGCCCTCACAGGGTGTGGAGAGAGACAGGCTGTGGCAGCGCACTTTTGAGGGCATAAGCTCGTCGTTAACAGTGAGTCATTTGGGCCAGACCTTGGTGCTAGCAGTGTTCCATGGTATTACCCTCAGTTCCTAGTCCTAGCGGGTGACTCACACGGGTGTGCTAAGAGCCCAGCTTCTGAGGACACTGCCGAGTGTCCTGTGCCGTCTACAGCTGCAGGAAACTACACCTGCCAGTACAGCACAGAGTCGGAGTCCTTGGGAAAAGGTTTCCTTTTTGTTATATTTTTTAATTGATTCATGTTGTGACTCGGCAGTTTCACGCACGCACACGTGACATTCCGATTATTTTCTTCTGTGCACCCTTGTATCTTCCTTTAATCCTCATCGACCTCCCTCATCTTTATTAGTACCTCTATGCCCCATGAACCCCCTCCTCCCTGCCACCCCATTCCATCCTGTCAAGCTTCCTGCTCCCTGTCAGTGACCTAAATCCCTATTAAGGACACTTCCTCTTCAAACCCCCTTCCTGTTAAGCGCCCCCCTACTGACCAACTCCCCTTTTCCCTCCCTGTCTCTATGTGAGACTGACAATCGTTAATTTTTTTTCAGGCAAAACAGGGAAATGTTTAATACATTTTAAATTTACATTTTGGATTCTTGCCCTTCAAATTGGGGCTGTTCTTGTGTTAGAAAACGCCTTTTATGTTGCCCAAAAGGTAAGTGGCTCGCAATAAAAGCCAAACTGTGACACCCCACTCGTGACTGGAACACATAGCCACCAGAGTGCATGTTTTATAGTGTGAGTGGATGAAGAGAGAGCACTGACTGGTCAGTGTGTTCGTGGCTTGTCCCTGCCTGTGATTTATACAGGAGTGAAGTCCTTGACTTTGTTGTTGTTGGAGAACAGAGTATATCTTAAAGCCATAGCTGTGGAGAACCAGACAAGGTCTGTTAGCATCCCATTCACACTGACAACTGTGCTTGAAGATTCCAGCAGCTGGAAGGGCCTGTTGGAAGGGGGCCGGTGGTACCTGCTGTTTGTTGGGTGTTTTGAGGCAGGGAGAGTAGAGGACTAACCTTTAGTCCTTGAGCATTCTCCTGCACTCAGGCAGTAAAATCCCATGACCTCCATACATGTTTTGAAGCTCAGTTTTCAACATCAACCTCAAATTCTGGAAGTTTTGAAGCCTTTTATTAGACTCCGTATTGGCATTGTAATGACACTGTCTTGTTCTCCCAAGAATATTTGGGAAAAAATTTACGAAGAGACACATTAAAAACGGAGATATTACATGACAGCACCTGTGTTTCTACACACTCTCCCCGCTGCCGTTGATAGGTTTTCATCTCCCCCTCTTCCTCCTCTTTCCTGAAGCAGTAGCAAGTCTATCATTTCACAATTGGATGAGAGCTGATCTTTGGAGCTATGCCCGTTACTTGCAAAGCTTGGGTCCAAGAGTCGTGCCCCCTGCTCCTCCAGGAGAGGGATGGAGAGACCTCCAGCCATGCTGAAGAATATATAGGATCCTTATGCCCTGGAGGTAGATGAACTGGGGTCATTACCTTCTCCCTAGAAGCCTTGGCAGTCTGCATCACTCCATTTGTTCTGTCGAATTGAGCTGCTGAAATGTCACAGTGTCACCTGAGAGGTCTCTGAGCACTGCCATCAAGGAAGAGAGGTGTGTGTCCTGCAGCAGTTGAAAGGGACATTTTGCCGCCGCCGCGCCCCCCCACCCCCATGCACTTGAATTTCACTTAAGTACAAAAATTCAACTGTGGGGTTGGGGATTTAGCTCAGTGGTAGAGCGCTTGCCTAGCAAGCACAAGGCCCTGGGTTCGGTCCTCAGCTCTGAAAAAAAAAAAAAAAAAATTCAACTGTGGTCCTTGTTGTTGTTTAGCATCCAGTAATATTTCCATGTGGGTCCATTCACACAGGTGGCGGTACATGATGGATCTTCGCAGCGTCTGCCCTGCATAGGGGAAGGCAGCGGCTCATCATCCAGTGGTATACATTGGGTGATCAAGCCTTGAGGGTCTAATAAATGGCACTAGGGTGCTGTGGCGAGGGCAGTAAAATCCAGAGCCCCCCCTCCTGAGATGGCCCGCTTATCATTTGAAGTGCATCAGGTACCTGCTGAGATCCTGATGAATGTCGGTTGACTTAGAAAAGACGCGCTGAGCGGTGCCCACGCAGGAAATAAATGAAGGGCTAAATTTGGCCCCACACAGGGCAGTGGGATGAATGTGGCGATAATGAATGGTCTTGTGTTAAGGAAACTTGAGTTTTGGATACAGTGCATCTCCGGAAGTTTCGTTGGCTTTATTTCCTTAAAGAACATTGTTTTAGGGCTAGCGCGATTGCTTCCGGGTAAGGGAGCTTGTCCCCAAGCCTGGTGACCTGAGTTTGAGCCCCAGGCCTTACATGGTGAACAGAGAGAGCTGACTCCTGTGAGTTGTCCTTCAAGTACCCCAACAGTAAGTGAACCACGGCCTGTGACAGTCGCAGGCAGGATTTCTGCAAGGACATGGCCACGCATGTGTGCGGAGTGATTTAGGAGGGCCACCTGCATAGGGTTGAGGATCCCTTGAAGGCGGAGATACGGGGGGTTGTGAGCCATCAGGTGTGGGTGCTGGAGACTGAACTCAGGTCCTCAGACAAGAGCAACCAGAGCTTTTAGCACTGAGCCATCCCTCCAGCCCCTCTGCTGAGTTTTTGACATAGCTAAAACCAGTGGTTTGCCTCCCGCTTTCCATCCACAGTAATTATATGGTCAAAAAGGGAAGAAAAAAAAAAATCCTGGAGAGTTACGGACCAGCGTGCAAGCTTGTGGTAAATAGAGGGCTGATGTCACGGGAAGGGAGACCCACATGTCTGTTTTTGTTGTTGTTTGTTTTTAAAGTTCCCGCTGGGCATTGTGGCCCATGCTTTTAAATCCCGGCACTTGGGAGGCAGAGGCAGGCAGATGTTAAAACAGTGGTTCTCAACCTGTCTAATGCTGCCACCCTTTAATACAATTCTTCATATTGTGACCCCCCCTTCCCACCATAAAATTATTTTTGTTGCCACTTCATAACTAATTTTGCTACTATTATGAATCATCATATAAATATCTGCACATTTTATGATGGTCTTAGGCAACCACCCCCACCCCCCCCCCCGCAAGGGGTTATGAACCACAGGTTGAAAAACCCTATTTTAGAAGTTCTTTAAAAATAAAAATGATGTAGGTTGTATTATACAAGCCTAACTCTGGGCTCTCTTGCTGTCTCCCAGGGAGGTGAACCTTTGCACACTTCTATCCTTGTAGGAAATGATCTATCATCCCCTTAAGGGTGCTTAATACACATAAATTAATGCCAATTTATTGCTGGATTGCTATTGGTGGTTGCTGTGTTGCTTCTGTTATGAAATTACAGATTTCTAAAATTAGATGCCTTTAAATGTTTTTCTTTTAACAACAAAAATAGATGTTTGTTTTTAAAAATTGGGTAAGGCAGGAAAGGAAAAGAGACGACCATCTCATCCAGTGAACTATTCATCATGCTAGAGAGTTTGTTCAACACCCCACCCACCCCACCCCCGGTGCAGAAACATTTTCTGCCTCTAGAGTACATAACTGACCTCCAGTGATGGTTGTAACTTCGGAACCTGGAAGTGGTCTCCCTTCCCTCTTAATGTTTGTTGGTTGGCTTCTATGAAGCTTCCATGTGTATGAGCCCTGGGGATATCCTAGGACCTGGCCTTAGCTCTGAGAGAGTTGCTGATTGGTTGGTCAGGTAAGGGGGTGGAGCAGTAGCAGTGTCTCAGTCTAGAACTAACACAAATGGACTGTGTGGGTTTTGTTGTTGTTGTTGTTGTTGTTGTTGTTTTAAGGACTTTTCTGGAAGGCAAGGGCCGGAATCAGAGGTGTTCCCTGCTAAGAGGACAGTTGCCAGGGCTGAGTAATCACCCGGAAACCAGCTGGTTTGTCTCTGCAGGTTTACCCAAGCAAGGGTTACGTTATACTGTCAGCAGCTGTTGTGACCACCCCCCATGAGTCCTCAGAGGTGCTTTCTTCTGATGTATATGCAAAGGTTAGATTAGCTTACTGGGAAGGATGATAGAATGAGGCAAGACCTATGCCATCCGTACTCCAGCAGTGAAGTGCACACAGCCCGTTCCTGATTTGCCTGGGTCATTTTCTAAATACTGTGCTTGTATTTTTCCAGGTGGATCTGATCTACCACTAACTAGGTCAGCACTCTGGATGCCTGGTCATAGACGATATTGAAAGGACTAGTGGTCGGAGTGGGCTGAGCTGGTCTGACCTTCAGCTATAACCGCTCTGAGAATCTCATCATCTCCTGTTTTCCTTAGGCTTTGTCTTCATCTCAGTCAATCAAAGTAGAAGAATCCTGCCTACGTGTTCGGTTGAGGGAGTGCTTGTATTTGAATAGATTATGTTCCCTGTGTCCTTTGTGTGAGTGGGGTCTTGCTGTGTGGTGGCTTCAGACTTGAGCACACCTAGCACTTCATGAGTTACTTATTGGGGAGGGGGGGTGTCAGGTGTCCTCTTTGGTCACTCCACTTTATTTACCGAGGCAGGCTGTCTCATTGAATCTGGAACCAGCTGACTGGATCCATGTAGCTAGCCGGCTTGCCCTAGGGACCAGCTGGCCCCCAGTACTCTTTCCTCCTGAGCCCTGGGATTACAGGCAGACTTCCACGCCATGTGAATGGTGGGGATCCAAATTACAGGCCTCATTCTTGGACGGTGAGTGTTTTGTCTCCGGAGCCAGCTCCCAGCACATCCTTTTTAGTGCTTTTTGTCTTCCTTCTCTCTTTAATTTAAATTACAGTGATTTATTTGCGGGGAGATGGTGTATGCACCATGGCATGCGTGTGGAGGTCGCATGAAAAATCTGCAGAAGTCAGTTCTCTTCTGCCATGTGGTCCCTGAGGAGCGAACTCAGGTTGCCGTTATTGGTAGCAAGTGCTCCTATCCATTGAGCCATCCTGCTGCCTGCCTGACCCCTAGCCCCAAGTCGCTTTGAGAGAAGCGTCATTGTAAGAGACTTTGTGTCTGTTCCGCTCGCTCATAGGGAATGTCTCCTCTCAGCTGCTTCTTTTATACCTAGATTAGTGATGTCTGAGTTCTAACAGGCTGCTTTCTATATTTTAGTTGAGGGGTCTGATCTTTGGAGTTCAAAGTGTATTTTCTCTTAGTCGCACTGATGAAATTGTACTCAGACTAAACCTTTGCAAGGTGGATTGGGAAAACTTTGGTGAGTCCTCACAGCTGAACCTGGCATGAAAGGGGGCAGTTCCCCTCATTGCGTTTCCCCTGTCCCCTCCCCAGTATGAGCCCTCAGTTTTATTTTATTATGCATTTTGTTTCATTTCAGTTTGGGCCTCATATTCTCCATCCCCCTGCCTCAGCCTCTGAGTGCTGGGATTACAGGTCTTCTTAGTCTGCTCTAATAAGGAGTGAACAGTGGGAGGGAGCCACAGTGGAAGCTGGGCCTCCCTGCCCTTTCTGTACTCCCCAGGCACAAGCCTGGCAAGCTAGGGGGTCCGATATTTATCCCGGGCATACTTCCGTACACTGTTTATCCACCGAGGAAGTTTCAGGTTTAATGGGGGGCTATAATAGGACTCCAGTCTGACGTTAATTAACCCGAAATGAGGAACTGCTGAACACCAGTGAAGAATCGGGCATGCCACAGAAAGACTTAATTAGGAAGCAGCTTTTCAAATGAGCTCTCTGCTCCTGAGCTCTAGCCCTGGATCCTAAGGGCTGCAGAATAACGTGTGTGTGTGTGTGTGTGTGTGTGTGTGTGTGTGTGTGTGTGTGTGTGTGTGTGGCGGGGGGGGGGGGGGGGGGGGTGGCGGCGGCAGCGGCTTGTCCTGATACGTAGATTTTTGACTGTGGGTAGAGAGGGTGCCAGTTGTGGGAACTCTGAATTTAAAACTAAATAAAAATGAGCAGAAAAACCCTGAGGAGGGTATAGGGGAGATAATTACAGAAAACCGAACATTTTTGTATTTTTTGAGATGGAAGCCGTTCTTACCTGGCACTCAGGATACCCTCAAACCTCACAAAGCCCCCTGCTGGGTCACCCAAGGCTTCTGAAGTATTCTGACTCGGCTCCCTCCTGTTTGTTGCCCTTAAGCCACATTCCACCACGAACATGAGATACTTTCTGTTTTCCTATATGATCCTGGCTCATTCGCTTGTCCAAAAAACAAAACAAAACAAAACAAAACAAAACAAAACAAAAAAAAAAAACGCTGCTGTTTACTGATTAAGTCTTGAATCTAGACACTTAGGATTCAGTCATGAACAAAACAGGAGAATGAAGGGAGATGAAAAGAGGGTGATGGGGCTGTGTGGTACATACAATCACAGAATATTACATGGGTGTGCATAGGTATCATAATGAAGCCCCCTTACTTTGTAATATATTTTGGTAATAAAAATGAATGAAATATAATAACATCTCACAAAACTATAGCAGCATATTACAACCAAGATACTAACATTATATATATATATATTAAGCAAGAACAGGGACCTGGGGAGTTATACCCTAGATGGTTGGAACAGGATAAAACATATAACCAGAGACTGTGACAAATATTGAGCACAGGATTCTAAGTGCCATTTACTAATGATGCCTAAGTTAAGTCACTTCAACTCAGTCACCCAGACGTTATGCTTATCCTTTACAAATGGTGGATTCCCATCTCATAACTTCCCATTCCCCCAGCTGACCATTGGTGGAGCTGGGATTTGAACCCAGATATGTGACGCAAGGGTTGTGATCACAGCTCCTTGGTTCTCTCTCTGCTTTTGGAGAAACGGAGATGAGTCTGATCATGGAGGTGGATTAGCACTGGGTTAGCTGTCTTGCTGAAGAGGTTCCAGTTGTAGGAAATAGCTGGATTCAGGGCCCTGTCATTCCAAAGCTACTCCTCCAGCTCTTTCCTCATCCCTTCCATATGGTGAGAGCCAGTCAAGGATGCTCCTGTGCCCTGACATTCTCGGTAAAGCTGTTCCCTTTTCCTCTAGTTGAGACGGGAGAAGATTGACCTGGAAAACACCCTGGAGCAAGAGCAAGAGGCGCTGGTGAATCGGCTATGGAAGAGGATGGATAAGCTGGAGGCTGAAAAGAGGTCTGCTTAGCCTTGCTCACCTGTGCGTGCGTGTGTGCGTGCGTGCGTGCATATGTGTGTGTGTGTGTGCATGTGTGTTTAGAGGGCTCCTGGCTGTTACTAGGATAACAGTGAGACATTTGAATTCCTTGGGTGACACACACCAGCCTGACTTGTTAAAGGAAATACATGTTGATCTCTCCCCTGGCAGTGGTGTCCTCTCTGTGCCTGGCTTTTCTCCTCCCACATGAAATAGGGATTCTTTCCATTGGCTGGTACAAGGCCAAGGTGGAGTCAATGTGGTACCACAGGTCACCTGTTAATTAGTGCACATCTCTGGGAACGACTTAGTTGGGAGACTTGAGTAGAAAAATGGCTATCCATTTGCTTTTAAACACACTGTAAATAGATACCTGTGGATATTTAATACTTGTATGTTCAGTGTATGTACACAGATGTAAAGTATCACCCAACAACAAGCCAGTTCCTAAATTGCCTTGTTGCAAATTGCCTTGGTCCTTGTTTTTGACCACTCTGTACTTTGGGGTTGGAAGGGACAGAGCGTATAAAAATGGCAGGAAGAGCTTGCCTCAGAGCTTTGTGTGGAGTAAAGGTGAGTTTCCTTTGAAGTTGATTATTAGCCCCCTGCCCCAGAATCTTGTGTTTGCTGCCCAGAAGCCTGTACTGTATGTCGCTGGTTTTAAAGTGCAGTTCCACACTGTTCCGAGTTCACGTGTAGAAATACAAACACCAAACCAACCACAGAGCCTAAGAAACGTGAAGATTCTAACTATATGTCTAGGAGAAATCCTCCAGCCGTAATCAGAATGATGGTAGCAGTTCTAATAAATTGAATTATGAAGTTATCCTGTGATTGCGACCATATTTCCCTGTTAATTTCCTCAGCGAGGGCAGAACGACAGGTCGGTCAGTTTGCAGTTGAGCAAATTGAGAGGTAAACAGTTCAATATAAAGCAAACCCCGGGAGCCCCAGCGGCTTTTAGAGGGAGGTGAGAGATTGTTGCAGATAGACTGCCTTTTTGGAACACAGTCGGAGGCTTTTACATACATATAATTGTATTGTTGCTGAACTTAGCTGTAAGAAATAGTCATTTTGTAGGTAAAATGCGATTGAGCCTTTTCTAAGTTATATCTGAATGGTAATTGGTTAGGGAAGTGGGTGCGCGAGCTATTAACCAAATAATTCTGACTCGGTTTGTTTTTTTAACATTTTATCATTGGCCCCAGTTTTCCAAGCCTTCCTCCTAGGTTTTCCTGGGAGGAGCTTTAGTGGCTGGAAGTGATTCATAGTGGTTCCTAAATTCCACCCAGAGAGGGCATCAAGAGAGTAGAGTTTCCTCATTCCCTCTTTTCCTCTACAGCCAGCTTGCTCACCACGTCGTTAGCTAGGTCTCTGAATGTTTGCTGGACTCTGGCATAGTAACCAGAAACGTAGCCAGAAACAGACTTTACAGTTAGGTGGGCTGCCAGGGTCACTCACAGAGCAGAAGGAACAGGGATGATGGCCCGGTGGTGCCGTACTTGCTGCACAAAGCTGAGGACCTGAGTTCAGATTCCCAGGACTGACAGACAGCCAGACATGCTAGTCCATGAGTGTAACCCCGAGCGTGCTCCTAAAGCGAGATGGGAGGTGGAGACAGAATTCCCAGAAGCCCTGGCCAGTTGACCTTGCTTAGCAGCAGAGAACAAGAGACCTTGTCGCAAGCCAGGGGCAAGGGGGGACCCACCCCTGAGAGCGCCCTCTGACCTCCAGGTGTGGGTGGCATGTGTGCACCTGTACTAACCCGTGAGCGCACAGTAAATGCTAAAGACACGAGATCTTGCCATTCTGCCTGTTTGGCCTGTGATCATTGTAGCTGAGGGTGGTCAAAGAGGTTGTGAGACAGACTGACAGGCATCCGTCTGTCCTGTGGATGCTTTTCAGGCCAGCTCTCGGCTCGAGTGCTGTGTAGTTGTCTGCTGTAAACTGTTCTTCATTGTTGCTTCTTTCTTTTTTTTTTTTTCCTTCTTTTTCCTCTGAAGAATCCTACAGGAGAAATTAGACCAGCCTGTGTCTGCCCCACCATCGCCTAGAGACATCTCCATGGAGATCGATTCTCCTGAGAACATGATGAGGCATATCAGGTTTTTAAAGAATGAAGTGGAGCGGCTGAAGAAGCAGCTTCGAGCAGCCCAGTTACAGCGTAAGTGGCGTCCCGTCCCCTCGTTCCCATCTGTCAGATCAGTGCGTGTACCAAGTCCACATCAGTCCCTGCGTAGCCAAAATCACAGTGTGCTTTATTAGTGACACGTAGACATTTGTACATGAGTACCTGACATTTCTGGGATGTATTTTTTAAAAGGAAGCTATCGTAGGGAAGGGCCCGTAATTTAGAATACTTCCAGAAGATAATTCTGATAATCTCAAGAGAGAGACACTGAATTAGTGGGATCCCGGGTATCTTCTTTCCTTGCTGAGATAAAAATTCTCTGACTTAAGGGAGAACTTGCTTATTTGGCACACAGATTACAGCTCATCATGACATGGGAAGTCACAGAGAAACCGGTCACATCACACACCCATGGTTAGAAACATAACAGTTGATTAGTGCATACCTATGCTCAGCCACCTTGTGTGTGTGTGTGTGTGTGTGTGTGTGTGTGTGTGTGTGTGTGTGTGTGTGTGTATTAAGACTTCTTTGATAATTTCATGTCACGTATTTTGATTGTTGTCACCTTTCACGTCTCCTGGTAACTCCTGCCACACCCACCCTCCATCACCACACTTCCAACTTCCTGTCTGCATTTTATTTAACTCCCTGAACCCACTTGTGCTGTCTAGATACTCAAGTGTGGGGTCATCCGCTACAGCAGAGTCAGCCTACCTACCAGGGCCTGACCCTGACCCTAGACCTCAAGAAAACTGATTGGGAAAGGGGCCACTCACCATGCATGTCCTCCCACATCCATTAATATAATTAAAATAATCCTTCCCATACACTTTTTTGGGGCTCCTTTCCACATGGTTCTGTTACCAAACGTGGCTGGAGGAGTGGGTCACAACATGTCACCCCAAATCGGGTCTGGCTACCTGTCCTCAGTGAGACAGTAAAAACGTCAAGTTCACAGTGGAAAGCAGGAGAGGAAGATTTAATCACTGGCCACCTTGGGGAAGGGAACAAAGAGCTTAGGAGTCAGGGATGAGGGCCGAGGGGCTAATGCCACAGCTACACCAAAGAAGGTGTGCAGGCCTCCTGATACACAGAGTAGGAGACAGGATAGAACGGGTCAGTAACACATTTTCCTCTAAGCCTTACTGACACCAGCTGAGCTGAGCAGTGCTGATGGCCTCTTTGGGCCAGACTTCTACCCTGGGAAAAATCACACTCACACTCCTGATGCCTTCAGCAAGATCTGCAGGCCTTTCAAAGACCAAGCAGTGTAGTGAGCACCAAGGGCTGAGAGTAAAGCACCCTTCCCTTGGACCAAGGATTTGCACATCTAAGCAGTTCTGGTCAAGGTGTGGTTCCTCCCACCTTGGATGCAACTTTGTCTGGGTTTCAGTCTCAACCTGTAGAGTGTGAAATCTCTTCCAGGGAGACGGGTTCGCCTCCAGCTATCTCTGTTGCCCTTCCCTTCTCCCAGTATGAGATTCCTGGGGAAATTCCAATTTCTTTGGTGCGTACTGTTTCAATAGTGTGCTAGTGAGAATAAAAGACAAAGGTGTTTTAGAATATTTGCATTTCTGCCTGTTAGAGTTCTAGACCATATCAAATCAACAATTAAAACTGTCAGGCCAGAGGTGGCCTTTGTAATCATGTTTATCTGAATGACGTGCAAATGAATCTGTACAGGATCCCTCCCTGCACTTCTGGACTATCAAGGGAGGGTAAAGGGTGTTTGCCTTCCTTACTGCTGAATCTAATCTCAGCTGACATTTGCCCATGGTATTTGCAGAATAAATGCTTTTGAAATGTAGACTTAATATTTGGAAAAGGCCAGGGTATGGAGTAGAAATCAAGGTACTGGGTTTCTGAACTTGTCTGGGTCTCTCTGCATTTTTTGGGGATCTGCCCTACTTCTGATGTTTGGTTGCAGACATTTCTTCCTTTGGGGTAATATAGTGGGGGGAAGGGCTTCCCTTTCCCTGTTTCTGCCAGGCACATATCTAGTGTTCATGCAGACATGTGCACGCTTACAGAATTGCTTCATACCCAGAGTTGCGCAGTGGGGCATGACCTTCTGCATCTTTCTCTTTGAAAACACTTTTTTGTTTTGTTTTTCAGGACAGGGTTTCTCTTGTGTAGTCCTGGAACTCGCTCGGTAGACCAGGTCAGCCTTGAACTCAGATCCACCTGCCTCTGCCTCCCGAGTGCTAGAGTAAAGGTGTGCATGACCACCTCTAGGCAAAAAACACTTTAAAAACGGATAGTGTTGCTGTTCTTCTCCCGGCTACCTACACAGCTGCCTGGAGCCCTCCCTAAAAGGCTGACTATTCTATCCATTCAGTGGTCCCTGAATATTTTTCTAAATATTTTTATTACATTTATTTATTTAGCACATGGCCTGGTGCCCATATGTTGGTTAGAGAACAGCTTGTTGGGAGTAGATTCTCTCCTTTCACCGTGTGAGTCGAGGGGTCCAGTTCAGGCTAGCAAGCTTGGTGGCAGGTGTGCCTCTTAGCCGAAGGGCCATCTCACCAGCCCCAAATGACCCTGTGTGGTGTTGTGCTCGGGCTGCAGTGAGCACGCTTGTGTGCACATCTCCCTACACACAAGGGCCTTGGACAGATCCCAGACAGACCAGTCCATTCACTAGAAGGCACACTGATGATCTCAATGGCTCACTTACTTCTCCACTGAAGTATATTACAAGTAGAGGTTCAGTGTTCTGTCTTGGATGATATCTCAAGATCCTGGAGTCTTGCAAAAGTATGGCATGATCCCTCTTTTTGCTGCAACAAGCCTAGGCACAGTGGCTCAGAAGGGCACAGGTGGATCATGTTGTAGCTCTAGAGGCCGGAGGTCTGACGTGGGGGGCTTCCAAGGCTGTCTATATAGTAAGTAGCACTGTGTGCCTCTGGAGATGTCCGGAGATTCCGAGGCTCTCCTCTTGGTCTGTGCCTCTTCAGGCTCCATCCATGCCTCCACTGTGGCTCTTCCTTGTGGGGAAGCTACTCCCATGTTCTCTCCCTGTTCAGGTCTCCTTTTCACACTGACTAAGCCTTGTGATTATCTTCTACCCACCATCCTGAATCCTTAACTTGATCACACATACAAAAATCCCTTTTGTCTTTGTGTCTGTCGTGCGGTAGCCTGTTGGGGATGAGTCCACCGGCACCGCCATCATTCCTGCCAGTGCTGGGTGGTTTTCTGAGTTCTTCCAGGGCTAGATGGTAGTCCTCTGAAATGTTTGTTTTTAATTTGGGGAATTCTGAGGTGTATCTCAGGTAACTGCTGCAGGTACTCCATGACACTGGATGAGCTAAATCAAAATGTGCTCAGTGCCGGTTTGTTCTGGGCTGGGTAGGCAGTATGTTTTTATCCCTTCTTCTAGGGCACCCAGCTCCCTCCTTCCTTCCTCATTCACGCTTGGCTAGTCACCTCCAAGGGAAGGGTGCTTTATTCTCATCTCTTGGCACTCACTGAACTGCTTGGTCTTCAAAAGGCCTGCCGATCTTGCAGAAGGCGTCAAGGGAGTGCTAGTGTGAATCCCCACCTCACCGCCTTCAGGACAGAAAAGGCTGGCCCAAAGAGGCCTTCAGCAGTGCTCAGCTGATGTCTGTCTGTAAGGCTTAGAGGACAATGTGTTAATGACCCACCCTATCCTCTGCCTCCAACTCTGTGCCTCGGGCGGCCTGCACCTCTTTGGGTGTAGCTGTGGCTTTAGCCCCTCAACCCACCCCTGACTCATAAACACTTGAATATCTGAAAAGTTCTCAGTTTGGGTTGAGCCTTAGACGCTGCTGGGGCTCTGTCTCCGCGCAGGCTATCGGCTGGGAAGGGGACAGAAGACCGTCCGCTTGTGGGAGCATTGCTTTGAAGCTGGTTTGGGTGACCTCAGGTGCCACCCTCCCTGGATGGCTGGCGCCTGTGGTTTGATTTCAGGACGCAGTGTAGACTAGGAGGGCTGTGCAAACAGTGGCCCCCCCAGGACTAGAGAGAGCTGTGCGAGAGAGGAGAGCTAACAGCAAACCAGCAGAGGGCACCCAAGGAATGCCTTGCTTCCAGCCTCCGGTGCCTGGGTCCTGACGTGGGAGAACTTGCCCTTGGGGCCTGCTAATGTAACTGAGTTGAATTGACAGGAAGTCCTGAAGTCCTACCCTGAGGGGACATTCTTACCTCTAAGTTACCGGCCTAAAGTTCCTCTGCTGAGTCTCCATGTGCTAACACATTGACCTCTCCTTTTAGTTTTGTTCTATTGTATTTTTGTTTGTTTTGAGACAGGGTCTCACTGTGTAGCCCAGCCTGACTTCGAACTCTCAACCCTCCTGCCTTAACCCACCCCACTCCCCGGGTGCTGGGAACATAGGCATGGATCCCATGTCCAGCCTGAACAGCAATTTTCTTTGAAAAATGACATTTCCTCTTAAATCACTGTTCTGGGAACTTGCTCTGTAGTCACCATCAGAGTTTGAGCAAGCATTAGGTATGCCCAGGGCCACCTGGTACTTCCTGTTCAGCTCAATGAGAAATCTGCACACACACGCGTACTTGGGGAGACTTAATTTAAGCCGTTCATATTAAAAATGAGCTTTGTAAGTATTTTCCCAGCATCGCTTCATTTAAAAAGACTTCGCATATGGATTAGGCAGCAGGGGTTTTCTGGCTGTATTCAAAACAGCTGAAAGATTTAGTGTTTAGTCGACATAATGGTGTCTAATAATCTGAGTATTTTAATTTCTGAAACAGGGAGAGTCCAGGCTGGAGAGATGGCTCAGTGGTTAAGACTGCTTACTGCCCACCCAGAGGACCTGAGTTCAATCCCTAGCAAGTGTAATTTCAACGCTAGTCCTCTTGCTGACATGGGCATTGCATTCTAGTGCATATACTAACCCACGGGCACATATCTATGCATAACTTAGAGGAAAACAATTTTTTTTTAAATTAAGAAATAAAGTTGCTGGGGATTTAGCTCAGTGGTAGAGTGCTTGCCTAGCAAGCACAAGGCCCTGGGTTCGGTCCTCAGCTCCAGCAAAAAAAAAAAAAAAAAGAAAGAAAGAAAGAAAGTTTAAAAGCTTTTGTATATTCTGTAATAATACGTACTTGGAAAACATTGAATAGTTGTTATCAGAAGTCGTTTTATTGGGCATGCAGGCTCAGTGGGTAAAGGTACTTGCCACCGAGCCTGAGGACCTGAGTTCAAGCCTCAGAACCCACGTGATTGAAGGAGTGAAGTAGTTCCCAAGGGTTATTCACACACACCTGGATGAGGCTTACACACACTGGTGGGAAAGAGTCTTTTGCTCACTGTGTGAAATTGTGTTTTACAAGAATGTTACCTGTCACCAGAAGTGCTTCTGGGTGGAGCTCGCCCTCCATGCAAGGTGGTTGTGCTTAATGAGGGTGACATCCACACCCCTCAGGGGGCCTGGCTAGAGTGCACAGACAGCCTATAGGGCAACCGTGGGCCAATCTATTCCCCTAACTGGGCTCCCTTCTCGCCAAGCTTCCACCGTGGAGAAAGAAGTCTGGCAAGGTGGTAAATGAAACTCAGCCCAGTTCTGTCATGTCTTCACCTGGAGCCCCTGTCCTGTGTCCTGTGTCCTGGGAATGCAAGGGGATGGGGTGAAGCCGCCTAGCCTGTCCGCTCTGCCTGTTGGATCATTTGCTGACAGGAACTCACTTGTGAACCTGATGCAGAGGATAAACTTTAAACCCCCGGACTCCTGTGAGGGGTGGGGTAATGATTGCCCACAACGCAGTCTAATTGCACTCTCTGGCTCTTCAGATTCGGAGAAGATGGCCCAGTACTTGGAGGAAGAGAGGCACATGAGGGAAGAGAACCTGAGGCTTCAGCGGAAGCTCCAGAGGGAGATGGAGAGGAGGGAAGCACTCTGTCGCCAGCTCTCCGAGAGCGAGTCCAGCTTGGAAATGGATGACGAAAGGTTTGCACCCCTGCATGCTCCCCTGCCTCCCCGTTGTCCCCCTGTGTGCGCGCGCGCGCGCGCGCGCGCGCACACACACACACACACACACACACACACACACACACACACACACCCTTTATAACTCGAGTCCCAGAGGATCCGCTGCTCTCATCCATGGGCGCCAGGGCTGTAGGTTGTGTGCTGGCATACTTGCAAGCAGAAACACCCGTATCCATAAATTGATTTTAAAATGATATATTCTAGAAGAGGAGAGCTTAAATGTCATACGGGCTGTGGTGATGAATAACCACCCCGCCCCCCAAGTTAAAGCACGTGCTCAGAATAGGGTATGTGTGGGATTGAATACTCTGCTTACCCTGGAGGAGAAGCTGCCCTTCTGGATTGGCGTGCAAGGGAGAGAAATGGGAGGCAAAGGCGGCATTTGTTTTGTTTTTAAATTTTCAACGTTGATATTTAAATGCAAGCAAAGATAGTAGAGAAGTATATTTGCTGCTGTTCTTATTTCCAGTAACAAGAATAAATAAGTTCACGTACTTAGATGCAAATATCACAGGCACATTTAGCAGGATTTCCTCCAAATCTGCTTTAATTGAATTGCAAACATTTCAGTGATTTTTTTTCCCCCTTTAGAATATTTATGTTACCTCATTTGTCAATACACTATGCCAAGCTCTTTTTTAAAATTCCTTGATAATTTCAAACATTTGAATATTGAATTTGGGCCATTTTCATCCCCCATGACTTGATCACTCTCTCACACCCCACCCCACTCAACAGTCCCCTCCTGCTCTGATGTCTTTGTTTTTAACCCACTGAGTTTAGAGTTTAGCTTGTACATGCATCCATATCCTTTGGAAATAACTCTTGGTTTTTTAGAGACAGGGTTTCTCTGTGTAGCTTTGCGCCTTTCCTGGAACTCACTCTGTAGACCAGGCTGGCCTCAAACTCACAAAGATCTGCCTGCCTCTGCCTCCTGAGTGCTAGGATTAAAGGTGTGTGCCACCACCGCCCGGCGGAAATAATTCTTACGATCTTAATCAGAAAGGCATCAGGCCATAGTTATTGCAGGATAATCTGTGGGGGGTTGGGTGTGTGGTTTTTTGGTTTGGTTTTATTTTAACAATGGTGGGTTTCATAGAGACATCTCTCTCAAGTATGTTATGTGCGTTGACCACGTTCACTTCACACATAGCCCAGCTTCTTTCTCCACTTTCCTTCCATCTCACTGGTCATCTTTCCTTCCCTCCACCTCTCTTCTGATTTCATGCCGTATGTGTACATGTAGTTTTGTGTGTCTGCAAGTAATCTAGAACCCTCAAATGAAAGAAGTGTTGTTCAAATCTTAGATGGTCTTTTAATAAAAAACCCAGAGCCAGATACCAGGGTGAAAGCTGAAAGATCAGAGAAGCAGAACAGCCAGCCACTAGTTCTTACCTCTATGAAATCCTCAGCCTAAAGAGAGTGAGATCCTGTTTCTTCACGCCTTATATACCTTTCTCTGCCCTGCCATCTTACTTCCTGGGATTAAAGGCGTGTGTACTTCCCAAGCAAAGGCATGAGCTCTCAAGTGCCGGGACTAAAGGTGTGTGCCCCCACTGCCTGGCTCTGTGTCTAATCTGGTGGCAGGTTCTGTCGTCTGATCCTCGGGCAAGTTTATTAGGGTCCACAATATATCACCACAGAGAAGATGCAATACTTGCTTCCGAGTCTGGACTGCCTTTGGTTTCCAGCAGTCTCTGTGATCCTGCAAATAGCATCATTTCTATCTTTACAACCACATGAATTCCGCTGCTTACACACACCACATTTCCCTTGGGGATGGACCTCCATGCAAAATCCACAACTCGGCTGTTAGGAACAGAACCATAACAGCCTAGGTATACAGACAACCTCTGTAATTCTGTGACTTAAGTCAATCTCATAGCTTGAGATGGACTCTAAACTCTAAGTGGCTTATGGAGGGACGCCTTACACAGTATTGATGCAGGGGGAGCGTCTTGGACCTGCCTCAACTGAATGTACCAGGCTTTGCTGACTCCCCATGGGAGGCCTTAACTTTTTGGAAGAGGGACTGGGGGTTGGGGGGGAGGCTGGCAGGGAGCAGGAAGAGGGATGAGAGGGGAATCTGTGGTTGGTATGTAAAATAAATTTTAAAAAATTTAAAGGAAAAAAAAAATGCTCCCTCTGAGGCCCAGCCCAGGTGTTTTGTACTTCAGACCCAATCTCCTCTGAGTCTTAAAGTTCTTGCTGAGCTATCTAGTGCATGCCGCCACAGAAGCGTGGAGGCACAACCCAGAGCTTCATGCATGCTTGGCAAGCACTCTGCCGGCTGAGCTGCATCCCCGGCCCTGCTTTTATTTTTTTGTAAATTATTCCAGGTACAATAAAGTTGCCTGGTTGAGTACTACTGTGCATCCTAGGACTGATAGTGATGTATGGGGTGGATCTCAGGGAAAGAAAACTTGAGACACTTCAAACCACTGGGTAATTAACCACCTGCCTGCGTGTACAGCACAGGAAGGTTCTACCTGGTATTGCTGTGGTGGGCTCTTTTAAAAGAGGGAAGAAGACAGAGAGGCAGGCATTAGACTGAGCCATGTGGCAATCAGGCTCCATTAACGCTGGGAAATGGCCATGTTAGCTCCTCATGTGAATGGACACCAGGGCTGACAGTGCTCTGGGATGAAAGTACAACCCCTGTTGAGCTTTAAGGCCAGGGAGGGCGGTTTGTCAGGGATTCTGTCAAGCAGAAATTCCCTCCCAGCAGCCCTCTGTCCTTGGATCACAGAGTGACAGCCGACTGGTCCTGATAATCACACTTCAGCACTTTCAGGGCTGACGTGACTTCCAAAATCAGGTAGAAAGAAGCTTTGACTCAGCACAGTGCGGCTGAGCGTGACCGGCGAAGGTGCTTAGCGTGGGTGTCTTCTGTTAAATTCTAACGTGTGACCAGCCGACCATCTGTTAGGCAGAGCTTGCCTGGTAAACACATGGCACTCAGCCTGGGGTTGGGGGAGGGAGAGAGGGGCAGCCTAGGTGTCTTTAAACGTAATGGGCTAACTTAAATATTGGTGAGCTTATTTGGTATTGAGTTTCAAACAGCAGTTGAAGCATAGATGTCTTTGCGCTTCTGGGGTCACCGAAGGGATGTGTGGCACAGCCGTGACAGGCCTCTGGGGGTAGTGAGATCTGTCCAGACAGAGCAGTTTGACTCAGAAGTCAGCACTAGAAATGTTCCCAGGGTACAGCCTCCACCAACTCCCTGGATTTTGACCTCAAGTTGACCTTTGCTGCTAGGATGTCTTCTAGGGACCACTTGAACGCAGGTGTTCCAATCCCTCCTCTCTCCTTCTAGGTATTTTAATGAGATGTCTGCACAAGGATTAAGACCTCGCACTGTGTCCAGCCCAATCCCTTACACGCCTTCTCCCAGTTCAAGCAGGCCTATATCACCCGGTGAGTCTGTCTTCCACTACCACAGTGTGACTTTTCCAGTGTGTGTGTGTGGGGTGGGGGACACGGTGGTTGCTGGGGATTGAACCCATGGCCTCACACGGGTGTAGCCAAGTGCCACCCACCGATTTTTCAGCTAGCTCTGCTGATGTGTTTCATCGGCACCCCTGGTTATGTTTCCCTCTGTTTTGTGTTTTTCAAAAATAAGTCGCCGTCGGTCATGAAGATCTTAAACACAAGGACTGTGTAGTTTTTTTATTACTGTTTTATTATGTAGTGTGTGTTTTTTTTTTTAACTTTGGAGGACTTCATACCATCTGCCTCCTCTTCTTCAATGTTCACTGAGCCTTAGGTATAGATTATTTTTTAACCTTAAATTTGACCTGAAAAACTTCTAGAGGAGGACTGTGTGTGTGTGTGTGTGTGTGTGTGTGTGTGTGTGTGTGTGTGTGTGTGTGTGTGTGTGGTGTGTGGTGTGTGTGTGTGTGTGTGTGTGTGTGTGTGTGTGTGTGATTAGTCCCTGGATGGGTAGGGTCCTGGGTAGACTTCCAGCATGCCTTACCGTGCGTCTTCTGTGGGTCCCCTCACTGCATCCCTACTCTGTTAATTTGCCTTTTGCTTTCAGTGGTACCTTAGCATCCTTCTTCCCTTGTTAATACAGAAGAAGAGGCCATTCATGAGTTACCAGCTCTCCGTCATTGGGCCAAGAAGAGGCCAGGGTGGGCTTCCTTGTCCAAAATCAGTGTTCTTCCTCACCGGAGCTTCCTCCTGATATTTGCAGGGATTTGTGAGCCAGGCCTGGAAGGCCAGGGAGAAGCAAGGCAGCTGATTCCTCTTCTGCTTTTTTTAACCCAAGGGCTTTCCTTTCCCAGCATGCTTGGCTTTATCTGACCCCCCGCAAAATACTCCTCAGTGTCCCAGGTCCAGCACCAGCGGCACTGCTGGGACTCCAGTGTTGGTGGGACAGTACGGGATCCACCTTCAAGGATGAGGCGGAAGTGATGCACAGGGTGGGTGGCGGGAGTATCGGGGAGAAGGCAGAAGCTGGCAGCTTGTGGAGACCTCTGTTTATGTGCTAGCTGGTGAACACGCAGCAGATAGAGTTGAGAGGCAAGTCTTTGGGGGTGGTGCCAGGTTGGAGGAGTGTCACCCTAGGGGTGGCCTTGCATGCAAGGCTTTGTTAGGACTGTGGTTTGTTTTGTCTGAGGTCATGATGAAAACAAGGATGTCCCTTAAGGTTGATGAAGGGGACATGATGCTCAGAGCCACAGCAGTTAGGACAGTGTGGTAGGAATGTTTTGGCTTTATCAGTTTGGGGTCTGGTGGCTTTATCAGTTTGGGGTCTGGCCAGCACTACAGTGGCTTTTAATGATAAATTAATATTATTATTGTTCCACGTGCGTGCAGCGCCCTTGGAAGGTCGAAAGGGAACATTGGGTCCCTTAGACTAGAGTTACAGATGGTTGTGAGCCACCATCCTGGGGGTTTACTTTGGGTCCTCTGGAAGAGCAGCCAGTGCTCTAACCACTGAGCCATCTCTTCAGCTCCCTACCCCCTACCCCCTTTCCCTCTTCAATGCTAACAGTAAAGAGTCTCCCACATGGTGGCAACTCTTCTATTATAGATGTAAGCTCTCTGAGGCCAAGGATGACCAGGGATTCCTCTCAAGATGAGCAGTGGGACTGGCCCTTGTTCCTTGTTCTTACCAAATAGATGTCCCCAAGTCTGGATCCGTTCCTCTAGTCTCCAGTGGCTGTCAGTCTGTCCCCAGAAGTGGCTCTTAGCTGCCTCTTCATTTCCCCCAAAATCGTGCCAGGCTTTCATCACCACAGTGAAGGTCTCTTTTTACCTGCTGATTTATTGGCAGAAAAGGAAACATAAATCAGGAGTAAGAGGGGAGGGTTGCTTTGTAGCAGGCAGGAATGCCAGCCCGTGATGAATGTAATTGAATATTGTTTGATCTGCTTGGAGCTGACAATATTTTTAGAGGCGTGTCTGTAGTAGGTACATTTCCTGTGTCCTGGCCTCTCTCCCACTTGCGTCCCCCAAGTAAGCACACACTGGCTTATATTATTTAAAACTACTTGGCCATTAGCTCAGGCTCACTACTGACTAGCTCTTACACTTAAACTCAGCCTATTTCTGTTCATCTGAATGTTGCCATGTGTTCCATGGCTTTGCCTGTGTGCCATTACATGCTGCTCCCTGGATGGCAGGCTGGCATCTCCTGACTCAGCCTTCCTCTTCCCAGAATTCTCTTTGTCTGCTTATCCTGCCTATACTTCCTGCCTGGCTACCGGCCAATCAGCGTTTTATTAGACCAGTGTACAAGAGCATTATCCCACAATACATGTCATTTCCAAATGATCAGAAAAAAATCCTGCAGTCATGGGGGGGTGGGGCACATCAACAAATATGAGAGTTTGGTTTAGAATAGTATGTCTGTTGTTGAAATGATCTGCAAAGCAATCCTACTGCATTTGTATAATGGTACTAACATCTTCTCGATAGCGTGTTTGGATGTGTCTAAATCGGGAATGAGCAGTAACTAGGTCTAAAAGCAGCTTTGTGTTCCCAATCACAATAAGTGCATCCAGAAGACAGATTTGGTTTCTATCTCTGTTCTCAGTTAAAAGGATCTTGGGCCACTTGGAAAGATGGGTGTGTGTAGATCTGAGACACCTTTGCAAAGTGAAGAATTTCTCGGAAACACTGGTAAGGATGCAGAAAATCAGGAGCCCCCAGGTACCAAAGCAGAGCAGTATGACCAGTAAGGACCTATGTCGGGATGTGACTGAGAGTCAGGAACCCTTGGGTACCAAAGCTAGGACAGTGACCAATTAATTATCTGCACTGTGGTGGTGATTCTGTCAGCAATGGACGTCAGAGACCACGGTACTTCCTAGTGGTGGTGTTCCCTAGCAGTTTGGGGACACTCTGAGCGCTCTCGTTGAAATTGCTCACAGACACATTGCCTAAAATGTGTCCCTTGTCCTTAAGATGCACTAAGTGTGTTCTGCTCAGCAGCCACTGTCTGCAGATTTCCAGCTTCAACAGAGGTTGATTACTGCTGTTGTTTATTTTCTAATATATTCCTGGGCCATAGGGGGAGATGCATGGTTACTAAGACTTAAGGAGGGGTCAGAATTAATAAGATCCCCTGACTTAATCTTATACGATCACCAGGGCCTGGGGAAAAGGGTAGGAAAAAATACACTAGTTACTCTTTTAGTCCTGGCGGTAATCTGAGGGTGTGAGAGCGGTCGTGTTTGCTAGTGGTGGGATTTATAGCGCCGTGAGGTTAAATAATATGTCCTTGTGGCTCAGTGACAGAGGTGGTCATCGCTTGCAGCCCTGGGCACCGCTCCCTTGATTGATTTGGTTTAAGGTCAAAGTTAGGGTTAGGGTCAGAAGGCTTGATGTTCACAGTTGAGAATTGCTGGCCTAGAGCATGTTTAGGTAGGCAATAGAGAGTCTTGGAAGATTCTTAGTGGTTTTAACATAATTGAAATTATTCTTCAGAAAAAATGGACGTAGTAAATAGGCTGGAATTTTTTGTTTCATGAAAGGGATCGATTTTTTTATTTTATGTTTTTATGTCTATGACTTCTTAGTGTGTGTGTGTGTGTGTGTGTGTGTGTGTGTGTGTGTGTGTGTGTATCACATGCATACCTGATTCTTTCAGGGGAAGAGGGGGTTGGGTATCCTGGGACTGGAGGATGGTTACGAGCCACTGTGTGGGTGCTGAGAATCAAACCCAGGTCCTCTGCAAGAGCAACTAGTGTTCTTAACCATTGAGTGCACTTAAGAGATTCCTGAACGCTCACTAAAATTAAGGAGTCGCTTTCTTTTAAATACATCTTGGGTTTTCTTGCCGGGTAGAGGTATTTATTCATTTGTTTCTTGTTTTGTTTTGTTTTTTTTTCCTGGTGGTGAGGATTGAACCCAGACCTTGTGCCTGTAGACAGCGATTTTAGCATTGAGTGGGACACCCCGACCCCAACCCTCAGCCTCACCATTACTTAACTAAGAAGCAGAATTAGGGTTTTGTGTCCGGGCTGTCGCTTGAAGACGACAGTCTCAGCGCATCAGTCAACAGCTTGTGAAATGACCACGCTGGTTCTTAGACTGGTGCTTCGTCTCAGAACACCACTTTGCAAATGTGAGTCGGAAATCAGTTGGCAATGGAGAAGTCTATCAGACAAAAAGCACCAGTGACATCGTCAAGGCGGGAAATAAGTTCTTGGCATTTGATGTTGAGGGCACAGAAAAGTCCTGTAGGACACTGGGAGTATCTTTACAGAGGGAAACAGACCTGCAGCTTGTCCCCGTGTCTTCTGGGCAGCAATAAGTAGTTAATACAGCTTAGCCTCTAGCCACCTACAGGTCCTTCAAAGAAGATGGTAACACACTAGTCCTTGTCCAAACCCTTCTTTACTAGGGTTTTTACTCCATCCGTTTGTATGGTTCTGTGTTTGTTTTTTCGAGACAGGGTTTCTCTGTAGCTTTGTAGCCTGTCCTGGATTACCTCTGTAGCCCAGGAGGGGCCTTGAACTCACAGAGATCCGCCTGCCTCTGCCTCCCGAGTGTTGGGGTTACAGGCGTGCGCCACCACCACCTGGCTAAGATTTTATTTTTTCTCCATTTCTCCCCCCCCCCCCCCCCCCATAGCTGACGGCCGAACCCAGGGCCTTGCACTTGCTAGGCAAGCGCTCTACCACTGAGCTAAATCCCCAACCTATTAATTACACTGTGACCAAACATTTCTGGACAGGAAGCAGCCTAAGGGGCAAAGGGTGGGTTACAGCCTGTCCCGTCAGAGAAGAGGCAGGCGCCTGAGGCAGCTGGTCTATTGTATCCTCAGGTGGAGAACAGTCGGAAGTGAGGCTGAACTCTATAAAACCTTCAGGTTCTCTCTACTTGACTCCCTTCTCTGGGGCCCTACCTCTTAAGGGTTCTGCAGTCTTCCCAAACAGCACCCTCTGCTGGGGACTAAGTGTTCCCATGAAAACACAGGCGCCTATGGTGGGGGGGGGGGCAGACGGTACACCCTGAAGCCACAGCAAGGTCTTACCCTGTGCAGTTTTTTCCATTTAGATGCTAGGGGTGGAAAGTAAGGTAGCTGGATTGATGTAGTGTTGCCCAAAACAGGTATAGCCTTCAGTACCAGCTCTCTAGCGCTTCTTAGAGCATCCACAGTTAAGTCACTCTGAATACCTCAAATAGGGCTGATTGGACCCTACCCCAGGCCTATCTAATGAGAGAAAATGAGAGTGTAAAGGGGTCTGCATGTGTGGGTGGGTACACGAACTTGAAGGCCAGAGGACAGCCTCAAGTATCGCTCTTTAGGAGGGACCTGTCCATCTTGTGTCTTGAAATAGTGTCTCTCGTTGACCCTGAGACTCACCAATTCAGCTAGGCTGACTGACTGGCAAGCCCGAGGGGTCCTCTTGGCATGTGACATGGGTGACGGGGATAGTGCTCGGGCCAGGTCCTCGTGCACGTACAGCAAGAACGTCACCACCTGAGCCATCTCCTCAGCCCTGATGGGTGCTATTGTGCTTGGCATCTTTCAGGGAACGTTGGCATGTGTGGAGCTTTTGTATCCTGTGTCAAACATTTGCAGGTGGCAGAGTTGGTATGCCTGCAAACACACACACACACACACACACACACACACACACATGCACACACATGCACACACAGTTGTCCTGTGTAGTTACTACTGATGAATCTCATCTCTCTTCTTTCTTTCCTTACATCTGGTTTTCGCCCTCTGGGCACACGCGTAAGGCAGGATTTCCCGCTGTACAACAGAACAGTGCTCACCATCTGTGTCGCTGTTTCCTTCATCCGCTCAGCCACTGGCGAGCACTCAGTCTCTTTCCACACTGCACGTTTTACCCACTGGTGACCACAGACGTGCCCTGCAACTCCACAATCCACCTGATGCCTGTGGATGGTGTAACATGAAAGGTGTTCCTTTCTGTTTGTAGCAGGCTTTCTCTTGGGCCGCCAGCCAGCTCCCAGATCATGACACAGAGGCGTCTTAAGAGTTACCAGGACTCGGCCGTATGGTGTTTGTCCCACTAGCTCTTATAACGTCACCTGTTTCTCTTCATCTTGGTTTTGCCTGGGGCTGTTTCTCCTCTCTTCCTTCTGTTTGTCTTTCTCCCACTGCTGTTCATGCCTGGCTTCGGGCCCTGGGCGTCTCCTTCTCGTCTTCTCTCGTTCTCTTCTCTCTCATTCTTAGATGTCTCCTCTTCCTCCTCCTCCTCCTCCTCCTCCTCCTCCTCCTCCTCCTCCTCCTCTCTGTCCACTTATCCCTCTCCCGACTAGCTATTGGCCGTTCAGCTTTTCACCAGACCGGTCGGATGCCTTAGGCAGGCCAGGTGAAACCGCCACACGTCATTACGTCATTAAATGCAGCAGAAACAAGTGTTTGCCTAGTGCAAGTGCCATTCCACAGCGTCTGTTCGTTTGCTCTTGCCTGTGGGTGTGAAGGTGTCCCAGCACCGTTGTTGAAGAGATCGTTCTTGTCCACGCCTTCTCCATCTCTTGTCGGCCCTGTGAAGGGTCTGTGATGGAATGACCACGTTCATGTCCGGACCTAACTGTTCAGCTCCAGGGCTTGATGCTTGGTTTTCGTTTGTTTGTTTTTATGCCGCTTGTTACCCAGCATGCCGCTGAGTGGCCACACACACCTCTGTTTGTCTGTCTGTCTTTCTTTTATGTTTTCCTAGATGGGTGCTGATTATTCTAGACAAGCAGGCTACAAACAATGTTGAACCTTGTTCCCCTTGTGTTTCAGGTCTTTCATATGCAAGTCACACGGTCGGGTTCACCCCGCCAACCTCACTGACTCGGGCTGGAATGTCTTACTACAACTCTCCAGGCCTCCACGTCCAGCACATGGGGGCCTCCCACGGCATCACAGTAAGTGTCCTTGTCGGGAGCGGGCATCTCCCCCACTCTCGGCACGGTCCTAGCTGGTCTCCGGTGGGAGCTGAGGATTACTCCTGTTCTCCACTTAGCACTTTGTGTCTTGGATCCCTTCTCTCTCTAGCTACAGAGTGTTCCCGAGAATTTGACACAGAGTTCTGGTGTTGAAACATACACCCAGGTGGTGAGACTCGTCTTCATTGGCGGAGCTTGCCCACTATGAAATGTCATTTGAAGTCTGGACAGTGACTTCGCTGAACTCTTACCAGCTGCTGGCCATCAAGCATTATGGGTGTTTCCATAATAAAGGAAAAATGCCTATTCTCAACACCTTTGCCATTCACTGACCCTTGGTGGCCTTCCTAAAAGTTGTCCTGGCTTCTAGTTTTAATTTTCTCTCTTGGATTCAGGAGAGTCGGGTTCACCCGGCTCTCGAGCTTCCCTCGGGAGAGTCGCCCCGCACTCTTGACTGTGTGCCTGGCTGAGAGAACAGGAGGACATGCCAACATAGGATTGAGGGGAGAAAATAGTTGCAGGAGCCTTCCTCTGTGAAATGACTCAAGGTGCCATGCAGGTCTTTTGAAGCTTGAAGGACGCTGTGTAAAGGTTGCAAGTGTTGTATCCTGATGCCTCGGAACATGAGAAAAAGCTGAATGATGAAGGGAAATAAGCAGACACGAGTGACAGCATTTTAAGGGGGATAATATGACATCTTTATTATTATTATTACTGTTTTTGTTGTTGTTGTGTGTATGTTCCATTAAAGGGTCCAAGTTGAGTGTTTGGCTGTGAAAGGTACATTTATCATTTTGTATTTACTTCTTCATAGGCACAGGTATGAACACTGCTTTGTGTCCCAATTAGTTCAGGAACCACTAACAGTGAAGAAGGAACCTATGGCTTTCTTGCCCTTGATGGTCTTAGGTTCGATTCTCCTCAGCCCTGATTCAGACTCTGTTGGAATTGAACCTATGCCCCTTTCCTCCCTCACAGAGGCCGTCACCACGGAGAAGCAGCAGTCCTGATAAGTTCAAACGGCCCACGCCTCCTCCATCTCCCAACACACAGAGCCCAGTCCAGCCGCCTCCGCCACCTCCTCCGCCCCCCATGCAGCCCTCGGTCCCCTTGGCAGCCACCTCCACACAGCCGGCCCCGCCATCTCAGCAGCAGCAGCAGCAGCAGCAACAGCAACAGCATTCGGTGCATCCTTCCTCCCAGCCTTAATGCATGAGCTTAGTCAGAATTTCAAGTCGGGACCGGTCTGATGGAGCCGCCTTCTCAACGCCAAAGGCTTCTTCTTCCCTGCCATATTTGGATCTGATGTGTTTGCACTGAGGTTGTCTAGCTTCCCTCTTCATTGTGTTGTGAATGTCTGTCGGAAACGCAGCCGGTGTTGTGGGTCTGCAACACTAACCAGACGACTTTTTTTTTTTTTTTTTCCATCGGTGTTTTACTTGAATCTCCGTGTCCGTCATTCCCTGGCTGGAACATTGCTATCTGGTGTTTGGTAATGAGAAGCAGTGTGTAAGCCCCGCCCCCACCCCTGGCCCCAGGGCTTCTTTTCTTGGCTTTTAGGTTTGTAAAATAGGAAGGGAAATATTTTTTTTTTTTTTTATGATTTTTTTTTTTCTCTGTGAATTTGCAGGAAATGACCGAGCTGTTAGAAACCTTCCTTCTCCAGTTCACAGTGGAGTTTCCTGAACATACCAAGAATTGAGCACTACAGTTCAGACCTTTGCAAACCTAACTCTCAGTATAGGATTGGAAGTTAGATGACTCGGTGCCCACATGTCTAGTCTAGAGCTTTCTACAGACACACTTTTTACAGATTGTTTTTGATGTAAATGGACCGCCGCTGCCGTGTCTCTTGTGAAACAGCCTACAGAAACAAATCACATAGCTGTATCTCCTCCACGCGTGCGTGGGAGGGGAATTATTGCCTATTGAGATGTGATTCTGTCCTTTCTCCTTAGAGTTAATCCACCTAAGCCAGTCCCTTCTGCCCTTTGGATAGATGCCTTCCCACCAGTGATCTTGACGACAGACTTGAATGTGGTCTTGGATCTCTGCTGTAGGAGCCATGAGATTGTAACAGAGCCGAAATGGTTGACCCCTTCCATTCTTTTGTGTTGTCCCAAGACAGAGGGTGAACAAGTATTTCCCAGGTACAAACTGCTACTAGGAAATACTACTGTCTGAAGTGTAGGTGGTACCTTAGCACCTGGCAGGAAGGAAGTGTGGCTGGCAAATGGGCTCATCGGCCTTGACGGCTGCTCGCTCTGCCCATCATACGTGAGGCAGGAGAGTTACCAGGAAGGTTCTCCACATGACTGCGGTTCACTCAGCACAAATAAATCCTTGGGTTTCACTTGGGGTGGAACCCCGAGTGGCTCTGTTACCACCTTCATTTCTGTTTGTCAGTGGTTATTTTGTGCTTTTGTAGTCACGTGCTTTCCCCTGCCTGTGTTCGCATATTTATATATGCCGTGGATGAAAATAACTTACTAGAGAATGTATATTTTATGATGAGAAACGTGAATCTGTTGGATATAATCAGAGGACTGAAAATTAATTTATCAGTAATTTTTAAGAGTTCATGTCTGTGTCAGCCATCCCTAATAGCAACTCCTCATGGAACACACTCCCGAGAACAAGGAACATACCCTGGTGACATTGTAGATATTTAATATTGTACAGTCTAGAAACCTCCATTTTTGCCTTCGAATGCATATTTAAGAGTTAACAGAATGAAAAAGTGTTATTGGATAATAGTGTTTGACAGCATTTTAAGAACTTGAGAATAAGAACAACGTAGGACCTTTGACCTCTCCTCTTCCGCCCCTAAACTGAGAATGGTATCCTCCGAGGACCAGGAAGAAACTGTCGGTCTATAAAAGTTTTATTTTTAAGGTGTGTGTGATGCATAGGCCGTAGTGCCCGTTATCAGACACAGGGTGGAGTCTGGCATTTCCTGTCAAGACATTAGGTTTTCAATGTCAGGCTAAACCCGGGCATTTCTCCAACAGCTCACTGACCCTCTGGGTACATGACCATTCCAAGGACATTCTGAGGCTAGGGCAGAAGAATTCTTCCTTCACGGTACAGTCTTGATCTTTTTTTTTTTGTCCCCCTTGTGAGAGAAATATGGTATGTGTTTACAAGACTCTTTTCTGGACTTGTAGATTTCAGTACTGTTGGCTAGCATCTACTCCAGCACACAAGTCCGGTCTATAAAGTTCTCTCCTTCGCTGCCCATCAGTCGAGTTACCTCCCAGAAGCACAAGAGTGAAGGCGCTGCTGTGCGCTGAGCAGGGGCTCTTAGAGATAGGTTCTGGATGTGCAGACTTGCCCCAGGAAATGCCCTGCAGCTTCCTCTCGACCCTCCACTTCACCTCCAGATAAACCCAGATCCTCTCACAGCACTTTCTAGCATAACCCAGATGCTTCTCCCTGCAGGTGGTAAAACCAAGAGAACAAACACTACAATCTGAACTTAGGATCCTTTGTGTCACTTTCGAAGCAAGTAGTGATAGGTAAGAGAATCGGCTGCTGAGCCCCCGGAGACAGGAGTCTCCTTACGGTGGGAAACGGACTTAGGACATGGCTCCTTTGGGGTCAGCTCCCCACTCTGACAGGCTAACCCTGGGTGAACATGGGTAGCCATCCTCAGCAGGTGAGATGAACAGTACCTTCAGTGGCTTCATTTCCTGTCTTGTTGACAGAGACCCTCGGGTACCACTGTGCTGCTAATAGGTTGAGGGTCTGTTCCCAGACAACCTCGCCTTTGTACAGAACCCAGTCCATGCACCTAGCACCGAGCACCTCTGGGCTCTGAACTGCTTTTTCTAGTCAAGCATGCTGGCATTCTAGACAGAATTCTAGACTTTTGGCTGATGTGGAAGTGTTTTAAGATCTTGTTTCAATGTCTTGGATTGGAAGGAGTTGTCAGTTCTGAGCTCCTGAGACACAGGACAAGTGACCATGGAATGAATGTGTGACCAGAATGTGGCTTTGACACCTTTCACTGCCCGTGCCTTTTGTCATTGGCTTCTGATTCGACCAGATCTAATGGAGCATGCGAATTTTTGTTGATCCTTCCTTGGTAGGAAAGCAGTGTGTATCCCCCATGGTTAGGTAGACACGAACTTGCCCAGTACAACGCTCTGCCCTTAAAGATAGCCCACTAAGACTGGAAAAAGCATGGTGGTGCGTGCTTTAGAATGTTGATTTTTTTTTTTTTTTTTTTTTTTTTATTTTTATTTTTTTTTAAGAAGTGCAGGAGAAAGTTTTCTGTATAACTCGATCTTCTGTCTAGTATGTCTAATAGGGTATCCAGTGCTGAGAGCTTGTAGTGATGACTACCAAAGATATGCATAGTAAAACTTGTATTTCCAAATTATTAAAGAGCCAGCCATTGATGCTGCTCCATGGTTTCCTTCTCAGGAGCCATTGTGAGAGACTAAAAGATTCTTAGGGGGTTTTTGTTGTTGTTGTTGTTGTTAAGTTTTAGTTCCTCTCTTTTTTAATTTTTGATTTAAAAAAATGTGTTAGCCTACCATTTTGGGGAGCATTTCCCAGAATGCTCAGCAGTTGTGATTACTGGCCACACCCAGATCGCCTCTCCTTGAGTGATCAACGGGATCCTCTGTGCGTGCTAGCATGGGTGCTGTGTGTGTGCACGTGTGCGTGTGTGCATTCATGCCTTAACTTGGGTTACTGCTCAGCTTCGCTGTTCGACTTGGTCCTCACCATCGTCAGATTGTATTGTGCATCTTGACCTGAACTTCATCCTGGAAAAAAAGCAAAACAAGGTTGCAGGCACCACAGGTTGGAATGCATTCCTTCAGAAGACTGTCCAGTCAGACGCACCCCGAGTTGTCTCCGAGGACTTGATTTGGGAAGAAAGCAGATGTCGACAAGGAAGAGAGGAAAGCCAAATGCTAGCATGCCCTCTGCCTCTGCATACCCGTGTGCTCTGTGTGTTGTTCTGATAGCCTGTCTATGGCTTCACTAGCTTGGAGTTCAGGTAATGGTGGCAATCCTGACATTCTCTGTTGGAGTTTAGAGAGATGTAAGATGTCTAGTTCATGTCTTATTTACTTTTATGTTGATCAGTCTTTAATACATGTGCTGAATCAGAAAAACCTAAATAAAGATAATTTTTTAAAACGTACCTCTTGAACCATAAACAACTTCTCATTCTTTCTGGTCTTTTGAGTTGGAAATGATCGTTGTTTGGTGTTGGTTCCAACAGACATTCAGAGTTAATTCAGTGATAAACTCTCAAGGCATCTGGAGGAAATAAATGTAGGAAGGCCACATAAATGGGGTTAGTAGGGTTTTCTTGTTTATAAATACTTAAGAGGGAGGGTAAAAAAATGTAGGTGTTTGGGTTTTTTGCTTGTGTGTAATGTACCACGTGTGTCCGGTGCCTGGGGAAGCCAGAAAGAGGGCATGGACTCCCTTGCAGCTAGAGTTAGTGGAAGTTGTCAGCCACCCTGTGGGGCTGGCAACTGAACTTGGGTCCTCCGGAAGAGCAGCCAGTGCTTTGAACTACTGATCTGTCCCATGGTTTTGTGTCTCAATGATAAGAGTGCTTGCTCCCCCAGTATGCTGTGTTTCAGGTTCAGACAGTAAGCCTAGAAGGTTATAAAATGGAAAGGAAAGCTATCGTCCCAAAAGGTCTCACATGGGCCCGCATGCACAGGCGTGTGCCAGAGGATATTTTGGTGGATGATGAGTCATCCTGAAAGAGAACAGAGATCTGGACAGCAAGGCTGTCGTGAAATGCTGTGCGTTGGTCACGTCTGTGATGGACCTGGTATGGGTAAGTCTGTGACACTAACCCTATGTGAACAGCACTCCTTGTTACTGCAGTATGTCGTAGTCAGTAGTTGTTTTGTTTTGTTTAGTGGATTCCTATTTATTAAAAAGTTTCCTCTTGGGCCAGTGAGGTTGCCCATGAGATAAATGTATCTGCTAGAAGCCTGAGTTTAAACTCTGGGACCCATGTGGTAGGAGAGAACCAACTCCTGTAAGTTGTCCTCTGACCTCCACACCCCATCAGTACATACCTATCCACAACTAATAAGAGGTAGTAATGAAATTATTCTTCAAACAGCTTGCTGTGTGACACCAGCAGCAGCCTCAGTACAGATCCTGTGACTGTATTGCAATCAATCGGTCGGGAAAATAACCACATCTGAGATGGTGTGTATGTACTAGAGAATATTTTGGGTTGGTATCTGTGTATTGGAAGGGTATGTGGCTTGTCAGTTACAATTTGATAAGGCTGGGGGGTGGCAGTGCACAATTGCAGAATCCTTTGAGGAATGAAGTCTTCAGGAGTTCCTGATACCATCTCATTGGGTCAAAACCTATCCCTCCCCGCCCCACCCCCCTTTTTCTTTTAAATACAAGGATATGCTTTGAATCAGAAAAGACTTCCAGGGCAGTGATGGCACACGCCTTTAATCCCAGTGCCTAGGAAGCAGAGAGCCGATCTCTGAGTTTGAGGCCAGCCTGGTCTACAGTGTGAATTCCAGAACAGTCAGGACTATAAACAGAGAAACCCTGTCTCAGAAAAACATGAGAGGGGGGCAGGAGACTTCAAAAGAATGGATTTTTTTAGGCAGGGTTCAGAACAGGTGGATGAACCCTGCCTAAATTCACTAGTTGGGGGTGCAGGAAGCTGGGAAGTGACTCCTGGACTTGGAGTCTGTGGTAGAAGGGGAGTCAGCACAGGTTAAGTGATCTAGCTGCCTGTTGATCAGTGAGGCAGCTGGAGCTGATGTCCAGTGGCTAAGGGCGACCTCAGACAAGCTTCAGAGTTATTCTAACATGAGATGGGGCTGCTAGACCATCAGCTCCTTTACCCATCGGATAAAGGCGACTCTGGGAAGAAGGTCCCTCCCTGTCTACATCCAGGTTTTCTGTGCTGTGTTTGAGTCTTGTGAGGCAGCAAAAGAATGTCCACCCATATACTTCATGGGGGATTCCAGCAAATCACCACAAGTCACCACGGAGAAGTCAGGTAGCCTGGGGGCTGGTTAACTATCTCACTATCACTTGATACATAGCATGTTGATGGGAAATTGGAATTCATTTTTAATTTTAAAAAATGAAACTTTTCCTGATTCCTTTTGAAAAAGTGAAGTGCTGGCAGGCTGCCACTGCATAATCATCTGGAGCTGAGGGGTTGGTGCACCTGCCTCTTGGAGTCACTCTGTCCACCGCTGTAGTTACTAAAGCATGGACCAGCAGGCTTTTGAGTTCATGACCTACTTGGGAAGGGCATATGTTGAGTACGGGAAGTATAGGACAGCTAGTTCTTGTGTGTGTACAAAGGAAAGAGGAACAGAAATTAAAGCCTGCTTTGGAGAAAGGCACATACCAGAAGTTCCTGGACATAAGTCCAGCTAATAATATAAAAATTAAATATACCCAGGGGGCCTTGGTAAATGAGTCTTCCTCGTGGACCCCAAGCTATAAAGTAGAATTAGTCTTCCTGAGTTCTTGTAGCTGGGGTATCGAATGCAGTAGTTCTCAACTTGTGGGTCATGACCCCTTGGGGGGTGGGGTTGAACAACTTTTCATAGGGGTCACTTAAGACTGTGGGAAAACACTGATATTTACATTATGAGTCATGACAGCAAAATTAACAGTTATGAAGTAACAACGAAAATAATCTTATGGTTGGGGGTCACCACAACATGAAGAACTACATTCTCTGTGTATCCCTGGCTGTCCTGAAACGCACATTGTAGACCAGGCTGGACTCAAACTCACA
The DNA here is from genome assembly GCF_903995425.1 of Onychomys torridus. NCBI lineage: Eukaryota > Metazoa > Chordata > Mammalia > Rodentia > Cricetidae > Onychomys > Onychomys torridus. The sequence continues at coordinate 51,984,335 of NC_050460.1, forward strand.
GAGATCCACCTGCCTCAGCCTCCAGAGTGCTGGGATTAAAGGCGTGCGCCGCCGCTGTCCTGGTGTGGGTTAGCTGGCTGAGCTGAGGCAGGACTCACAGGTCTAACATGATAAAGAGATCCAAAGAACAGTGTGTTTAAAAAGTCTGGGTGGGGACCGGACGGTGGTGGCGCACACCTTTAATCCCCAGCACTCCGGAGGCAGAGGCAGGCGGATCTCTGTGAGTTCGAGGCCAGCCTGGGCTACCAAGAGAGTTCCAGGAAAAGGCGCAAAGCTACACAGAGAAACCCTGTCTCGAAAAACAAAACAAAACAAACAAAAAAAGTCCGGGCTCCCCTGAGTATTCTGGGACATGCCTTTACTCCCAGCACTAGAGGGAGTCAGTGACAGAAGGATGTCCGTGAGTCCCTGGCTAGCGAGGGCTATCCTATGAGTCCAGGTCTCAGGACCAGCCACCCAGAAGTGAAAATAGCCCTCATTCGTATTGCTTGCTGATTTCTTTAGTGACTTCAGGCTGTAGTGTCACATTGTTGTGTTTTGTTTACCGGGTGACCGTGTTGACTATAAAGATTCTTGTGAATGTGAGAAAAGCAGGACAGAAGCTGGCATGGAGCTTAGTGGCAGAGCACTTGTCCAGCCTGCACACAGCCCGGGGTTCTCTTCCCCACACCACATAAACCGGAAGTGGTGGTGCATACCTGTAATTCTAGCACTTGGAAGTTTGAGGGTCAGGAGTTCAAGGTTCTCTTCAGCTACCTAGTGCATGAGAGGCCAGCCTGGAATGGAGGAGGGGCCATCTCAAAGAAAATAATAACAAAACTAGAATTAATTTAAAAAGAAATGTGTTAAGAATTATCTCTATCTCATATATTTTTTTTATCCTGATTCTGTGTTGTTTAAAGTGTCGATGTTCTACAACCAGATGACTGTGTTCCTAGATGTAATCGTTGGCTCTCAATGAGCTTTGCCCCAGCACATCTGGGCTTGAGGTCAGTAGAGGCTCTGCTGTCCCACAGGCATGTCCATCCCTTGGCCCACAGGCCACATGTGACTACCTGTGACTTCAATTGGCCCTGAATACAGACCAACGGAAAATCTGAAATGTGTTTAAACAGGATTTTTGCATTTGGGAGAGTGGTTGGTTCTGATTTCACTGCACTGTTCTCAAGCATGAACTTGGTAGACGGCAATGTGGAACCACCATGGTATTTCAAAGTCTGGGCATTCGGTAACCTTTGGTGCTTAGTGATGCCCTGGGGGTGGGGGACAGGGGTGTGTGGAGAAGCAGTGATTCATGGAGGAAACAAACAGACCCAGCACCGCTCCAGGCTTGGAGGAAGCGTGGAAGTGGATGTGGCAGAGGACATGCAGCAGAGCACGGTGAGACTATCTCGGGAACCTCAGGACCCTGAGACCGCTGTCATGTGTGAAGGGGCTCATGTACCAAGAGCTCTATCTATCACTAACTCTGTCTTTGTCCCAGTATGGTTTTCCCCTTCAGTTTTCCACTCTTCCCTGCCTTTGTCTCTCCTTCCCATCATCCTGTGCTTCAGTTAGGACAGGAGCCCAGAGACTGCAGAAACAGGAACATGAGTGGACTGTGGGAGGAGCTCGGGTGGGTGGTCCTTTCCTCAGTGATGTTGTGGTTGGCCATTCTAGATAAGAGTTGCCTGTTTCTCATCCCGTTCTCTATCTCATGTCTCACAAACTTCAAGTGACTTGCCTGGGATCCATTGGCAAGGTCAAGCAGTCTGGTTCCAGAGATCTTAGCCGCTTAATGGACAAAAAGTCTACATGAGATGCAGGGTGACAGGTAAGCCCTCTGATGGTGTGGCTCTGAGGTACACTTAGTGTCCCTGCTGGCCTCATCAGATGCTTGTAACATCTTCTACTGCCTTTGTCACTCTCCCTAGGTCCTCGTATTCAGAATAATAATGTGAAAATGTTTGCTAACTAGCCACATTGTGTCAACAGCATATTCCTTTAAATCAACCCTCTCCCCATGAATGTGGAGGTCAGGGAACAACCTTGGATATTGATCCAAACCTTCCACCTTATCTAAGACAAGGTCTCTTATTGACTTTTTCCCCCACTGTGTATCCAGGCTAGCTGTTGTGTGAGCAACCCACAGATCCCTTCCCTGCCTCCTATCTTTTCAGGAGTGTATTGGAGTCACAGACAGATAAACTAGTATGTCTGATTCTGTATTTTGAGGATCTGTGCTCAGGTCCTTAGGCTCGCACATCAAGTGCTTAACGCAATGGGCCACCTCCCCAGCCCACGGCAGCACATCTTTGACATTCTGAGCCCCTGTTCTGTGTGGATCACCGTGCCTTTCATCTTGGTTCTTAAAGCCAATCAAACTGAAAGTGAAGCACTCTGAGACCCAGAAACCAGCAGTGTCTGCTGTTTCTCAGCTGTCCGTGGGGTTGACGTCGGAATTGGAGCTAAAGTTTCTTCGGATTCTACCAGTACCCAGGTTTCCAGTCGAGTTCTTAAATCACATTCTGCCTCATAATCTGAAGAAAACTCCTTGGTTTTCCTTGCTTTTAAAACTTTGCTCAGCTCATCACCTCAGCACTGTATAACTGAGCGGGTTAATTGAACAGCCCAAGCAGGAAGGAGAGGGTGTGCTTGTAAAACAATTAAAGAGCAAGTGTTTATGATAGCCCTGTGTGCTTTAGGGAAGAAAAAAAAAAGGTTGCTTTATATTGGCAATCAGGTCCTTAGTTGATGAATAAATTTCATTGCCATTCAGAGAGAGGAGAAGGTTATTCATATTATTGGGCCACTCTATACAGACAGCCCCTCTCCACCCTTTGAGATTGGAGGAAGGAAGGAGACCTAGGTTTGACCTTGAATGTGCAAGAGCCTATGCCCTAAGTTACATTTTGTTTATTTGTAGAGAACAAATGGATTTCTTGTCATGCTTAGACTGGCCTGGTTATGTCTTTAAAGGAGAGTTCTGTCCATGAAGCATGGCTTGTGCTCATCCACGCTGAGCACCGAGTTTGTTTTGTGAGACTTTCAATTCAACAGGGTCTGGTGTCCTTGGTTCTGGGTCCAGAAACACCGGAATTCAAAGTTCATTTGGCTCTGGGCATGACTCCTTTGCCACAGATACTCCTGAGATCAGGATTCAGAACATGGTCTTGGAAACAGAATGTCTGCTACCAGAGCATGCTACCTCTGGCACCTGTGTCTTCGGATGGGTAATGTAGCCACTCTGGATTTGTCTACTTGTCTTGGCCATTAGGCTGCATGTAGGTAACTATCTGTGATTGAAGCAGAGAACTGTTACATACACCCATGTTCAGTAGTTTTTCCAGACCCAAGGTAGCAGCCAATGTAGTTTCTCAAGTCTTGTTTTCATTTATGAACTTGCAAATAAACACAAAAGAGTTATATTCTCCAACAGCGACCTGATGTTCCTGGCACTGACATAGGAATATTGCAGGTGAAATTGATGATACCACCTTTTAGAATTTGTCTGTCTCTCCTCCTGAGTGCTATGGTGCACACCTGTGATCCCAGAGTTTGGGAATGGTCACTTAACTTGGTTGGATTTAGAATCACCGTGGAAACGCACTTGTGGGTGTGTCAATAAGGGTGTTTGCAGAGAGGTTTAACTGTAGAGGAAAGACACATCTTGAATGTAGGTGGCAGGGCTCTGTGGGCTGAGGTCCTGGAGTGAGTAAGGATGAAGTGGAATGCTAGCGGACATCGGCCTTTGCTTCCTGACTGGACACAGTGTGACCAGCCACCACACGTGCCTGTGGTCACGACATACCCTCCATGACCCTAGGATGAAGAGCCCAGAAAGCCCCCTTATGTTCTTAAGTTGCTTTTGAAAGATGTCATTGGTAAAGCAGCCAAAAGAATAAAAATACATAGAGGCGGAAGGATGAAGAGTTCAAGGATGGCCCAGCTACACTGCAGCCTGAACCACTATCCTCTGTACACACAAAGAAATAATTCCCTTAGTTTTAGGCTGTGCATGGTGGTATACACCTGTGATCCCAGCCCTTGGAAGGCTGAGGCAAGAGGCTGGAGAGTTTGAGGTCAGCTAGCTACATAGAAAGACTCTATCTGTAGACGTAACCGTCTTGTTAAATAATAAACAGATCCAATTGCAGAGTTAAAAGCCAAGAAGTCAGAACAATAGCTGAGAGCTGAAAACCTTATCCTTCACTGCTGCTCTGTCCTTCCTCTCTGCAAGAGACCTACTTCTGTGTTTTTTCTTTTTTTATAGACTTTCTGTTCTGCTTTCTCATTGGTTGTAAGCCAGCCACATGACCTCCTTGTACACTGCCTCCAGGTCTTCTATGGTTGGTATTGAGATTAAAGGCGTGTGTCGCCATGCTGGCTGTACCCTTGAACAGAGATCCGCCTAGCTCTGCCTCCCAAGTGCTGGGATTAAAGGCATGCACCACCACCACCACCACCACCACCACCACCACGACCACCACCACCACCACCACCACCTCCGTCCAGCTTCTGCTATGGCTTGCTCTGACCTCAAGGCAACTTTATTAACATACAAATAAAATCACATTTCAATACAAATAAAATATCACTGTATCACCCAAAAGGACAGAGGCAGAAAAGAAGAAAGCACACTTTATTCATCTTGGATCGTCTTCTGTAGGATGTTTTGACTTGTTAAGAGTAACTTGCCAAGTCCCCACTATACAGGTGGCATGACTCATTCAGGTCCAAGTACTGCCTGGAACTCTTTGTCTCAGAGGTCCACATTTGCATCAGCCACAGAAGATCCCCCCACCATGGGCACAGACATCTGGTACCATCTTCTGTATACATAATAAACAAATAAATCTTTAAAAAAATGATATCAGAGGAAACCATTGAAAGATAGCTTTTATCCTTAATGTTTTATATTTCTGATACTCCTTTTTAGAAATTTAAGAAATAAAAAAGCGAGAGAGCTGTCCCTGGCAACAGTAACTAACGGATGCTAGAGGCAAAATATGTAAGTTTGCTGAGATATCTAGAGGCTAACTGACCTATCACAGTTAGGTTTGGTAAATACCATGTTTGGTCTGTGTACTGGCAACAGAATCACCTGACAGTGTACCCCATCTTTCATTAACACAGTCATCCATATGTACATGCATCCAACAGATACTCATGAATGTTAAGTTGATCATAGTGTAGATAATTGAAATCTGGAAGCCCGCTCACATCTCCTGAACCAACTGTTATTCCTGTGTTACCATAGTGTCTAGTTGATAAGAGAGTTTGTTTGAAAATAAAAGAACTGTTGACAAAGACAATTTAGGTACTTTATTGTTGCTTTGTTTCTCTCTGTTAAAGGGTCCAGGCCTTCACTGTAGAAAAGTCATGGCAGAAGGGACATGAGATAGCTGGTCGTAATGGGTACACAGTGGCGGAGCAGAGAGCTGGATGCTAGTGCTCAGCTTGCTTTTTTTTTTTTTTTTTTCTTTTTATCCATATCCTACCCATGGCATGGTGTGCCTTACTTTAAGGAAGATTCTTTCCTCCTTGGTTAACCTCTGTAGAGACTCTCTTACAAACATACCCAGAAGTGTGTCTCCTAGGTAACTCCAAATGCAAACAAACTCACCATGGAAGATTCACCATCATGGGGCCCGAGCTAGCGTAAAAGCCAACTGGAACCTTAAGAATAAGAACAGCTAATTGAGCACTGCCCCCCAAAGATGGCCACAGTAAAACAACATACTGCAATCACTGTTAGGTAAATGCCACTTCTCCTTTAACGCTCAAGACAACAACTGTGTTCATTGGAACTTGGGTCTAAGTTGCTCTGCTGATGATATGGATGATTTGATGTTCCGTGTGAGTGAGGGGCTTGGAGGCACCATCTGGAAATTTTTGAAATACAGATTTTTCCAAAGAAAGTCCCTCAAGCCAGAAGCCATATCCCAACTCTTTCCATCTGACCATGTCAATTCTGCAGGTTGCTTTGGGGATATGGTGTCACCCCCAAGATCCACTTCCCTCCCTCCTAAACAGTGGTAATATGATTTTAAGATTTTTGGGGGGATTCTGAAGGGAGAGCAAACTAACTCCAAGCAGTGCATCACAGAGCTGCTTGCTATGCAAGTATGGGGACGAATGCATATTAAAAAGCCAGACATGGTGGTAGTGCATGTATCCCCAGCACTGAGCAGGCAGAGACAGGTGGATCGCTGAGGCCCCATGGCCAGCCAGCCTAGGATACTTGTCAGGTTCTAGGTCAGTGGGAGTCCTAGTCTCAAAATAGTGGACTGTGGTGGTATTGTGTTCCCCGAAATATTGTGTGTTCCCTGAAATAAACTTATCTGGGGTCAGAGAACAGGACGGCCACAATATTAAACAGGATAGGCAGTGGTAGCACACGCCTTTAATCCTAGCATTCCAGAGACAGAAATACCTCTGAATCTCTGAGTTCAAGGCCACATTAGAAACAGCCAGGCATGGTGACTCATGCCTTTAATCCCAGGGAGTGATGGCAGAAAGTAGAAAGATATATAAGTCGCAAAGACCAGAAACTAGAAGCTTTTGGCTGGTTAAACTTTTAGGCTTTGGAACAACACAGTTCAGCAGAGATTCATTCTGGATGAGGACTCAGAAGCTTGCAGTCTGAGGAAACAAGACCAGCTGAGGAACTGGCGAGGTGAGATAGCTGTGGCTTGTTCTGTGTCTCTGATCTTCCAGCATTCACCCCAATAATTGGCCTCAGGTTTGATTTTATAAATAGAACTCTTTAAGATTCATACTACAATGGACAGTGTCTAAGGCAGTGGTTGTCAACCTTCCTAATGCTGTGCACACACCCCACATGACCCCATACAAACAGATATGTACATGAGATCAATAATAGACATTTTAAAATCCACTTGATAAATTTTGAAAGTGGAGAAATCAAAGTAGACTAGATTAAATTTATAAATATGAAAAAGGTAACAGAAAGGTGTGGTTGATATATTGTGCACCCCAATAAAGTTATCTGGGGGTCAGAGAACAGAACAGCCACAATATCAAACATATAGAGGTTCGGCAGTGGTAGCACACGCCTTTAATCCTAGCATTCCAGAGGCAGAAATCCACCTGGATCTCTGTGAGTTCAAAGTCACACTGGAAACAGCCAGGCATGGTGACTCACGCCTTTAATCTCAGGAAGTGATGGCAGGAAGCAGAAATGTATATAAGGTACAAGGACCAGGAACTAGCCTGGTTAAGCTTTTAGGCTTTTGAGCAGCAGTTCAGCTGAGATTCATTTTGGATGAAGACTCAGAGGCTTCCAGTCTGAGGAAACAGGATCAGCTGAGGAATTGGCAAGGTGAGGTGGCTGTGGCTTGTTCTGCTTCTCTGATCTTCCACCACTCACCCAAATACCCTGCTCCAGGTTTGATTTTATTAATAAGACCCTTCAGGATTCATGCTACAGAAAGGGGTGGGAATGGTGGCTCAGCAGTTAAGAGTGTGTACTGCTCTCATACAAGACCACGGTTGAGTTTTCTGAATCCACATGTGGTCACTCACCTGTAACTCTAGCTCCAGCAGCTCTGGCCTTCTTAGGCACCCACATACATACGGCATTACACACATACCGAGACACACACTCATAAATAAAAACAAAAACAATAAAAACCCAGATCCCCACAGAAAGGGACTGTTGAAGAGCAAAGGTAGTTCATTAGACAAGCCTTGTGCTTTCAGCATGAAGGAGATTTTTGTTGCTTGTTAATATTTTAAAACAGCTGACACGGGGACCTATTGATTGTGGAGGAAGCCATCCCCGCCTAATGGCTGACTTGAGCTTCTGTGTAAGTATATTTTTGTTACAGTCCAGCCCACCTGTGTCTGTCAGTTCCTTTCCACTTGCCGCCTCCCATGACAAACTGGCTCATGTTTCTGCCTCACACTGTAAGCCAGTTATTAATATCAGCCCAGTGAGCTCTGCATCCACCAAGAGCATATGTTGTTTTTGAAAGGCAGAGCGACCATTCCCGTGACTTTTGGACTTGGCCCGTTGAACCCCTGAACAGTAAGTGTTGGGTTTGTATTTTGTAGGTGGTGTTGACATAGGAGAGCTTAGTGTGACTCTTCTTTGTTTCTCGGAGGAAACAATGGACAGGAAAGCCTGCTGAGACTCACAAAACCTATTTCCACTGCCTGTATTTCAACATCCCTCCAAGTTTTATGAGCCTGATAAGAGAGATTAATGGATTAGAAGCCTACTCCTTGCATTTCAGCTTTGGCTAATGGCAGGAGAAGCGGGTTATTAATAATACTGGATATAAAGGGCTTGGCTAAGGCATGGAGCTGCAGCTTGACACATCTTCCTGTGTTTCCTCTCCAGAAAGAATCCCAGGGCTTCCAAAGGGTGTTTTCACTTACAGGAATCTATGTGGGAGAGCTGGAGGAGGCATGAGGCCCTCCTGTTTTTCCATGGTCTAGGTTTGGGTCAGAGAGGGCCGTCTTGTTGGATGGACCCACTGCTGACTAGTTTCATAGCCAAAGGGCTTTATCTTTGCAGCTCTCTTTGTAATGGTTGCTTCTCAGAGGCCTGTGAAGTAGGTCACTGTGTTTGCTGTCTGGCAAGGGAGGATCATAGAATTCAGAGAGTCGGATGCTTTGCCCAGTCCTCCTAAGCAGAGCTGACACCTGATACCCCAGTCCTTCTGTGAAGCCATACACCAGCATAGCTCTCTGTGGGGGTTGTATGAGTTCCATTCCTGAGCACGTATGCACTTCTAGATAGAATCTTATCAGAAGCATCATGATGAATTGGAAAGACGCAAGTGTGGGCCAGGCCAGGTAAGGGCAGCTGTGTACAGGGACTCAGCCCCTCTCAGCCTGTTTCCCCAGTTAAGAAATGCAAATTGTTACTTATCTTGCAGGGTTTTGAGTGTTTGCTAATAATGTCTATAACTGGCCATGAATAGTGACAACTATTTTAATATTGTCTATAAAATCCCTCATTCGATGTATTTTCAGAATCATCTACCATTTCCAATTCAATTGCAAAGCCTACAAACACCATTCTTATTAGGAAACATTAGTCTGAAGAACAAGCTGGTGTGGAACTGCCCCTCATTTGATGTCTTCGTTTTCAGAACAATATGTGCTGCACTAGTGTTGTGAGTGAATGGGAAGATCCTATCTTGCTTACAACTCAAGCCGTGAGGCTACAGCTGGGATCAGAGATAGTGGGGTAGCTCCACCCCTAAGCCTGTTGGTCCGGAACAACCAGCATCTCCCTGGTTCCCTCTGCTGTGTACTTCTGTGGAACTCTTTGCTTACACAGACTAGAACAGAAGATTGTTGGGACTCCAGAGGCAGGCTGGGATTTGTGTTTTCCTCTGTAAGTTTATACTATGCAAAGGTGTGTATTGCATTTTTGCTGTGTAAAGGCACAGTGCTGGGCCAGAACAGCCCATGAGCCATTCACGTGGTGGGAGAAAATGGTTGTTTTATGAGTAACTCCAATAAGAAAGTGGGCTTCTTTGTGATTCAGAACTTTGGGGGACCCCCAACCTGAGTATCATAATCTTCATAATGGCTTGATGAACATAGAAAAAATGACTTAAACCTTGTTGGGCATGAGAGATGGTGGCCAAGTGCTTGGCACACAAGCATGAGGGCCTGAGCTGAGATCTTCAGCATCTATGCAAAAGTTAAGTGTGGAGGCTGGAGATGGCTCAGTGGTTAAGACCACTTGCTCCTCTTCAAGAAGACCCAGGTTCAGTTCCTGGCACCCACGTGGTAGCTCACAACCATCTATGACTTCAGTTCCTGGAATCCAGGGCCCTCTCCTCTGGCCTCCATGGACACTAGGTATACACTTGGTGCACAGACGTACATGCAAGCAAACACCCATATACAGACAATTTAAAACAGAACAAAAAGAACTGTGTTTGGTGGTGCATGCCTGTAAACCTAGTGATGAGAGAGACCATGGAGACAAGCAGATCCTCAGAGTTCACAGGACAGCTACCTAGCCAATCAGTGAGTTCTGGGCTCAGTGAGAGACTTTGTTTAAAAAAGAAAGAAAGAAAGGAAGGAAGGAAGGAAGGAAGGAAGGAAGGAAGGAAGGAAGGAAGGGAGGAAGGGGAGAAAGAGAGAGAGAGAGAGAGAGAGAGAGAGAGAGAGAGAAGAAAGAAAGAAAGAAAGAAAGAAAGAAAGAAAGAAAGAAAGAAAGATGAAGGAAGATACCTGCTATAAACATCTGGCTTCCACACATACATGCACACATAAGCATGCACATTGATACATGTACCCCCCCCCACATACATGCACACAAAAATACACCTTACCTTCCCTGTAGCCACCAGAATAATTGAGAGTCAACATTGTTGCTGGTCCTGAAGGAAGCCATAGTTTCATTTAAACATGAAATGGTGTTCTCCAACCAGGCCCTCTGCATTCTTAGTTATGCTCTCGGAAATTTTATATATATATGCTGAAAAACATTTTACAACAACAATGGTGAGCTGTTATAAATGAGTAAGGCAAACCATGGAAGCAATCTAAAGCTTTTACCAAGTGCTTTTATGAGAACTCAAGCTCACGGATTCTCCCCTCTCCATTCCTCATTTCCAATCCAGGAATGACACTCATTTGGGCAGCGAAGTTCTGCATAGAACACCCCCACCGCCCCCACCCCACCCCCATCACCACCACTACCATCCAGTCCATCCAAAATCCCATACCTCTTTCTTCAACCCACCTGAAGGGTGGCTGCTGCTTGCACTCTGGGTCTCTCCTACCAAGCCTGGTACCAAGAGTATCCAATCAAAGCTCAGGGCATTTCATGAAGCCTTGTAAGAAGACACTCTGGCTGTGAGTCATAGCGGGTGGGAACTTAATAGATGATAACATTTTGATCATTTGGATTGCAGACTGTTTCTAATACCACTCAACAATACCTACAGAATTTAAGGGTCAATGTACAACTTACTTAGTGGTGAGAATGTGGTAGTTAAAACCCCCAGCCCTTCAGGAAGGAGCCTCAGTAGTGGATGAGGAAGAGGACACTTTTATTCAGAGTACAAAAGGGGTATATCTGAGGGCCTGCTGACATTCAAGCACCTGCGGCATGGGTGGGATATGATGATGCCATGAAAAGAGAGATATGATGAGTCTATGGGTGAAAGAAAAGGGAGAGAAATGGCTTGGAAGGAAAAGCATGGGCAGAGTGGTAAGAACCAGGTCCTGGAACCCCTCTGCCAGCTGGCGGGCACCTGACAGTCAGGTGGCCCTTCCCAAGTGCTACCAGCCAAAGTAGGGCTTTGCTGACCATGTTTCCATTGGTTTCACCCTCCTAGGGGACTCTCTCACTCTCTCTCTCTCTCTCTTGAGACAGGGTTTCTCTTGTGTAGCTTTGGAGCCTTTTCTGGAACTCACTCTGTAGCCCAGGCTGGTCTTGAACTCACAGAGATCCACCTGCCTCTGCCTCCCGAGTGCTGGGAATAAAGGCATGAGCCACCACTGCACAGCTCCTCCTAGGGCTTTCTATCCACATGTCTGCCTGAGCCATACCCTCACTCTTCTCCTGGTTGGGTACTGAGAAAGAAAGGCCGGCTTTCTGATTCTAACGATTCATCTCAGTATTTACTTTGCACCAAGCAGCATGCCGGGTCCTTGGCTTTTGTTCTTACCAGTCCTGAGAAACTACAGCGGTTAAGCCTGTGGCCTTGGTGCCTAACAGATTTCTTTCCAAATCTCGTCACAGCTTGTTCAGTATATGACCTTGGAGAGACTATCAATCTCTCTGAGAGGCTTTGGTCTCTCCAACTGAGAGAAGACTAGTGTTAATTTGCAGCTGCTGGTGTTTCATGAGCCTAACATCAAAGTCTGGAGGGTCAGTTCATGCTAGCGATGAAGCGAATCGTTCTAGACGCCTGCCAGACAAACGTTATTCTCTGTTCTCCCAGATAAAGTAACATTCCTCTTCCAAGGACTACAGAGCCAGCCAGGATCTAAACCAGTTCCATCCAGCTCCAGATCCTCCTCTTTTTCCTTCTTCTTGTTCACTGCCCAAATGTGGCCAAATATGTCTTTGTTTTTAGTTGAAGTTGGCTATGTCAAATTTGTTGTGTGAACCTGACCTGCCAGATTATTTCCTGTGTTCCCTCATGTTTTACATTACATTGAACATTCTGGTTATATGTTGGCTGAATCAAAAACACTGGGGGGTGGGTGTCCAAGGCAGATTCTTTACAAATAATGAACTCTGGTGAAACACAGACCAACTACTTTAAATGTCAAAAGGTTGCTGGGCCATTATGGCTCCAGCTTTGAAAACAATGACCAGTGGCCCTGACCAAGTCTGTACCTCACAAGATCTCATGTGTCAAATGAAAAGTTGATGAAAAATGAAATAGCATTTCTGGTGCCAGCATCTCTCTAATACTTTCACTACTAATTATTTTTCTTAGCTCCAAAGAGGAAAATCACCTTGAAATTATGACATAATCACTAAACAGGCTACAGCAATCAGGACAGCAATAATTTTAATGACATAGGTACTTCCTTTATTTTCAGACATGTTTTCTCCTATCCAAGGTTCATACTGCCGAACAAAACCTTTGCTCCATATTAAGTCCCTCTCTGATATGATTCAACTTTGGGCATCCTTACTATTGCATGTGTATACATTTCCAGTGAATTCCCAGACCACTAGAATTTGGGGACCTTAGTGGCTGCAAATCTCCACTGTGCCAGATAACCACCTGCGAGCCCTGACAATCCTGTGCCAAATGTTTGTGGCCTGCCAGCAACTTGACTCAGTTCCTCAGGTACAAGCAAGCATGGGAGAGAAAGAGAGAGAGAGAGAGAGAGAGAGCGCCAAAACATCTTAACAGATTTTCATTGGCTTTCTCAAGTTCAAAAAGACAGTCTTAGTGAACATAACCCTCACTCGAATGCCAAGCACTTTCCAAATTAAGACAAGTTGAACATACTCAACTTTGGGGTTTTTTCTTGTTTAAACAGTTTTCCGAGAAAAGTAGTCTGTTTTTCCCACTGTGATTTTCTTCTGAACAAGACCATCAAGTCTTCCAAGAAGGTGTCTATATTTTAAACACAGTTATGACATCAACATGTGTTGAGAACCAGTTAGTGTCACAGACTGTTGGGCTTGTTACCCAGGATCAGCACAGTGGCTCCACCTTTTAGGAACCTGGACCCGCTTCTATGGGGGTCGTTCGTGTAGGTGACAGGCACGGCTTGGTGATGTTTCTGATAAATGCAATATCAGTTCTGCCTGAGCTCAGAATGGAGCACAGAAGAAGTCATGCTGAGTCTCCTGGTGGAGAAGAGTGTGAGCCATTTTGTGTGTTTTGGCCCCGAGCCTGTGAGTGTTTCGCTGAAGGGCAACGTGCTGGGTTATACCTAATAATTACTGCTATCGGGTCTGTTTCCTAGACACGAATATTTATTGCATTCTCTCATCACCCTAAAAGGAAGATGCTCTTCCCACCTCAGGTTACAGAAGTGCTAGCTGATGCCAGGGGGGTGAGTGTAACTGGCTGAGGTCCCACGGCAAGAGGTGGACACGGAGCTCAAATCTTGTCAGTCTGAACCCCGGTCTTTCAACCACCATGGCCTAGAGTCATTCTCTCTGTCTAGTGAATGTTCAGGAGAGGGCCAAGGAGGGAAGCCCTGCAGGTGTAAGGGACAGTGGTTACGAAGAAGATGACAAACACCACCTGGTGGCCTACTCATACGATCCTAGCACTTGGGAGGTCCGGGAAGATTATCAGTTTGAGGCCAGCCTGGGCTACAACTGGAGCCCAAGGCCGATCTGAAGTGCAAGGAGACACGAAGCCAAACAAAAGAACTTACTTGCTGCTGACCTGATTGTGAGGCAGCGGTCGTGACCTGTGGTCTCGGCATGTCCCACTCCCTGGCTGAGGGCAGACTGCCCGAATATGAGTCACTGCTGTGAAGATAGTCTGGAAAATTCAGGGTTGTCAGGCTCCAAGTGCACCCCCACTGTCCCACAGGCCATTCACACTTATGGAGAGGAACTGCACCAGCCGAGGAATGTGGCTATTAGTATCATCCAGTTTCCCCTGCAATTATGACCCTTTCTGAAGCAATGTCTCATCCGAAAGCGTGACCCAGTCAGTGGAGATGAACGTGTGAGGTCTGGAGGCTAGTGTTCTGGGTGTGTCTGGACCATTTAGTGCCCCACAGCTCTCCAGAGTACGCGGAAGGGCCCACCTCGATGCAGACCCTCGGGGAATGGCACTCCAAGTGTCTTGCGGCGGCATCTCTCAGTGGCCTCACTCTTTCAACTTGAGTCTCAAGGGAGCTTTGGTGAGTATTATCTTAGCCATAGGATGTTGATGAAGACACAGAAGTTTGTATCTACCAGGGATTCAGAATTGGGTTAAGAAGCTCTTGTCAAAAAGAAATATTTTTGAAGCCGTGACTCATATATTTAAGACTTTTCACTGAATCTAAGGAAAAGCGTTTTTCTTTTGGTAGTAAAAGAGACTCAAAAGACATGCTCTTCTTTGCCTTAACAACAACAACAACAACAACAAAAATCCACAACTAAGGATGGGGAAAATGATGGTTGAGAGAAAAGACTAAACTAGAAAGGCTATTATGTCATAGAGTTTTTTGTTTGCTTATTTTGCTAGGGGACCAAAACAGTTAGGAATATATGCTTTTCTTGTGGTCCCAGGAATCAGTATTATTTCAATATAAAAATAAGAGGGATTGGAGAGATGACTCAGGGCTTAAGAGCACTGACTCTTCTTCCAGAGGACCCGTGTTCAACTCCCAGCACCCACATGGCAGCTCACACCTGTCTGTAACTCCAGTTCCAGGGGACCCCAACACCCACAGCAAAACCACAAATGCACATAAAAACAATAAATACGATAGTTGTAGTTTTGAGGCAAGGGCTTGCAAGCTGGGAGCATCAGGAAGGAGAAGAAACTAATCGTTGGGAACCAGGAGTCAGCATCCCTTTCCATCCACCTCACTTTCTTTGGAGGATGCCAGTGGCCGAGCTACCCAGTAGACAAATGAACGTGGCAAGGGATTACATTATTTGCACCAATATTTTGATGGAGTCAGTGAACAACTTCAAAGTTTGTAAGACTCCTTTATCTATTATCTCTTATATTTTTAATATAATAGCCTATCAAATGCTCCACAAACTCCCCTTGGCCTCTGAGAATGGGGAAAAAGATAAGCAGAAAGTGTTCATGATGGGGGCAGGTTATTTTTGTGCTTCTATAGAAAAGAAACTTGGCCCCAAATAACCTTGAGTGTCATATCAGAAATCAAAGATCCTGTCCTGTGATTTTAAAATACATTTGAGGTAAGAACAAGATCTGGAGAGGTTGATAAAACATGCAGCAAAAAAATACATCAATTTCAAACAAGTCAGCAAGCTAAAAACTGTGCTGGAAGGGTTGAGGATTTAGCTCAGTGGTAGGGCGCTTGCCTAGCAAGCGCAAGGCCCTGGGTTCGGTCCTCAGCTCCAGTAAAAAAAAATAAATAAAAAAAAAAACAAAAAACAACTCTGCTGGAACTCACAGATTGAAAAACAACAACTAGGAAGTATTTTCTCCTGAAAAATTGATTCTGCTAAATAGCTTACTCCCAGGAATACTCAGTATACCCCAAAGTAGAAAAAGAAATTGATATCAAAGAATTGTGATAGTCTGCGTTTCAATCCACAGTAAAATCTGTGTGTGTTCATGCTGAGAGTTGATACTGGGACAAACAAGTTTGTATCTACCAGGGATTCAGTTCTGGACTCAAGGGGAAGAGACAAACAGGACGTGGCCAAGTTCCTGTTTGTCGTGGGTGTTTTGAATGGAATGAGAACATGTTTGCTTGGTGATTTTATCGACCGATCTTCATGGGAGCATCTCACTGACTAATGTTCTTTGTTCCTGTTTGCTATAGTGATAGTTTCAACAAGACCAATCAATATGGACTACTTTTAATTTAACAGAGCAGGAAGAAGGCTGTCAGCGGAATACTGTCTCTGGTTACCTGAGATTGTAGGAGCAATAGTCTTCTGCCTAAATGGACCTGAGAAATGGAAACTGCATGAAAGATGGGAATCCCCCATGGGCCTTCCACCTAAGCATAGACATGCTGACCACTGTTGGCATGTGTATTGCCTTTTCCCCCTCAATACTTTAATTATGAAATCCACTTAATTACAGAAGGGTGCACACAAAACTTGTATGCTCAGGGTTTCCTTATTTCCTTTTATTGAGGGTGTGTATGTGAGTGATTTTATTTAATTTAATTTATTTGTTTATTTTTTTTTTGTGTGTGTGTGTGTGTGTGTGTGTGTTGAGAAAAGGTCTAGCTGTATAGCTCAGGCTGGCCTGGAGCTTTCTATGTAGCCCAAGCTAGCCTTCAGCTTATGATCTTCCCATACCATGCTCTCTGCATGGAATAACAATCGTTTAAAAGAGATCGTGAGTGTATTGACAAGAAAGGAAACCTGGCTAGAAGCTCTTCCCATCCCTCTTCTTCACCTCTTCCCCGTGATAGATAATCTTGACTGTTAATGTGAGTATATTTGGAACTACCTGGAGACACACCTCTGGGCATATTTTTAAAAATGCTTTCAAAGAGGTTTAAAGAAGAGAGAAGACCCACCCAGAATAGGGATGCCCACAGACTGAATTCAAAGGAGAAAATGAGTTGGGGACCAGTATGCATCTCTCTTTGCTTCTTGACTTCAGTTATAGCATGACCAGCTGTTTCATGCTCCTGCCTCACCATGATGGACTGTATCCCCTCCAACCATGAGTTCTAATAAAACCCACTTCCTTAAGTTGCTTCTTGTCATGTATGTTTGTTGTTGTTTATTTTTACTCTTTTGGGGGCCTACACACAGCTCCCAAATAAATCACACACAGAGGCTTATTCTTAGTTATAAATGCCTGGCCTTAGCTTGGCTTGTTTCTAGCTAGCTTTACTTAACTTTAAATGATCTCATCTACCTTTTGCCTCTGGGATTTTCTGTTCTCTTACTTCTATAAACCTTACTTTTACTCTGTGGCATGCTGTATAGCTGGGTGACTGTCCCCTGGAGTCCTCCTCTGGCTACTTCTTTTTCCTCCCAGATTTCTCCCTTTATATAGTCTCTCTGCCTGCCAGCCCCACCTACCCCTTCTCCTGCCTTGCTATTGGCCGTTCAGTTTTTTATTAGACCATCAGGTGTTTTAGACAGGCAAAGTAACACAGCTTCACAGAGTTAAACAAATACAACATAGACAAAAGTAACTAACACACCTTAGAATAATCTTCTACAACATATGTTGTCACGGCAAGGAAAACATTAACTCAGGATCCATTCCTCTCTTCATATTTACCCTTTCAGCCATTATTGCCCATACACATACTCTTCAACTGGACATGGTGTCCAAGCTCTCTACCTTGGGTAAAAGTGCTGACACTGTGTGTTTGCTTTTGTGCCTTGCTTTGTGGGGTCCAATTTTGTCTTTGTAGGTTCATCCTAGTCTTATCTATCACTGTAGTTTAATTGTCAGTGTGGTATGGCATTCCATTTCATGTCTATGCAACCATTTATCTCTGCCACCCTAGTTGTAGGGAGTACAGAAAGCCCTGAGTAAGTGAAGTCCTGAGGGAATGCATACTGTCAACATGGGCATAGCCATGTCAAGGATCGGAGAACCCCAGAAACGTGTGGAATATAGCAAAGCTTTCTCCCCTGGAGTGAGGCTTAGGGGGCAATGGTATGTGCTCTCTGTGTGGATGATGATAGTGTGTGCAGACTGTTTGCTGTAGCTTTCTCTCCCTGGATGTTTAGAGCATGAAGACTTGTCCCCTCAGATAGTGCCCCTTCTGCAATTTGTTAAACCTGTCCCCTTGATTCAGCTGTATACCATAACCCTGCCTCCTGGTCTGTCTGTATGCAGTAACCTCTCCTCCTGGTCTATCTGTCTGTAATGATCCCGCCTCTCTTCTCCACTCCATATAGATACCCTGAGTTTCTGGAATGCTGTGGTTTCTCGAGGAAAGAGCCTAGACTGCCTGATCCCAGCTTGTCTGTGTTTGTGTCCATCCGTATCTGTCTTCTCTTTCATTCCCTTACTGCCCAGTCAGGTCCAAGGCCATAGAAGCCGTGCATGGACATGGCACTTGTCTGTGGCTTAGGCATTTGTATTGTCTCCAAGTTAAAGATGCTGTGAAGGTCATGTGGATACATGCTTTTCTGAAGGAAGCCATGTGGTTCTTTCAAAGAGTATGATGTGTAAGAGTATATAGGGTATTGTGACCACTGTAAAATATTTAAGCATCATCTTCCAAGTGATGTTTCTATGACTTCATGTGTGTATTAACCATCATTTTAATGCATATATTATGCTCTATCCATGACTGAATAATAGTTTAGTGACCATCTTATTTTCCAATTTATCTTATATAATTAAAATAATTTAAAATTTACTTGTATGTATTTACTTATAAAATACATTAAAAATGTTAAATATGTGATTTATTTCTCTTGACCTTCACCTATTTGCCGGATGTGGAATTGAGATGGCGACCTGCATCCTAAGCTCTCAAACTTCCTGTTAGGCTCCCAAACTGGAAGATTCCAGGTCTGATTCTGATGGGCTGGGTTGTAATAAAAGGGTGGGTGTGCTAAGAGCACTGTTTGTTTATAGGTGCTATACACTGAAACAAGAATGAACTTTGGGTGTAGACTCAGAGCCCACACCCAACGTAAATCATGTCTATAAAAAGATTCAAAATCTGAAGAGAAAGGAATCTGAAAATTCACTGGTCCCAATAACTTTTGAAAAGAGGTCACTCATCCTGTACAGAGAAATAGCTTATTGGAGAGCTGGGATATGATGATTGGGGCAGGAAAAAAACCCACAGTGAGCAATGTTGAGCACAGTGTCTTAATATTCAAGACACAAAGTACTCAAAGGATAATTACATGGTTGAAGGGTATAGTGGCCATGTTTTACAGCCCTTTGTTTATTATCATAAGCCCATTCCCCTATTTTTTACTTTGTAAAATTTATAATATTTAAAAACCAGCCCTGCAATCTTGTAAGCTATAGTCTCTTACATGAAGATGTAGTTACATTTTGTTGTGAAGATATTGAAGCATTTGTTCAAATATGACTTCAAGAGATTTATTTCCTTAGAAAGTGTGGTGGAGCCGGGCGGTGGTGGCGCATGCCTTTAATCCTAGCACTTGGTAGGCAGAGGGAGGCGGATCTCTGTGAGTTCGAGGCCAGCCTGGGCTACAGAGTGCGTTCCAGGAAAGGCTCCAAAGCTACAGAGAAACTCTGTCTCAAAAAACCAAAAAAAAAAAAAAAAAAAAAAAAGAAGAAGAAGAAGAAAAAGAAAAGAAAGAAAGAAAGAAAGAAAGAAAGAGTGATGGATGTTTACCCTACATGGAAAATCCTTCAGTTTGTCTTAATATTTCTGTCGAGTTTTCAGTTTCCAAGTCACCCAATTCTGTTTTAAAATGAAATTAGAACATCCTCTTCTCCCATCTTCAACAATCCTCCCTATGTTCTTTGTTTTTTTGTTTTTTCCGAGACAGAGTTTGTCTGTGTAGCTTTGGAGCCTGTCCCGGATCTCAGCCTGTGGATCAGGCTGGCCTCGAACTCACAGAGATCCGCCTGCCTCTGGGATTAAAGGCGTGCGCCACCACCTCCCAGACTCCTCCCTGTGTTCTTTAAAGTCCTCTCATGGGGTTGGGGATTTAGCTCAGTGGTAGAGCGCTCGCTGTAAGGCCCTGGGTTCGATCCTCAGCTCCAAATAAATAAAGTCCTATAGCAATTTCCAGTGCAGGTGACTGCCACTCTGTTTGCTGAACCACTACTGGAGTCCAATTAAACCTTCCGTGTGCTTTGACACAGGAGCCGAGGTTGCTAGGAGAACATCTGTGCCCGCAGCACCTTGGTCCAGCGAGAGCAGGAGAGGAGAGTTGCAGGGTAGAGCTGTGCTGCCTGCCGCCACCTGAGGATCTCAGGTGAGACATGGGTCTCTCTTGCCATCCCTCTGTCTCTCGAGCACTATCTATTAGTCTTTTCTGGTTTTGGGGAGAATGGAAAGGCCTGCAAGGGAGCCCTGACTGAGGACACCCAGGCTAAAGGCTCAAGCTATGGGAGGAAGGGAAGGTGACCCATGAACCTATGTGTCCTTCTTGCCCCTCCCCCACTTTGGCTGAAACACAGGCAAAAGACATTGTTGAGTGAAGAAAAGACTCTCTAGGTGCTTGCCTTGCCAGTGACGGCTGCATAACTCTGATAAGATGTTCCCTTCTGTGAGAATACGGAATGGAGCCAGTTGTTACAGAAACCCAATGAAGATTTCTCCAAGTGGGAGGAGATTTGAGCACAGCATTCATCTGTCTCCTTAGCCCTCACCTTGCTTTTTTGGTTTTGAGTGAAAAAAAAAAAAAAAAAAAAAATTACCGATGACATGGCTCATCCTGCAAATCTTGCCTCTCTGTTAAGGTATTTGTGGTCATTTGAGAGGGCGTACAGAAGTCTCAGTTTAAGGTTTGGAAATGGGTTCATTTGCCTGCTTGTTTTCTGGAAAGGAAGTTAAGAATGGTGTTAACCCTGGTGTTAACCTCTCCACTCGATACTCAGTTAAAACGTTCCTGCAGTGTGGAAAACCAATCGCAGGTAAGCCCTGGTTGAGATTCCAGCTATTCAAAACAAAGTGAAACAGACACAAGTTTCTATAACCTGGAGATGTGGAGGGAAGGGAACATGATGATATTCTGCTTGGTGTCCAGAGGACACAAGACAGGTCTTGAGGAAAGTTCCAGAAGTCAGAACGACCCTGTGCCATTCATTTTTGAAGATGTTGTTCCTACTTGCATCTCCCGTGTCTTCATATGCTTCTCTCGTGGGAATCCCAGTTGGTGACTTAGACAGCATAAAAAGAGAATGATCATTATGGAAGTCTCTTGACCCATTCCTTGCAGAGAGAAAGGCAAGTTGGCATACAGAAGAACCACACAGGGCTGGGGCTAGAGAGATGACGCAGTGGTGCTCTTTCAAGGCACCCCAGTTCAGTTCTCAGCACTACATCAGATGGTCCCCAACTTCTATAACCCTAGCTACAGGGGATCCAAATCCCCTTCCAGCCTCTAAGGGGACTGCATTCATGTGCACACACCTAAACACAGACATGCATAAATTTTAAAAAGTTAAATCTTAAATCTTACAACAATAGCAAAATCCAATGACTATCACATAAAGTCTCCAAAGTGAGTGGGAGAAAAAATATTTTAGTTCACTGGTTGGCTATAGATAGGTAGAGCATTCACTGGAAGGCTTGTCTTCACTAAAGAAATAAGGAATATACACGTTCTTACTGCAGGATGCTGATTGCCCTCTTTCTATTTTCTAGGAAGCAGGAAGACCTGAAAATGAGTGGTAAAAACTGGATATTAATTTCTACTACTTCACCCCAAAGCCTGGAAGATGAAATTCTGGGGCGACTTCTGAAAATTTTATTTGTTTTGTTTGTTGACTTAATGTCCATTATATATGTCGTCATAACTTCCTAAAAACCTGACTTCCTTTACTCCGTGTGTACATTTCCAACTAAATCCCAGTGAATAAAGATCTGCATTTTAATGTGATGAGTGGCATTAAGTTGGTGACATCACCAATTTGTTCTAGAAACTAGACACTAGGCTGAACACAATGTAATGAGTTTCTTAGTTCTTTATGGTTTACAAATAAGATTCACATAAATTGAAGTGGGATTTCTTCTTGTGGAACTTTCACTGTTAAGAATAAAAACGTTATCTAGGAATGGTGGCGCACGCCTTTAATCCCAGCACTTGAGAGGGAAAGGCAGGTGGATCTCTGTGAATTCAAGGCCAGCCTGGTCTACAAAGTGAGTTCCAGAACAGCCAGAGCTGTACAGAGAGACTTTGTCTCACCTCCCCCCCCAAAAAGAAATACAACATTAATTTTTTCCCTTTGGACGTCATTGTTACTTAGAATGCTAAGTAAAGCTGGTAGTGGAGTGGACTTTTTAAGGGTGTATACCATCTATTTTGGGGGTTGTGCACGTGTGGGGGCAGGCAATGAGTGCATCCGTGCTTGTGGCTAGAAACCGAGGATGGCCTTGGGTGTGTTCCTCAAGGGCTCCCCATCTTGTGTTTTCAGACAGTGTCTCTCATTGATCCTAGGAACTAACTCACTGTTTTTGCTAGACTGACTGACTACTTGGGGAGCTGTCCACAATCCTCTTGTCTTCCAGTGCTGGGGTCACAGACATGTCCTCCCTGACTGCCCTAGTATCTTAACTTAGGATCCATGCTTGCATATCAAGCACTTTGAATCTTCCCATCGAGTCATCTTTCGGGGGCCCGTGTTATAATAGTTTAAATGAGAAATGTCCCCCAGAGGATATTTCAGCACCTGGTCCCCAATTGGTGGCCCTCCTTTCAGAGGTTGCAAAGGGGTGTGTTTCAGATATTTAGATTCTCCCCACAACTTCTTACTCACTCTGCTTCACGGTTGGAGATAAAGATGCAATCACTCGGATCCTTCCTCTTGCTACCATGCTTGCCTGCTGCCATGCCTCCCCTCTCAAGATGACATAAGCCTTTGAACCATGAGCCAAGTAAACGGCCCCTTCTGTAAGTTGCCTTGGTCATGGTATTTTATCACAGCAACACAGAAGTAACACATTGTCATTATGTTTTTAACACAGCAAGCTTACACTTAACATCCCAGAAGCATTCATTACCTATGTAAAGCATGCAATGTAACAACAGACTAAACACATTAAAAAATACAAACACGCACACTTACATACTTACAAACAAATAGGAACATGGTTTTTCTTAACACTGTACAATTAAATAAGAAATATTGCCACCAACATATATATAAGATCTAGGAATAGAAAAAAATTATTGTTATTATTATTATTATTATTATTATTATTATTTGTTTGTTTGTTTTTTTGAGACAGGGTTTCTTTGTGTAGCTTTGCACCTTTCCTGGAACTCACTTGGTAGCCCAGGCTAGCCTCGAACTCACAGAGATCCGCCTGGCTCTGCCTCCTGAGGCACCACCCGGCAGGAATAGAAATTTTTGAGAGAAGCTGGGCAGCGGTGGAACACGCCTTTAATCCCAGCACGCAGGAGGCAGAGGCAGGTGGGCCTCTGGGAGTTCAAGGCCAGCCTGGTCTACAGACTTAGTTCTAGGACAGCCAAGGCTACACAAAGAAGCCCTGTCTTGAAAAAACAAACAACAAACAAATGCTTGAAAGAGAGTCTGAGTAAAGGGGAACTCATGGGAAAAGAAGATAAACAGACTAACGCTTACCTGTTTTAAGATAAACAGCTGCTGAATGGTGTTTACTGTAGGCTTACAGTCACGCAAGGACACAGGTGTATTCTGTCTATGTTTAGCCAATGAAGAAACCGAATCTCGGAGGATGTGTGCCAGCTTGAGGCCAAAGTGAGGATGTGGCAAAGCAAGGCCTTGATCTACAATATCACATTTCCTCCAAAGGTAAATAAAAGTACATGAATAAGATAAGCTTATTAAAACCAAATCTGTGCTTGCTTTTTTTTTTTTTTTTTTTTTGCCACTCTGGTCTGTTGCTGTATTTTATATATCATTGTCTTATTGCCCATCTGAAAAGTCTTTCATCAAGAAGACAAGTTAAATTTACCCTTTACCCACATCCCACCTGCCAGGGCATTCTCTTTCTCTGTTTTCTTAATTTCCAAATTTTCTAACAGTTGGTATTAAAATATAACCTTTGGTTTTTTGGTTTTTTTTTTTTCAGAGCAGAGGACCAAACTCAGGACTTTGTGCTTGCTAGGCAAGCGCTCTACCACTGAGCTAAATCCCCAAACCCCCCTCCCCGCTTTTTTAAGGCTTTTGAAAAGCAAAGCTCTGTCCTTTAGACCCTGGTTTTTGTTTTGTTTTGTTATTAGACACACATGCTTCACAAAACTGTGATTTCTTCCAAGGGATGGCTGTTTTCTCAGACTTGGTCCAGTCTTTAACGTAAGGTTTCATCAGAGGCCTAACGAAGTGTAAAAGGAATTGGACCTTTGAGACATCTTCCCCAGCTGTCTCTTACCTAACCTTTCGGAGATGTTGGATATTTAACCAGAGAACAAAGAGAGATAAACTGGGCATGAAATGAAAACTAACAAGGTCCTACTTTTTCTCAACACTGTATTTTTAGACTTCTTCATATGAGGTTTCCTCCTGTATACAAGGGATACTTCTGCATGCTAGGATCCTTTTCTGAATACAAGGGCTCCTTCTGCATATAAAGGGTCTCCTGCATACAAGGGCTCCTTCTGCATATAAAGGGTCTCTTTCATACAAGGGCTTCCTCTGCATATAAAGGGTCTCCTGCATACAAGGGCTGCTTCTGCACATAAAGAGTCTCTTGTATAATAAATAGGGTTCCTGCATACGAGGGCTTCTGGATATGAGGGTCCTCTCTTGGAGATGTAATATGTTTCTCCTCAATCACCTAACTGGGTTTTCTCAGAGCCTGTATCAGGTCACTGACAGCTGTGTAAAGTTGCCCTGTGTTCAAGCACTTGTTTCCTGCCCCTGGGATCACCTTTCTGCTATAGGCTATTCATTAGAAACATGGTATCTAGAGCTGGGTGGTGCAAGTATGAGTCCTGGCTTGACTTCTTAGAGTTCAGTTCCCCCATGTCTTAGCTCCCTTTCATCGGGGAGAAGTGTCTGTGTCGCAGGTGTGTAGAGAAAATAAAGGGAGATGTCAGCACAGGGCATATGGCAAAACAGTTTGTTCAGAGGTTGTTGTTATTGTCCTCTAGTCACTAGAGTCTAGTGGGAAAGTGACACATCCTCCTGCAAGCCTCAGTCATCTCCTGCTCTCCCTTCTTCCTACATGCAGAACGACCACCCGGTCATACATAGGTTGGCCCTGATGGGTTCCTTCCTCTGCCGTTTGTGGACCTAGCAATTACAAGCAGGCATCGCCATGGGCCTTCAGAGAAGGAAAGAGGAGAGGCACTCTTTCTCAGCAAGCAAGTACATCATACCCTGCCAAGAGGTAGCAGGGCAGCCAGGTCGAAGGACCAAGACACATGCTCGCTCTTGTGGACTTTCATAGTCTCGGGGTGGGGGGTGCAGCTGAATGAAGACTCAACAGAGCAATGGCTGGGACTGTTAGGAAACATGAGAACATCGTGGGGATGATTCAAGGACTCAGCAGCAGCTTCTGGAAGCTTCTTAATTACATCTCACCCTAGAGCCTCCAAAACTCCTTGAATCCTGAACCTGCACTGTAAAAGGATCCTCAGTGGTTCGTGTGTGGCGTGAGTGGTGTGTGTGTGTGTGTGTGTGTGTGTGTGTGTGTGTGTGTGTGTGAAGTAGTTTAAGAGTCATTCCAGATGCTGGACAGTGGTGCTGCCTTTGGGCAGGAGGCTTAGCCACCCTGCGTCTCATGGTGCTCTCATATTGGACAAGGAAGGATGGGAGGGGCAGAGGAGGGAGGAGGGGAGGGAACGAGGGAGGAAGAAGAGCCATTAGTAACATCTGCTTTGTATATCATGTCTATACAATGGATATTAAATGATGTATATCATGCATGTACCATAGATATTAAACATTGTGTAAATCATGTGCATTCCATAAATATTAAATGAACTAGGCTGAAACTTGCATGAAACCAAGCAACAGAATGTAGTCATTGATAAAGAGCTGAAGATTACTCAGTGGTTAAAGCTCTTCCTGTGCGAGCATCCCTCGAGACAGGAGTTGGGATCCCTGGAACCCACATAAATGCCAGGTGGCTGTGGCACCCGTAGTTACAGCCTTGGAAAGTGGAGACGGGATCCCCAGAGTGAGCTGGCTAGCCAGACTAGCTGTATCAGTGAGCTCTGGTTTTGACTGAGAGACCCTGCCTCAATGAATAGGATGAAGAGGGGTTAAGGACAGTTACCAATATCAACCTCAGACCACACCCCGTGCATGATAACACATATACGCGTGTGCATGCACACTTGCAGACATGCATAGGTGCACACACACATGGAGAAATAGAAAAAAAAAGAGAAAAGAATAGCTGTGTGAGGTCAGGTGCCTTCAGCTCCCATCGGCGGCACTGGGAAAGGGCTGTCTTCATGAATTGCACCAGTGGCTACAGCATAGACGTGTGTGTATGTGTGTGTGTGTGTGTGTGTGTGTGTGTGTGTGTGCGCGTGTGCGCAATCTAGATTGGGTAACATGTTTTTGTTTTTCTGGTGTGGATTGCTATGGCATTTCATAGAACTTAATGTCTGCCCATGTGGTTGTAATCAAGCCTGGGTTGAAGTCGACAGTGTACCTTGACTTGCCACCAGTAAGTATTAACTACTGTGACTAAGCATGGTTATCATCATGCTCTTCATTGCGTAATCTCTTGATACTGGTTCAAGTAGCCTCGTGGTTCTTCTCAGTTCTGCTTCCCTGAAAGGAATTGTCTTGCACTGGAAAAGAGTTCAGACATGCGCCTGAAAGAAACTTACTTTCTCTTTTTGGTTTTGATTTTTTTTTTTTTTTTCTGACAGAGTTTCACTATGTAGCTCTGGCTACCCTGGGACTTGATATATAGACCAGGCTGTTTTTGAACCCACCTGCCTCCGCCTCTGCCTCCTTAATGCCACCATGTCTGGCTTGCAGAAGCTTTCTTACTTACCAATGTCTAGAACTGGAGAGCCCTGTGCTGTGTGTTTTTACATAGTTTATGAAGTGTAATATGTACACTTCAGCTGGTTTGTACATATTTCCATTTATACAGAGATTTATACAGAATTTCCATTTCTTTTTTTAAAAAAATAACTCACTTATTTTTACTTTATTTGTATTGGTGTACTACCTGCATGTAGGTCTATGAAAGGATGTCAGATCTTGGAGTTACAGACAGTTGTGAGCTGCCATGTGGGTGTTGGGAATTGAACCCGGGTCCTCTGGAAGAGCAGCAGCCAAGTGCTCTTAACCGCTGCGCCATCTCTCCAGCCCCTGAATTTCCATTTCGTAAGTGAGAAAACACAAGTCCAAAGGAACTGACGCTCCCGCAGGGGATCCTATCTGTGACAGCGCAGCCAGAGGATGACAAAACCAGGACGCCAGCTGCGGACCACCTGCCCTAGGACCCCGCTCTAACCACTCACCAGGACCCCACTCTAACCATTTACCAGGACCCGGCTCTAACCACTCACCAGGACCCCAGCTGCGGACCACCTGCCCTAGGACCCCGCTCTAACCACTCACCAGGACCCCACTCTAACCATTTACCAGGACCCCGCTCTAACCACTCACCAGGACCCCAGCTGCGGACCACCTGCCCTAGGACCCCGCTCTAACCACTCACCAGGACCCCACTCTAACCATTTACCAGGACCCCCCGCTCTAACCACTCATCAGGACCCCAGCTGTGGACCACTTCCTAACCACCATTACTCTGCCCTACATCAAGCTGGAGAAGTTCATGACCTCGCTGGTTCCTCGTTTGGAAGACAAGGGCTTGGAATGCTAACGAAATCTCTCAATCTTTACCTCCAGGAAGGACCCCATGAGTGAAATGCAGTCGTGTGAAAACGTGCAGTGCGCTGACTGTATGTTTCAGCCTCTCCTGAAGCTGAGGATTCAGGCCATGACAAAACAACACGCAGATTCTCCAGCCATGAAGCCCCATTTCTTCGTTAGTATGCAGTAAGGCCTTGTGCATAGAAGCCTCAGTTCTGCACTGAGTATGGAAACACAAATATCCATAAAATAATTAAATTTATTATTCTTTGATCATGTATTTTATCATATTCACCCTACTCCTCCACCTAACTCACTCCTCCCAGATCCATTCCCCAACCCTTCCCATTTTCTTGTTGTCTTCTATTTTTTTTTATTTTTTGCGAGACAGAGTTTCTCTGTAGCTTTGGAGCCTGTCCTGGACTAGCTCTGTTGACCAGGCTGGCCTCGAACTCACAGAGATCCACCTGCCTCTGCCTCCCAAGTGCTGGGATTACAGGCGTGCGCCACCACCGCCCAGCTCCCCCCACCCCCCCTCCAGCTGAGGATCGAACCCAGGGCTAGCACTGCTCTACCACTGAGCTAAATCCCCAAGCCTCTTGTCTTCTTAATAGCTCCCGGTTTCAATTTCTGCTATTAATATATTCATGAGTATGGGGTCATCCACTGGAGTGTGGTTGACCTACCAGGGGTCTCACACTTAAAATTGACTATTGAGTAGCAGCTTCCTCCAAATTTAAACATTCCCTCCTTGGCCCCGGGGAAGCTCATGAGACTGGAGAGGGAAACAAATGGTCACATGTCTGGGAAAGCACAAATTTGGAAAATCCCGAAAACTCGCCCAGTCTATAAAAGGATTTTATTAGGAGAGGCTTTGGTCAGCCCCACTGCAGAAAGGCGATTTCTCAGACTGGAGCTGTGTGCACGCTGTGCAGAGAGCACCAGATATGCAGCTTTTGGGAGTCTCTACTCATGTTAGGGTGGTCTTTTTGGTGATGGAACTGTCTTTGTATCATCCCTGTCCTTCAACCATACTCCTGTTACTAACCTCAATAAAAATGTATTTATTCACCAAATTGGACTTTTTTTTTTTTTTTTTTAGCTTTAGCCCATCATGGCCTCCCTTTCTGGGGTGAGAAGTGTGTGTGTGTGTGTGTGTGTGTGTGTGTGTGTGTGTGTGTGTGCATGTGTGTGCATGTTTGTGTTACATCTCCCTAAGAAGAGTTTCTCACATAATACTCTCTCTCCCCGAGAAACTATAAACTATCTAT
Source organism: Onychomys torridus (assembly GCF_903995425.1). Lineage (NCBI taxonomy): Eukaryota > Metazoa > Chordata > Mammalia > Rodentia > Cricetidae > Onychomys > Onychomys torridus. Next base: position 52,013,124 of record NC_050460.1, read on the forward strand.
AGCTTGTGAACCGTTTCCTGGCTAGGCTCGAGTGTTGACTGACTTGATCTTGTGAAGGCCACCACAGCTACTGTAGAGTTCATAAATATAGCAGTCCCCTAGTGTCCATGAGACATTGTTTCACTCTGGTCTTCCCAGACCTCTGGCTCTTACAATCTTTCTTTTCCCTTCTATGATTGTCTCTGAGCCTTGGGGCATGGGTGTGACAGATGTCCCATTTGAGACTCGGCATCCACTGACACTTACTCTCTGGACATCGACCAGTTGCAGGTTTCTGTGTTAATGACCATCCAGTACAGAGAGACTTCTATGATGAAGTCTGGGAGCTTCACTAAGCTATGGCTACAGAGATAGGAACCTAGGTGCTACGTCCACTTAACAGAATAACAGTGGTGGGTTCACCCCTGGGAACTGTGAGCTCCCAATCATGGATTGTTGGCCAGGTGTACAGTACCAGCCATGCATTTCCTCCTGTGAAGCAATTCTTAAATCTGGTCAGAAAGTGGTTGGTTATCCCCATAACTATGCTACTACTATATACTCATGGGCCTGTCTTGCCACACCACATTCATGCCACTACATCTGGCCCCCAGTGTTCTTGGTACGAATTCGAGAAAAAGCAGCTTGCCTGTGGCCTTGTGGGTCCCAGTTTAGACCCAAGCTACACTCGGCCAGTTGTGGTGATGCACACTGGTTGGATTTACTGAAGGAGGCAGAGGCAGGAGGATCCCAAGTGTGAGGCCAGCCTGGGAGGCTTGCTAAGGAGAAGCTCAGGCCGGCTGGGGACTATCTACAAACGGTGGCGGTGGGACCATGGAGGCAGCGACTGCTGCTTCAAGTTGCAGGCTGCTTCTCATCGTGTTGGTGACTGTGGTGATGCTGCTACCTGGGACAAAGGGTTTACTACTGATTGTTCAGAGAAGAATTGCCCGGAACATTGTGTTACAAGAAAACATCGGCAAAGGTCAGTTTGGAAAAGTTTGGCAAGAGAAATGGTGGGGAGAAATTGCTATGAAGATTTTCTCTTCTAGGGAAGAACATTCACGGTTCTGAGAGACAGACATTTATCAGACTATGATTACTCCGAACCGCAGAGGAGACAAAAAAAAAAAAAAAAAAAAAAAATCTGCGGAACCACGATCACACCTAACAGCAACTTTGAAATCTTCAGAAAGATGTCAGGATCCCACAATGACAATTCCACATGGACTATGATAAAACCATTAGTCAGCTTAATGAAAACCATGAAAAGATCGACTTTGGACTACAAACTGCTTAGGACAATTTCGAGATGGCTAGCTGAGATGATCTAGCCTGACAGACTACTTGAACAAGGACTTGAAACAAGCCCTGCACTTTCTCATTATGCAGCAGCTGGACAAATGATACAGGACTTGACAATTAACCCAAAAATAGAGTTTTTATTTAAAAAAGAAAAAGGAGAATACAGATATGAGGTAGATCACTGAATCTACTATAAAAAGAAAAAGGGGAATGTGGTGATAGTATATTTGTAAAATGTGATTTTATTTGTATATTAATAAAGTTGCCTTGGGGTCAGAGCAAGCCAGAGCAGAAGCTGGGCAGTGGTGGCGTATGCCTTTAATCCCAGCACTTGGGAGGCAGAGCTAGGCAGATCTCTGTGTGTTCAAGGATACAGCCAGCATGGCAGACACACGCCTTTAATCTCAATACCAACCATAGAAGACCTGGAGGTCTGTATAGATAGGCAGTGACGAGGAGGTCATGTGGCTGGGTTTACAACAATGAGAAAGCAGAACAGAAAGTCTATAAAAAGAAAACACACACAGAAGTAGGTCTCTTACGGTGAGGAAAGACAGCAGAAGCAGTGAAGGGTAAGGTTTTCAGCTCTTGCTCTGAAACGTTTTTGTGTATGACAAAAGTAAGCAGCAATGGGTCATCTGAAGCAAACCCGCTCCTAGCTACTACCCCTGGGAGAGGTGCCAAAGCACATTCCAAGAACAAACCCGCGTTTAGGGAGAAACTGAGGCTACAAAATTCGTGTCCTGTTTACTTGGCGTTTTCTCGCAAGCCCTCAGAAATCTCCTCACATGGCTTCATTCACGGACAATGTTGTGACCCTTCTGTAGTGATTTGAAGAAGTGTCCCCCGTAGGCATTTGAGTATTTGAAGAATTGGTCCCAGGTGGCGGTACCCTTTGAGGAGGTTTAGGAGATGTATCTTTGCTGGTTGGAAGTACATCACTGGAGTGGGCTTCTGGAGTTTAAAGACGTGTGCCACTTTAGTTGCTCTCTACGTCCTGGTTCCAGTGAAGCATGTGAGCTCCCAGCTTCCTACTATGGCCACGGTGCCTACTCAGCCTATATAGCCAACACCTTAGATTTTTATTTCTCTGGAACCATGAGCCAAACTACATTCCTTCTTGCATAGTCATGGTGTTTTATCACAACAACAGAAAGTAAACTGGTCCGTCCTCACAGGCATGCCCAGCAGCCTACATTTCAGTTGATTCCAGATACCATTGACAAGCAAGGTTAGTCATCACAGCAGCAAGGACAGTGATGATGGCTTGTATTGTTTTGGGGGTACACTCCTGAATGAAAACTCAGGGCGAAGTGTCATCTTATACCTGGCACAGGGCTTTTTATTTGCCAACCTCTAGCTTTCTGTGGTTATATATATATATATATATATGAAGCTTATAAAAAATAGGTTTCCATATAGCTGCTTCAGATATCCTTAGTGTTAGATGTCCCTCTCCCCATCCCCTGCTCTGCCCTCTCCTCCCCTACCATCTCTCTCTCCATCTCCTCCCCTGCCTTCCTTTTCTCCTCCTTCAAACCTTCATCCACATTATTTGTCTTCCTTCCTTCATGTCCCCAGCATTCTGCTATCCTGTCTTCCTTCACATAAAATCATTTTTCTTTTTCTAAGACAGGGTTTCTCTGTGTAGTTTTGGTGCCTGTCCTGGAACTCACTCTGTAGACCAGGCTGGCCTCGAACTCACAGAGATCTGCCTGGCTCTGCCTCCCGAGTGCTGGGATGAAAGGTGTGTGCCACTGCCACCTGGCTAAAATCATTTTTCATGTGAAAATATAAATACAAGTCACTGAGAAGTCTCCAATTTTATTCTGAGTAGTTTGTTCCAAAGACTCCAAAGATGCCCATCTGGAACAAAGATGCCACTTCCTTGAACTTAGAAATGCTTCTGGGTGACGAGCACTATGAAACACTCAGGAACAGGGAGGATAGATGGTCTAACATTTGAGTAACCTCTTGAAGTATCCCTAAGAAAAATAAACCACAGAACCATTGCAGGAAGTGTGGACAATCCCTAGGCCCAGGGAAGGTCTGCTTGGGATAAACCACTTCTGTTGAGGCTGGGGACCAGATTTGAGGAAAGGGCGTCAGTGAGTGATGTTTGTGTGATGGCTAGTACCCCGGTTATTGTTCTGGGTTATTGTTTGTGCGGCTGTTTGATGATCTTACCAGGAGCTGGCCTACCTACTGAACAGATGGGCAAGATGCCATGTGGGCCAGTCCAAAACCAGCCGCAAGCCCAGACTTATTTATAAACCACAGGACAGGCCCCAAGCATACTCTGCTGTGTGACCTGCGACTGAGGTTAGGGGAGATTAATGTCAGTGTATTAGAGGTCCTTGGTAGCCAACTGGGTTTCCAGTGTAAGTCACTTGTTCTTCCAGCCAGGAGGCGGCTACCACTGGCGCTCATGTGTGTCATGCCCCAGACTCCTGTAAAGGGGAGCTCTCCAGACACGTATTGACTTTTGCAGCCATGTTTATGAAATTATTTTTCTAAATAGACATTATTTGCTCAATACATACCATAGACACCAGTTGCCCCTCTAGTGGTGTGGTAGATACAGGCACAGATTGAAGAATAAAGTAAAAAGTGTCCCTGTCCCCCATCGAGCTGGCTTTCTTCTCATAAGGTAGGCATTTTCTCATGACAGGATAGTACTAACTATATGAATTATACTATGTCTATTTATTTATTTATTTATTTATTTATTTATTTGTCAGTGGACGTTTGGATTATTCCAATTTTTGGCTATTATAAACAATGCTTCTGTGAACATTTACATACAAGTCTTGGTGTATGTTTTCACTTCTCTTGGCTATGTCCTCCAGAGGGCCATTAATGCCTCTTATGCAGACCCTACCCTTAGCCTTTGTTTCTAATGCAATCCAGCCTAAATAATTGATCTTCCATCATTTTTAAAATAGTCATAATTAATGCAGTAGTTAATGATAATTTAGATCCCCTTCTAAAACTATGGTCCTATTCTAGGCTTTGAGGAAGATAGAGTTGGTGCTGACCACTATAATATTACTTCTATTGGTATTTCCTCTTTGAATGAATGTGTTGAGAGCATATTCACAAAGCAATGCATCCACAATCACATCTCATAAGCATACCATTTATAGAATTTTGTATTACAACATCTCAAATTTGTAATTATTTTGGAGAAACTTCATTACATCTTTTTTTCTCAAATTGCTTTGTATCTCCCATAAATTTAACATGGAAATGTGAAAGATATACATATTAATGTTCACTAAAATTTACCCTTTTAAAAATGCTTATTGATTTGAGATTTCACACATGCATTCAATACATTTTTTATATTTCCTACTTACTGTCTCACAAGCCCTCCCAGAACTCCCTCCCACTTTGTGCCTTTTTAAAATGACGCTGAGTCTGCCTTTGACCAGTTGAAGAGGTGTTGGACTTTTATAAAGTGACTGTTCCACATTTATAGTGTTTGAAATGCTTTCTCCTAGTCTTTATGGAAAAGGAGACATTTTTGGCACACGGATATATCTTAGGACTTCAATGTTAGATTGTGATAATGAATCCTGGCTGCCAACTTGACTACATCAACTAAAGCCCAAGAGGCTGGGCACCCCTTTGAAAAATTTTTCTTAATCAGATTATTTGAAGTGGAAAGATCCACTCTAAAATCTGGGCCTGGCCCGCTGGTGGCAGCCCAGATAAAAGAACATCAAAGATGGAAACTGCTTTCTGCCTGCCCTCATTCTCGCTGGTGAGTTCACCTCTCCTGTGGCTGTGGCATCACTGATACTAGATTACCCTAATCTCTTTAGGATTCCAACATAGACTGAAGACCAGCAGCTCCTCAGCAGTCCTCCAGGCCTTCAGCACCGGAGTGGGACTGCTGAGTCCTCCAGCCTTGTGGAATGAGCGACTACTGGATTCTCAGTCTTTCCAGTGTGAGATAGATATTGATGGACTACCTGGACCATATCCTGTAAGCCATTCTTTATATATATTATCATATATTACATAACTATATATTATAATAGTATATAAAACATATATTATAATTACATAATATAATATATCACTTCTGTTCCATTGGAGACCTGGCTAACACATAGAAAGATCATGAAAAAGGGTGAAAACTTTCATTCTATTAATTTACTTTAAATTTTTTAAAACTTTTATTGGTTTACTTTAAATCCAGCGATCATAGCTGCTTGCCAGGGTTTTTTCCTATGTTTTGAAGTCCTATAAATCCTTCATGTCACCTCCAAGTGTCTTAGGCAGGTGATCGGCTAAGGCATACTAAGAGTTTTTTTTTTTTTAAATAAGTGATGTTTAGAGTTCATCACCTAATTTGGAGCATACGGAGATTGTATTTTCTGTAAGCTTTGCTTTATAAAAGCAAAGGGGAATTATGAAATATTCATACATAAGTTAATACCTTTACGCGTATTTGTATGAAATGTAAAGTATATTACTCTGTAATTTATAATACCCGTGTTTGTTGAGTTTACTGCACTGTACAATGTTATAACACAATTACAGATTGCATGTCTCTACATTATAAATCCTATATGAGTTTCATATGTAATATATTTGAAAGGGCCTTGTTTGATTAGTTGAAGGTTAGGAAAATGTTGTTCCAATGGCTCATTTTTCATAAACAGAACCTTTGAGTATTGAGGTTTAGGCATTTGGTGTTCATTAGCTATGAAGTTCTTCTCACAAATTACATTGGGGCTACGCTATGTCAAACTGATTACAGATTACAGTTGCCAGCACTGTTAGGTGTTTATTTTCCTACCCTCTAGTGATGTTCATTTCTTGATTTATTAACAGCATAGTGAATCACTATTGGCTGAAGAATCAATGAAAAAATAATCTTGACCTGCCAAAGAAAAGTTGAACTACTGGGTGATCCAAGAATCACAGCTAAGTCAGAACCCCAGTCTCTAGATCATTCAGCAGACAGTTGACAGGAGATACACAGAGTTGGAGTCGATATTGGTGAGATGTGGTGCAATGGTTTTTAGTTGCCATTTTTTTTTTTTTAACCCAGAGCTGAGGACTGAACCCAGGGCCTTGTGCTTGCTAGGCAAGTGCTCTACCACTGAGCTAAATCCCCAACCTGCAATGGTTTTTAATATTAGTACACAATGATGGATTTATTTGGAGGTAAAAGGCGTTGGCATGGTTCTATCTGAGCCAGCTATATGTCTAGGTGTGATTGATGGCTGTTTGCTTATTATAGCCAAAAACGTCACTCTATTCCTTCTTAAGGCTCCTTTAGGCTGATCATCAACTCTTGATTTCTCATGAAACATTACCATCTGCCTTGACAGGTACCACCCTTAATCTCGTGGGATTGATGAGTAACTGCTACTTTGTGTTTCTGGCGCCTCTGCTGGCTCATCTATGATCTAGTGTTTGAAGCCACAGATCAGGAAACTGAATCTTAAAAGAGAATCTGTACTGTTTCCAGCTTTGAAAGAAATCTCGGAGCTATTTCTTCATCTAGTAATGCTGAAGCTCTGTAGACAGTTTTGTGAGCTGTGGGATACTGTGGGTTGGACCACTTCTGGACCGGTTTGCAGCTGTGAGATATACCTCCGCATTTTCCCTAAAGTCCTTAGTGAATTCTTATCTCTAAGACTCAACTTGGCAAATCAATGAGTTTCTTGGAGTTTCTTACAAGAGTGCTGGGGAGGTGTTGCTTACAGAAGCATGCACAACTCAAAGGCAGCTGCATCATGAAAGCCCATGCAAGCAGGGTGACAGCTCGTGGCTGGAACCCTGGCTGGAACCCTGGAGCTCTGCACAACTTAACTAGCAACTCTGCAGGTTGGAAAGTCTTCTCAGTAGACCTTTCTACTACATCACATTGGAGAGGGGGTCTTGGGAATCTGGTGCCAGAGACTTCCAAGTTGTTTATTTTCTGAGTCTTAAAGCCCCCTTCCAGGATGGAATGTTTTCAATCCAATATCTGCCCTTCTCTGTTTCTGTGTTCCTGGGAGGTGGGCTCCTGTGGACAGCAGTTCCTTGACTCTCTCAGTGCCAGGCTTCTGCTTGGGTTTGTCCATTGCTGGGCACTTTCAAAAGACTGGAGAGCAGAGCCACATCCACCTCAACACTTTAGCCATTAAATGACATCTCTTTCTGATTTCAGCTCTCTGTATTGGTCCTCTGTATTAGTCAGGGTTCTCTAGCTGAACAGAACTTATAGGATGAATATACATGGGATTTGCTAGAATGGCTTATTGGCTGTGGTCCAGCTAGTCCAACAATGGCTGTTTACCAACAAAAGATCTAAGACTCCAGTAAACATTCAGACCTTGAGGCTAGATGTCTCATCTGGTCTTCAGTATATACCAGAGTCCTAAAGAAGTAGGCTCTAATGCCAGTGTCAGAATGGACTTGCTTGCAAGAGCAACAGTAAGCAAGCAAAAAACATAATCTTCCTTTATCCACGCTGTTTATAGAGACCGACAGCAGCAGAAGGTGTGACCCAGATTAGAGGTGGATCTTCCCACCTCAAGATCCAGATTAGAAGTGGGTCTTCCCACTTCAAATGATTTAAGAAAAAAAAAAATCCATCACAGGTGTGCCCCATCATTAAGGTTTTAGTTAATTCCAAATGTAGTCAAGTTGACAACCGAGAACAGCCATTACATCCTTCTTATAGATGCTCCCAGGCACTGGGAACACTAGATCTGACCTTTGTCATGTTAGACCCATTAGCAGTTTTATAGCTTTTGGTTGCCCTTTTGAACTTTCTCAGACTTCTATAAATAGTTGTTGTTGTTGTTGTTGTTTCTTTCAATCATTTGGCTGTCTGCAATAAAGCTTGTTTTCTGCCTGGATGCTAACACTATGACTAGTATTTGGTTAATAATGTAAACTATTATTATAATATTACATCACTAATAGTATTAACATGAATATTGAAATAGTTTAAGAAGTAAAACAAATAAATGTTATTAATAGTAAGTACCATAATATGGCAAATATGCATATTGAATTGAAGGCGGGTCATCTGCATCTCCCAAATAAGGCAGAGGCCACTTTACGTCTACAGAAGGCTATTTTGCCTACATCTTGGGATACGTTTCAAGTACTGTCCTGGCTCATTATAAGTCAACTTGACACAAGCTAGAGTCATTTTGGAAGAAGGAACCTCATTAAGAAAATGCCCCCACTAGGCTGGCCTGTGGGCAAGGCTATACTGCATTTTCTTGACTGATGACTGATGACTAAGGAAGGAGGACCCAGTTCACTGTGGCCGGTGCTACCCCTGGGCTGGTGGTCCAAAGAGCTATAAGAAGGCAGGTTGAGCAAGCTATGAGAAGCAAGCAGCATTCCTCCACTGCCTCTGCATCAGCTCCTGCATCCAGGTTCTTGCCCCGCTTGAGTTCCTGGCCTGGCTGTCTTAGATGATGAACTATGATGTGGAAGTGAAATTAACCCTCTCCTCCCCAAGCTGCTTTGGGTCATGGTGTTCCATCGTAGCAATAGTAACCCTGACTAAAGCATGTGACAGAAAAGTGTAAGACCTTATATAGCAGAGGGGTTAGGAGTTTAGTTCAGTGGTAGAGCACTTACCTAGAAAGAACAAGGCCTCCAGCATTGAGAAAAAACAATGTCACAAGAATTTCTACAAAGTGGTAGGTCTTAGGGATAACGATGATAAAATATTTTGATGTTTGTTGTTGGGAGTAGATGTGTTGTTCACCCTTGGGTCTGGTTCAATTCAGTCACAGTTACAGTATAGTTTAACTTTACATTTCCCCTCTGAAGTGTATTTTTTTCCTCTTTAACTTTTCATCTCATGAGCTGGCGGCCACCATCTCAATCATACCCAAGAAGTTACAATGGTTACACTTTTAGTAATTCCTAGGCCTTTACCTGCTGAAATCCTGGAGTAATCCTGGAGTCAAGTCTTTGAACTGGCCACAAATGTGGGATTATCTGGACCCTGCTTGTGTATAGAGTACAGATCATGTTCATTCTCTCTCTCTCTCTCTCTCTCTCTCTCTCTCTCTCTCTCTCTCTCAGACTTGACACTTTGAGCTGAGAAAGTACTTGGCAATCTATTAACTTGTTATATAAGGCATGGAAGTCTGATTCTGAGCGGGAGACACATTTGAAGAAATTGGCACTTTTGAGGAGAAAAATCTGCTTCACTGGTCTTATGTTTATTTTAAATAATATCCATCTACTCCACCTTTATTTTCCCAAGAAGAAATTGGATCCTGTGGTACATTTGAGCCCAGCAGCTTGTCTCTGGGAGATGAGCCCGTTGCTCCTAGTCTGTTATCTAACAAAACTGTACTGTAGGGTTATGTCCACTGAATGTATGCAGTCCATGTGGTAAATGAACTTGAACCATCCTAGATACTTGAAGGAATTTTATATTCCTTTCTTTGGTATACTTAGGAGAATCTATTGTGTGCCAAGGGATGGCTCCTGGGGGACATGGGCAAGCTTGGACTTATCCAGATAAGGCACCAATGACAGGCCCAAGGAATGGTTCTCCTCCAGTCTAGTTTGGTGACCCAGTGAGGATTTGAGTGCTTACTTACAGAGGATGCATAACCCCAACACAACCGAATCACTGAGAAGTCTGGTCCCAGTGTGATGACTTCTGTGTCTGCATAGATGGACATCCCTTCAGCTAACCTACCCTCTGGGTATGCTAGCACTTCCCAAGACCCACAGGCAGCTGGGACAGAACCCTCTTCATCTAGGAAGGAGTGGTTGGGATCACAAGTGAGGGTCTGATGGCCTCCTCTAATCCCTCTTCTAGGAGGGATCATCAACAGGTCCAATCCTGAGGGTCACTTACCTATAAGCACAGCTTCTGTAGGAGACAATGGCTATGCTTATAGGACAGTGTCTTACTACATGGGGTGAGGTGTGAATGTATGCAACACATGAACATGGAGGTCACATGATATAAGTATCACTAGCCCTTTGTTGTTGTCGTTGATGTCTCTTGTCTTTGACACTTGGATGCCCTTTGATTCTAAGAAGTTCGTTCAACTTTATGGTTCTTGACTTTCTGTCTTGGTTATTTTTGTGTCTGTGTAACCAGAATACTAAATCATCGCTCAAAGTGTCATCAAGACTTTAGTCCATTGCTGCAGGACGGCAAGGTGCAGTGGCTCCCTCAGTGGCAGGAGGAACATCAGACAGTGGCTTGTTCATACAGAACAGACAAGAAGAGAAGGCCAGGTGAAACTAGGGGCTAGTGTAACCGCAAAGGCCTCCTCTGTGGGACTGGAAAGATGGCTCAGTAGCAAAGGGCATGTGCTGCTCTTGTAGAGACCCCTAGTTCAGTTTCTAGAACCCAAGCTCAAACCATCTAGCTCCAGGACAGTTGATGTCCTTCTCTGGCCTACATGGCACCTGCACACACATGTTCATACCTACATACACATGCGAGCACACTCATGCGCATGTGTGTACACACACACACACACACACACACACACACACACACATAAAAATAAAATATATTTTCTAAAAGAAACCCCTAGTATAGATGGAATTTTCCATTTAGACCACTGATCAGTTCTGTCTTGCCAGTGGTTCCCCACATAACCACACAGAGACTTATCATTAATTATAAATGCTCAGTTGATAGCTTAGGCTTGTTACTAACTAGCTTTTACAACCCATTACAACTTAAATTAACCCATATTTCTCATCTACCCTCTGCCATGTGGTGGTACCTTCTTTTAGCATGGCATGTTTATCTCCTACTTCCTCTGCATGTCTCTGGAGTGCAACTCCTCAGACTCATCCCTTCTTATTCCCAGCATCCTCCTTGTCTGGCTCTCCTACCCAATCTCTTTCTGCCCAGCTATTAGGCCAGTCAGTTCTTTATTACCCAATGAGAGTAACACATATTCACAGTGTACAAAGATTGTTCCACAGTCACCTAGTGACTCCCTTCTGCTAACAAGGCTGTATTTCCTAAAAGCCTCAAAGCCTTCTAAATAGTTCCACAAAACAGGGGCCTGTTGGGGTCATGCCAGGTCCAAACCTTAATAGTTCCCCTTTTGTATAAAATGAATAAAAGTAAACAGAATTTCCTTTAGAGGACTAAATACTGAGAATAGAACTTGGCAGAACACAGCCACCAAGAAATGTCAATCACCCATTGCAACAAGACAGTTACTAAGTTTGACTGTTCATTCATTTACTTGCTCACAAGATCATGGCTTCCTTCGTTCACACAACTAATGGTCTCTAAGCACATTTCTGCTCTGTTCCAGCCACTGTGCAGTTGGAAACAGTAATGAACAGGCTACTTCATACTTGCTGTGAGAAGCATATCATTTTGCTGTGTAAAGAGATGATAAGCACATTTATGTGGGGACTAAGTGTAAGCTCTGTGGATCCTGGATGTGGAACTGTATTGTTGTGTGCTTTGGACTAAAGCCTTTGAGGAGTGGATTATTTTGACTGGCTTTAAAAACCATTCACTGCAAGTCCAAGAGATCTGAGACAGAAAATGCACATTCCTGTACACAAGAGCAATGAACAACATTGTTCCTGACTTAAACTTTCATGATAATGGGGAGTGGAAGTCCAGAGTTTTGTTCTCTGTACTCAGGTTATCCATATGGAAACCCCAGCTCATCCCCCACTTACTATGACCAGGACCAATGATTTAGCCTCTTTTTAACTCATTTCCATTATCAGCAAAACATACTTGAGTTTCTTGGGAAGCTGCAGAAGAATTGTCTAAAGAGTGTTGGTCTCAGATGAGTTGGTTCAAATGAACTGTGGGTCCTCGGTGTTTTCAATCAGGGTTTGGGTCAGTCTCACATCATTTTTCCCCCCCTGGGGCAGTGGAAGGAATGTTGATCCGCTCCATCACAGACCCACAGAAGATTCAACCAGCCACAACCCCTGGGGACCCCCATTTCATCATCCATAAGTAGAGATAGCAATGCTTGACCATAGGAGATTACCCTGAGGGTAAACGAGATGGCAGACTTGTTGGCAGTCAACTACCTTTCAAGTTTATTTCTCTTCCCTCCTCCCTTAAGCTTCAAAACCATTCGTGCAGATAGTATAAACGATCAAGGCAGAAAAGAATGAAATATAAATCTGGAGAAATGAGTAAAATATGATGTAATGAATTCTCAAAGTTGCTTGTAACATTAAAAATTATTTTGGGGACCGGAGGGAAGGCTCAGCAGTTCAGAGCACTGGCTACTCTTCCAGGGCAACTGGGTTCCCAACATGGCAGCTAACAACCATCAGTAAGCCCCTGGGGATCTGATGTCCTCTTCTGGCCTCCTTGGGCATCAGACATGCAAGTGGTACACAGACATACATGTAGGCAAAATGTCCATACACACAAAATAAAATAAATAAATCTTTAAAAGCCCTTATTTTTAAATAAATACTGTATATGCACAAGAGAGAATGACTTACCCACTTTTATTATTTTCTGTTGTTTATTGGCATAGAGAGAATGAAATGGGATTTACTACATGATTTTATAACTCTCTTAGGAACCTGAACAAAACCCCAAATTGTGTTTTCTTTACTTATTCTTGTTTCAAAGTGCAGGGTCTTTGCAGCTGTGCTGCCATTCATAAACAGTGGAGAAACATGTCTCAAGAAATCCGGGATCGCTGGGCAGTGGTGGCACACGCCTTTAATCCCAGCACTCGGGAGGCAGAGGCAGGCAGATCTCTGTTAGTTAGAGGCCAGCCTGGTCTCCAAAACGAGTTCCAGGAAAGGCGCAAAATTGCATAGAGAAACCCTGTCTCGAAAAACCAAAAAAAAAAAAAAAAAAAAAAAAAAAAAGAAATAAAGAAAAGAAATCCAGGTTCTCTTCCTAAGTTAGGAAGGAGACCTTTGCCAGCAGGGTGAGTGGTGGACCAGGGTGACTCCCGTGCTGGCCCGATGTATCCTCCCAACCCACAGACACTTTCTGTCCTTTCGGTTTCTGCTGTTTCCCTGAGATGAGAGCCAAGAAGGGGAAATGTCAAGTTAATGTCCCCATCCAATTCTCTCAATGACTGATGTAGCACAGACCACAAAAGTGGGGCGCCCGAGAACATTCACAAAGGCCTTCCTAAATGTTTGATGGTGTTAGTAAGACCAGGCAAAGAGCAAACTCTTTAGTTTGGGGCATCACCTGTGTACTAGAATGCCTTTAAAAACTCGACTTCAGGCCTGGCAGTGGTGGCACACACCCTTAATCCCAGCACTCGGGAGGCAGAGCCAGGCGGATCTCAGTGAGTTCGAGGACAGCCTGGGCTACCAAGTGAGTTCCAGGAAAGGCACAAAGCTACACAGAGAAACCCTGTCTCAAAAAAACAAAAAAACAAACAAACAAAAAAACTGGACTTCAGCCCAGTGGAGGTGACACACGCCTTTAATCCCAGTACTCAGGGAGGCAGAGTCAGGTGGATCACTGTGAGTTCGAGGCCAGCCTGGTCTACAGAGTGAGTTCCAGGACAGGCACAAAGCTACACAGAGAAACCCTGTCTCGAAAAACCAAAACCAACCAAACCAAACCAAACAAAACAAACAAAAACTGAACTTCAAATTTCTCCTCTTGCCAAGGCAGGTTCCTTTAAATCCAGCTCCTTTACTGCAATTTTCTTTCCCTCTGACAGGTCAAAATTACATTGCCCTCTCTGCCAAGAGCTCCAACTTCGTCCGCAGGCCCTGGCTCTTCCAGTCCCCGTCCCCGGGAAGGAAAACACAGAGCTGTGAAGAGATGGTTTTAGTTCCCCTTCCACTGGTCCCTCTGTGCTTCCAGACCCAGTGTGGTGGGGGAGGGCCTCCTTGGGCTTCTCTGGGTCAAGTTCTATTTGTAGATCCAAGGCAGGGATGGCCTGGATCACTGGGTTCTCTTGCTAGTCTCAATGTTCCGCCAGAGTGGGACTGAACAGAGAAGCTCAAGGGATGGGGACAACTTTCACATTGCATCCCTTTCCTTCCAGAGCTGGCCTCCAAGCTCGAAAGCAGCCTTCTAGTCACCTCAGTCATTGACCAAGCCGGGCCCCCAGGGTCCAGCTTCACCCCCAGGGTCCAGCTTCACTCTACAACAGGACCCTTGCCTTTATGTAAGGACCCTCTCTCAGTCTGCATGGACAGGTATGGACCGGCCTGAGTAGACACAAGAGCGCACCCCCCCCCATTCCTATCAGAAGCTAGCTGCAGGGGGGAACAGGGCTGGGCCTCAGCTACTCACATGCCTGAGGATGCAAATATTTCTTCCTAGCAGGGTTTCCCCGAATGCAGTTTCACAGATGGTGTGTGATCCACAGTTGTGATCGCTCTGATGGCTAAGGTCCGCGCACATTAACGAAAACTTTCTAAAAATATCTTTTATTGAAGCATGGAGGGGACAATTTCAGAGGTTAGCAGTCAGCTGTAAATACAATGAGTAAACAGACGCCATCCCAAATGAGACCGCAGTAGGGAGTGACTACTGAGCCTCCATCTTCTTCTCAAGGACATTTTTATAATGTTGATGGCATGGTCTCCATTCTTCCTGCGCCCCCCCCCGACATTTTTTTTTGTACTCCCTCCCTCCCATTGTGACTATTTTGTTATTGTTGTTGTTTTTAATTAGTAGTATCTATCTATTTTTAGACAAGGTCTTCATAGCCCAGGCTGGCCTAGAACTCACTATGCAGCTGACATCTGCCTTTTGAACTGGGTATGGGTGCAAGTCACCACAGTGGGCTATTGTTACTATGAGTTATTTCCCTATTTTTCTCTCATTTAGAGATAAGCATCGTGTGTGTGTGTGTGTGTGTGTGTGTGTGTGTGTGTGTGTGTGTGTAGTTTCTTAGGAACAATCCACCTTGGTTTTGAAGTCAGGGTCTCTACGTGAGACCTGGGGCTTTGTCATTGGGTTAGGCTCTGCCTCTACACTGCTGTGGACACAATAGCTTATTTTTAGGCTTATTTATAATTGGGTGCTGGGGATGGCAAACTCTCTACAGGCTCATGCATAATATTTTTCAGGGGACTTCCCCATAATCTGAATAGAAAGGGGTGTGGGGGAAAAGAGCTAAAGCCTACCATCTTCTCATGATGGTGGGTGTGGTGAGGTTCCGTACCTTTTCTGAATTCTCAACTCTCACACACTCCATGATGCAGGCAAGATTCTGAGAATCTCATTCTGATATTATAGATAAGGAAATAAGCTGGAAAAGGCTGGGCGGCTTAACTGCAGCCAACTTAGCAGGCGGTAGTCCTTGTCTAAGTTAGAAGGCAGGCATTGCTGGGTACAAGGGGAATTCACAAGCTGTTAGATTTCGTCCGCTTCAGGAATTCAACAGACAAAATGTGCATGGGGCAGAGAACGAGCACAGACCATGGTGCAGGCATATCCCCCGAGCGAATGGTGGCCGCACATTCGTTAGCCACTGGAACCCCAGGGTTGTCTGCAGTGGGCTTCTGTGAAATCGTGGAGTGCAGTGCTTGGTAGCTCGCGCCACAAGCTAGGGTTGGCTTGGTACAACTGCGGGACACCTGACCATCCTCACACAGCTTCTCCCTCCCTCTTCGTCCAGCCGGACGCCCTCCTTTCCCGAGGAGTGTTGTCACAAAGGAAAGCCCTTGGCACCTTTACTCTCCATTGCCAAGGAGCGCCGACTTCACAAAGTTTTAGGGCACGTTCCTCTGGGGTCGCTGCCCACGAGTATAGCTTCGGCCAGGAGGCTCTCTAGTGGCCCCGAGAAGCCAGGGAGCTCAAGCGACCCTTGTATTCATATTCAGACCCGACCTCCCTGCAAAAGCACACGGTGCTGGGCGGGGACACACGGGGAGTCTTGTGGGGGACCAAGAGGACTCGGGTCCGGCCCTCCCTCCTCCTAGCGGGGCCTGAAGCCACCGGAGTAGACGCAGCGCCCCTACAGCCAGCTTTTCCGCCTCCATCTCCTCCTCCTCCTCCACCTCCTCTTCCTTCCCCCAGCGGGCGTGCAGTCTCAACCGGTTCAGACTGGCCAGGGTGCCTCTGCAAAGGAGATCGGCGAGTGGGACCACCCCGGGAGTGACTTCCCGGGGTGGGGGCGGGAAGGTGGAGCCGGCGGGGAGGACTGCACTCCATGTGTCCCCCGGGCAGAGAGCGGCGGCGGTGAAGTGCGCGCAGCGGGACCGGTCACCCAACGCACGGCCGGGAACAGCAGCCGCGGCCCAAGCTGTGTCCGCGGCCCCAGACGAGCCCCGGACTCAGGTAAAGGCCCCAGAAGCCGGGAAGGTCCAGGTCGGAGAGACCCGTCACTCAGCAAACAGCAGCAAGAGAAGGCGGCGCTGTCACCCGCGGGCGCACAGCTGGTGGTCGGCTTCTGGTCCGGCTGTCTGCCCAGGACTGAGAATGCCCTGAGAGCGCCGCAGCGCGCTCTGCACCCCCTTTTTAAAAAGAGTGCTTGCCTTTGCATAACACTTCCAGGAATCCAAGGGCCGCATTTTGCATAGAGTAAGGGGAGCAAGGAAGATGAGATCCGGGAAGTAGGTGGGTGCCCCCGGAGGAGTCTCCCGGGATACCTCTGCCGGTGCTGGTGGCAGATCAGAAAGAGGCATGCAACCCAGGTGGGTTCTTACTTCCCAGAAGGCCGTTCCAGGAAAAGGGAGCTCAGGTGCTAGGGAGAATCCGGGTTGGGGCTAGAGGTGCATCTAACTGCAAGGACAGCAGCAGGGTGCGGGCGGGTCCTGCCGGGGTTCCAGGCAGTGCAGCACCTGGGCTGCGCTCCAGAGTGCGAGAGCCCAGCTGCCAGGCAGCTCCTTGGCCACCTGGAAGCTCAGAGGAGCAAAACTTGGAAGGATTTTGTGCGCGTGCCTCAGCTCTGGTTCGCCTAGGTAACCTGCTTTGGTTTTAGCAGGGCACGGAGGCTTTGGAGAGGGCGGCAAGCCATTGAACTTGACCTACCAAGTCGGGATAAAACCTCGTTCTTGGGATGTCAGGTGTAGCAGCCCAAACAATTCGGAAAGTTTAGGCAGCGTTTACACCACATACAATACTTACATATTATTATTTATGTTGGTATCTTAATAACTTCATTGGACCCATCTCATGGGCTACAGTTCACTTGTAATATCTAGACTTTTTGAATAGCCTAGATTGTCGTGTTCACCTAGAGCGGAGCAGACACAGCTTAGATATTCTCAGGCAATAGTCTGAGTTAAAGAGGATGTAGAGGAAAGAACGTGTTCATACTGGTTACAGCCTCCATTAAACCATACCCTCCCTGAACAAGCAAATCGAAATTAGACAATAAAATCGTTTTACCTGCCAACTGGCAAAATCTTGTATCAGCACCACTGATGCCCCAAGAACAGAATTCTTGGATAAGTGGAGAGTCAGGCACCCTTCGTCTCCAAGGAAGACTTTATGGAAGGGTCACGGGTGTGATAAGGTGATATGTATTGGCAAGCATCCTTCGCATCTCTAAGGAACGGGAAGGGCAAGGACTGCGACAAAATGGTGGAGGAGGACGCGAGGAACTCTTGGCTGGCTTCTTAATGTTTTCTTGGCTGCTCTGCAACACTAGCTATGATGGCGGGCACTGGCTGGTGTCTGAATGTCAGAAAGGTGTGCTTAGCTTCAGGTAGACCTGGCCACTGTCTAAACTAGTGGTTCTCCACCTTCCTAATGCTGCGACCCTTTAATCCAGTTCCTCATGCTTGGTGACCCCCAACCGTAAAATAATTTTCATTGCTACCTCATAATGGCCATTTTGCTACTGTTATGAATCATAACGTAGACATCTGATATACAGGGTCTCTGATATGCGACCCCTGTGAAAGGGTCTTTCAACTTCCCTGCCAAGGGGTCTCGACCCACAGGTTGGGAACTGCTGGAGCAGACCGAGAGGCTGCTGATTAGACAGGTGAGGTCAGATTTCCCGAATGTATTTCCTCCCCTGTTTTGAACCCTTCTTTTTTTTTTTTTTTTTTTTTTTGATTTCCCCCAATGTTTACTGATAGATTAGAGTTGTGTGGAGAAGTTGTGGGGGCCAAGGCGACAGGAATCAGTGTCTTGCTTGAGGGATTGCAGCTCTCTGGACAAGAGATCATCTAGCGATAAGTATCATTCAGTTTTCATTAAAAATTGTCAAGGAAGAAGAACATGTAGTCTAAGCCAGCTAGTGTTTATGTTTAGCTGGTTTTTTTAAAAATTTTTTTATTTTGTACACACCAAATGATTCTTTGAGGATAAAAGGGTTAAATTATAATGTATTATTGAGTAAAAAAAAAAAAAGGCATACTCTCTGTTGAGTTTAGTAAGACGTGTTTAGAAAGACAGCATGCTTCCATGTATATAAGATGGCGTGGAGGAAGGAGGAGTTCAAAGGCATCAGAACCATACTATCCAGGAACAAGAAAAGAGGGGTTCATCCAGGGCTCTGAATGGAAGAGTTTTCTGGTGGGTGCAGGGTCTTAATTGAGACTGGAAGGGAAAGAGGATCTTCCTGAGGGGAAGGAGTCCTCCTCAACCAGAGCTTAGCACAGAGAGAGGCTAGTCTGGTGTGGTCAGAGGAAACACAGCCACTGGAAGAAGCTGGAGCCTGGAGTTTACTCTAGATGATGCTTGGAGGTGAGATGGCGCTAAACGCCATACCTGATGCTAAGACATTGAAGTGTGGCTGAGTATTGCCTTTATGATGTGCCCCAACAATCTGGGTGTCCTTGAGTAAGTTTGTGGCTTTCAGTTTGGTTTTGTGAATTCCCTCTCACTAAATAATTGATTAAAATCTCAGTGTTTGCTTCCCATTCTCACTACTGGGAGGAAAATAAACAACAAAAAACAAACAAACAAAAAACCCAACTAGTGTGGTCAGTTCCAATAACTATTCACATCCAGTTGTGATTTTTCTCTAGACCTGTGTTTTATGACTTTATGGTGTAGCTGTGCTCAGTCTGAACATATCTTTCCCTTCCTGGGCTGGTAAAGTCACAGCATTTTCTATCCCATTTCACCTGTTTATAATTCTGGTAACCATTAATGCTTGTTAAACCTGCCGTCAAGAGAGCCACATGACTTTTGCATTGTTTTGATTTTAGACCAAGAATTTTGATAAGTTCACTCAACTAAGAAAATAGTTGTCTTGGGGCTGGAGAGATGGCTCAGTAGTTAAGAGCATGTCCTGCTCTTGCAGAGGACCTATGTTCAGTTCCCAGCCCCCATGTCAGGTGACTCACAATTGCCTCTAACTCTAGCTCCAAGGAGATAGATAGAAGTCTCTGAACTAACTCCACGGGCACCAGCAGTCATGTACGTGGACACATACATACACACAATTAACAATAATAAATCACGTTTAAAAAGAAGAGAAACTAGTCGATCCAACATTTGAACCTGAGCTGCCACCTTCAGAACCTGTCCTTCGAACTATTGCTTTGCGTCATGAGATTATTCACAAATGTTGACTCTTATTAATACTGTTAAGTGCTGAGCCTCATTCCCCGCAGACCTCACCCCCATTGTTCTGATTGATGTCATCCTATGTGTTCAGTTATGGGGCATATTTCAGTGTCTTTATTCACCTTAAAACTGTTATCCCAAGGTAGGGGTGGTGACTCACACCCCTCATACCAGCATTCAGGATGATGAGGCAGGAGGATTGGACATGGAGACCAGACTGTCTATACAGTAAAAATCTCCCTTAAACAACCCAGCAAACCCTATCACATGATGTGCCTTCAAAGAGTTTCTGAAGTTTGAGCAGAAATGGGATATGGAATAAGAAAAATGTTACCAGACTCAACAGCCTCACATATGAAGATGAGCGCAGCCAACGTCTGTGAGGGACTATTGATCTCCAGAGCGCTCATTATTCCCCCAAATCTCCCAGTTTCTCTCTCTTAGGTTATCTGTGCTATTCGGCCATTGTGATGGGGAAAAAATACTATAGAACAGTAGATACTCTTCCGAGTCATTCAGTTACTTCAAAAATACAGTAGAGGATAGTTTAAGTAGCTAGCGCAGAGTGTTGAGCTTTCAAAAGTGCTATATTCCAAGGAGAAAGCAATCATCATGCCTGTTAACCCTGTCAGCAGATACTTTGAGGCCTTGTATGACGTAGCTTTTCTCCTCACTGTGACAGACTCTTGGTGAACTGGTGAAAGGGAGGAAGCTTTATTCTGGTATACAATTTGGGGTCATATCGAATGGAGTCTTCAGCGATCAGACTGGATTCTGAATAATCACGTGGAAGTTGTATAAAACTATGAAACAGAAGGACACGTCAGCTACTTTAGTGTCGTCGACGTCGTGGATATCGTCACCAGGACGCTCCTGGGCTGAGCTTTTCAGCTAGACCGTAAGGAATGGTTGTAGCAGGATCCCAGCAGCACAGAGCCCATGTGAGGGCAGGACACAGAGAGGCGATGTTACCGATCTGTGTCTAGGTAAGAGCGGGGCGTGGTGACTGTGTGTTTGTATAGGCTTGATGCTGTTACACCTTTTGACTCCAGAGAGTTGATGCATCCTGTTTGCTGTCTTCTCTGAGGTTGGACAGGACTTAGAATAGATGGCTACTCACTGGCTTGGTGAGTAAAGTCAGTGGCCGGTGAGACAGGCACGGAGTGAACAGAGAAGCCAGGGATTGTGCCCAGGACACCGGAGAAAGCAAGTGAGACACTAAGTATCCTGAGCCTTCATCCAGACTCTGGGACTTATTAGAGAGTAGAAGAAACTGGAGAGATGTTCATCCAACAAAGGCCAGAGTTACTCAGGTTAAGCTAATTATTACATAAAAAGTGAGGGCCCAACATGGGCAGAATTTCTGTTTTCTTTTGGGGGAACCCTGAAATTCAGATTTTTAAGGATAATCTTCCAGTATCACTGCGCTGACAATTCATTCAAACTGGCCAAAACCCAAAACAAAAGTGACCTCACTGAGCAGAACCAAACCATCTTGGGACCAGATTTGGCCTTAACATGGACAATGTGTGATTCAGTGAGCTTAGCCTGAATTGACTCAGCCAGCCTCTTCCTTCCTGGCTAGAATGTGTCATTCTGCTCCTTTGGTGTTAGGCTGCTGTCCTGGTTTCCTCTCTTGTGGCTGTGATAAAACACTGCCCACAAGCAACTTAGGGAAGAAAAGGGTTGATTTGGCTTCTATTTACAGGTCACAGTCCATCATTGGAGGAAGTTAGGGCAGAACTCAAGCAGGAATCTGAAGCAGAAACCATGGAAGAATGAAGCTGGCTGGCATGCTGGCGGGAGCTTTCTTATACTGCCCAGAACCACCTTCCCAAGGAGTAGTGGCCTGGACTAGCCTACAACAATCATTAACCAAGAAAATGTCCCCACAAAAGACATCCCCTCATGCCAATTTGATCAGGGGAATTTCTCGCTGAGGTTCCTTTCTTGGGTGATTCCAGACTGTGCCAAATGGGCAAGTCAAGCTGATAGGTCAACTGACAAGTCAGTAGGTTCAACTGCAGACATCCACCAAGTCGTGGAGGTCAAAGGGCATTCTTTGCTCATGACCCTGCTGTTGATCACAGAGACTTCAACAGCTAATGACTCCTGTTAATTTTTCCTTCCACTTAATGTGGCTGGATTCCAGGACCCAGAGGTGTTCCTCTGGACATTTTCCCTGCTGTTCTTCTATACTCCATCCCAGTAAGACGCAGTAAACTGTCTTCCCCTAGGACAAGGTGTATTCGGAGGCTAGCTCATGGTGCTCAGAACTCTCCATTCCCTTTGTCCTGCAAGATTTGCCCATGTGTTCTCTTCCTCCTCTTCCTCCTCCTCCTCCCTTTCTCTTCCTCCTCCTCTTTTTCCTCCTCTTTCTTTTGAGATAAGACCTTACTATGTAGCTCTAGCTGGCCTGGGGCTCACAGAGATCTGCCTACCTCTTCTTCCTAAGTGCTAGGATTAAAGGCAGGCTATCATGATGCCCAGCCCTCCTTAAACAGAACAATCTGTGGATCTTCTTGAATGACAACTAAATGAGTTAAGTTCAGGATTTCGCTCTTGTAAGCTGAATTGTAATAACAGTTTTGATTGTTTTATAGTGCATTTATCTGAGTTCAAAAAGGGAAAGGAAAACAAAGTAATAGGTTTCCTTAATGATTCCCAGGGAAATGGTGCAATGAACTTCTTTAACTGATGGATTTTTAAATTTTTATTGTATGTATGTATGTATTATGTATGTATGTATGTATGTGTTTTCAAGGCAGAGTCTCACTGTGTAGTTTTAGCTAGCCTATCTATCTGTAGACAAGGCTGGCCTCAAACTCACAGAGCTCTACCAATCTCTGCCTCCCCAGTGCTGGGATGAAAGGCCTTTGCCACCACACCCAGCTGCAGCGTATTTTCAGAGATGGATTCTGGGATTTGAAAAACTTGTGTGGACCCCTTGATTCATGCCAATGAACCATTTTGTAAACAAGTGGGCCTGGCTGTCATTTGATGCTGTTGATGAAAAGAAGAACACATTTGAACAAACAAAATGAGAACAGTGCATTC